>NC_061862.1:38514236-38840902 GCF_907164915.1 Impatiens glandulifera | reverse complement strand
GGATTCCTGACACGCAACCGATGTTAAAATACTCGAACCTCGAGCTTTTCCGCGTAATCGAAACATAAAAGTTTTTTTGGGGGAATACAGTGAGTTAACCCGCTCCCTACTACCAATAACTATAAGTTGTGGCTAACTATCGCTTAGGGGCCGACAACCGTCTATGGTGGCGCACATCCAGTCAATTTTTTTCTGGGGACACCAAAACAAACACAAGTGTATGAGCTAAAATAGGTCTCTCATAGACTTTGACATTTTTCTATCGCTTTCGTTTATGATTTTTGCCTAATTTACCTCCTTGAGAAATTAGGAAATTATTTAAGTTTAAGCTTAGTTTTTTTAGCCTTTGAGCACTTTAGCTTCTCTGCTCTTTTTTATTTTTTTCGAGACATTTTTTTTCGGTTCGGTATTTATTGACGTGCAGGAAAGAGACTTGGCATTGTGACTCATACGCCCGTCTGAATAAACGTTCTATACTACGAAATTACTAGTTTTAGACATGACTGCATTTTACACAACTTTATTTGAAAAAACCTAAATCAAGTGTGCTTCAAAATAAAAATTCATTTCTAGTCTAGTTTAAAGTGGCAATGCTTAATTACATTCTTAAATCATGTTTCTATATTTTATAATATATAATTATAAAATATACTAGAAAATTGTATATGAGCTTAGGCCGAAAATGATCAAACCTAAAAATATTTCAAAAATTATAGTAAGTATATCAAACTGTTGTAAATAAATTATGATTACCCACAAATTTTTCTGGTAATTTTTGGAGCTCTAACGTAAAATTTATCGACACATCAATATAGGAGAATGATAAAAATTATTTAAAGGACATAATCGAAGAATGTTTTGTTCCATAAAGTATAAGTAATTATTTCAAATCGTTTTATATTTTTATTTAAATTATTAGAGGCACTGATCAAAATCAAGTTAGATATGTAATTAATAGGTCAAACGAACAAGTCCTGTATTTTTAATTAAATAAAAATATCATACTCAAATAAGAAAACAATATGTTTTTAATAATGTTTTAATAATTTAAAAAGTAATTAAATTAAAAGAAGTTTCTATACTAAATATTTTTTTTTTGATATATTGGTCAGATGAGCATTGCCTTTGAAAAGTCCCATAATTTTCAAACTCCACCTCTCTAAGGATAAGTACCAAACAACTTTGAATCCTATGTTCACTAAATAGGGTCGGCCTTGAGAATTTGGGCCCAAAATTTTAGGGCCCTAAAAATAGTAAAAAACAAATATTAATTTTAATAATATAAAATTATATATAAATGATTAATATAATAAGAGATTAAAAAGGAGATAAAAAATTATTTATATATTGTATAATATATATTTAATATTAAAAGAGAAAAAAAAAATCAATCGTACAATACAATAAAATATTAAAAAATTGAGGCCTTGTAAAAGTGGGGGGTTATATGCAACTGTATAGGTTGCCTTACCAAGGCGGGCCCTTTTCACTAAATCATTTGGTTCAATCGTATTCCTTATTGAAACCAAATTTTTTAAAATAAATGTTAGATTAAGTTAAAGAAATAAAAGAGGGAAAATTATTAAATTAAGATTAAAGAAAAAATCTCTAATTAAGTTGAAATATGAAAAACTATTTAATTGATTAAAATGAACTTAGAACAATTAAAATCAATACAACATAGTTTTGATGATGTATTGATAAATGAATAAAATTAAGTTCTGGAAATGTTTAATGCGCGAGTAGAGCTGAAAAGGCGATGCCAGTAGAGTTGGCGTCAACAAAGCTGAAGAATTGTTGGCAGCAGAGTTGACTTCAGCACATTGTCAGCAGGGTTACCAACAGCAGAGTTGTCTTCAGCACGTTGACAGCAGACTTGCTTCAACAGTATGGTTGAAAAAGCGCTGCCAGCAGCCTTGTCAACAGTAGTGTTGAAGAAGCGCTAGCAGCAGCCTTGCTTCAACAGTTGTGTTGAAGAAGCGCTAGCAGCAGTCTTGCTTCAACGGCAGTGTTGAAGAAGCGCTAGCAGCAGCCTTGCTCCAATAGTTGTGTTTAAGAAGCGCTAGTAACAGCCTTGCTCCAATAGCAGAGTGGAAGAAGCGCTGGCAGTAGCCTTGCTTCAACAGTAGTCTAAAGAAGTGTTAACAGCCGAGCAGCCAATAGTCGCCTTGCTCCATCAGTACAACCGAGTAGTGAATAGTAATGTTGTGCCAACAGCAGCGTTCGCTATCGGCAGTCTTCCACGGCCAGCTTAATACGCCAAAATGTACAACTACCACGTACACGATTATTCCACTAGCCCACGCAGTACTATCCAGTACACCATGTTCTACCAAATATTTCGCGTACTACAATCCTGTACGTCACGCTTCAACGAATATTATTTTTATGCTTACTATCCCGTACACCTGGCATACAACAAACGAAAAGCTGACACGTATTTATGAATTAGATTCGACCGTTGTCATGCATCAAATATAAAAAGGGCATCAAAGGACAACGACGAATCTCTCTCTTGATCCCTTGAACTCTCTCGCTCTCTCGACGAATTATTGTTCAAGATATTGTCACATCATACGTTGAGCGATAATCTCTTGTATTACCTGATAGTATTTTCAGTGTTATAAATTGAACAGAACGTTGTCTGTTTAACAAAGTATGATAGCTAGGAGTTTAGAACAGACAGCTGTTAAGACCTATGTTCTGAGTGAGTTTATTAGATACTATACAAATCAAAGTCTTCTAGTGGAATCCTTCTAGAAACAGAAAAAGTTGTGACATATGAGTTTTATCTCCAAACATCCATAGAATCTTGTGTTATTTCATTACTGTTTCTTACCGTCCTTTATCTGCCGCTACAAATCCAACAAGTATTTTCCGTACTTGAAATCGTTCAAGAGTTTGCTATGATTTGTCGAAGAATAGAAACAGATTTTCAATATCTGATAGGATTAAAATCGCATTAAAATTAAGATTAACACAACAATATTCAATCACTTCTATTGTTGTCACCGATCCTAACAAAAATCAATAAAAAAAGTTAAGTTATAGAAGTTAAGAACGAAAAGAAATACAACATTGATGAAAAATGAAATATAGACAACATAAAAACATAAATATCGAGAAATAAATGATTAAAATACAATGTTCTTGAAAAAAATTATTTCCCATGTCTTCCCTCATAATTAAGTTTGAATTAATAAATGAAATAAATAAATAAATAAATAAAAGTTAAAAACAAGATTTAAATTATTTGAATCAAAATATTGTTTCAATTAGATTTCAAAATAAATTTTATAAGACTATTATTAATAAAATAAAGTGTTTCAAACAAAATAAATAATAATTTTATAAATAAATTAAATTTTAAATTATTTAATCTATTATTATAAAATGTTATTTTATTTTATATGGATTAATAAAATAAATAAATAGATTAAATAAAATATATATTAATAATGGTTAAATTTACATCCATGAATTTCCAATTTCTCTCATAAAAGAATGGAAAAGTCAAATTAAAAAAAAAAACCTGAAATCAACCACGGACATCCGACTTTTTAGGTGTTTAAGAAACTTTTAAAAGTTTTTAGAAAACGTTTAAAACTCACTATAAATTCATATTTTGTCTATAAATTCTATTTATATATAAATTTTTATTTTTATATATTTGAGTTTAATACATTTCATTTACAATTTAATTCTTTAAATTATTTATATAAATTCACTATTAACATGATTGAGAAGTTTTGTTGAATTTATTTTACTCACAAAATATTCGAATTCCATTTTTAAAATTTGAAAAATAGATTTAAAAACTCAAAAAAGCAATCCAAAGAGGATGAAGATTTCATGAACCAGCCCAGAACCTAACCCAGTCTGTGTCTAATTGAGGCCCAAAACCGAAACATGGGCCAAAATCCATGAGTTGACAATGGCCTTAAGCCTATTTTTGTTTTATTTTGTTTAGTTATTTTGTATTTAAATGTCTTGAATCATTTTATAAAAAATTAAAAAGCTTTTGAAAATATAAGTTTTGACAAAAATAAAAATAAAAATAAAAATTGTTTAATGAATTTTATTATTTGATTTCCTGAAATATAAAACTTCAAATTTTGTAGGATTTATTTATACTCATAATTAATTATTAATATAATAATTTTTTTGTTTTGATTTTCTATCCCGGTTAGACTAGATTTTAGTGTGCAGGACAAAATTAAACTTATAAAAATAAGTGTTCTTAAAAGTATTGTTTTAAAATACGCAATCAAATCGCTAGTTCCACCGGTCCGACCGCGAAACGGTTTAATGAACGATTCGATTTTTAACTTTAATATGTTAACCTTTTGAACAAATCAAAATCGGTTCTACCAAAAAAAAAATACAGAACCCAAAATTTTCAGTTCTTAAGTTCTATGATGATTATGTAATATTCTTATCTTTTTTCTTCTTCTTTTTTTAGTCTGCTGGTCCACGAGTGAATATTTTGGCAGTCAGTTGAAAATAAATACATTGTAATAGAAAATCATATCTAAAACGAAAGAAGTTTTTGTTGTCAATGTCTGCCATTTCAAATCCCACCTTGTTACTGACTTATCAACGGTATATTATCATTATTTTATTGTATTTTTATTTTTGATATTTTGAATTATGAATATTTGATTTTATATTAAATTAATAGATTAAATATTTAAATAAATTAATATGTATTTAATTATTTTTATATATATAAGTGATTATATATATATATAATTATATATTAATATATTTAAATTTGTTTTTAAATAATTAAAATCTGGTTTTACCGGTTGGTCCTTTCAAACCGAAGTTGCTCACAAAACCGGGTGGATGACCGGAATGATTTTCAAAACAATGCTTAAAATATAACCAAAATATTATAGACTATTTTTAACCCTGAGACAAATAACAAGGTGATTTCTTACAAATAACCAAAACTGGAAATACTAATGAATTTCTTTTTCGATAACCTTATAGTTTTCATGCCAATTTTTTATTTTAAAATTTTATGATAAAAATTAGGTAGAAATGTTAGCACAAAACTGGGTTAGCCTTATGATTTAATTTAATTTAATTCAAAATATTCTAATAGTGATTTATATTTTATTTTATATTTATTTTAAATCAACCTAGTTTTGAGATAAAGGGATCATAGTTACGAGGTGAGGAATAACACCGAGCTATTTTAGTGTGGACTAAAATGTATATAGGTATGTTTGTTCATTTATTTTTATTAATGGATGGGCCTAAAACACATTTTGATTAATGTGCCTAAAACACATTTTCATTAATGGGCTAGAGTACAAATGTTGTCTTAGAAATTCAATTGATTTTATAATGTAAAATGTTATATTTAAAGTTTGATGAATTTTACAACTTTAAAATGTATTTTTAAAGTTTAAATCTTTTAGTAAAATTTATAATTTATAAAAAAAATTAAGGTTCAAATGATTTTGTAAACCTTAAATTGTAATAAACTTGATTTTATTTGTCAACCACAAAATTAAAAAAAACATTTTTTTAATCCAAGTGGTTTTATTAGTTTAAAATTTTATAATTTGGTATTTTAAAGTCTAACTATGTTAATAAATTTAAAATATTAAAAAATATTATTTTAAAATCCAAATGATTTTGTCAATTATAAAAAAAATGATATTTTAGTACAATTAATTTAATCAACCCTAAAATTATGGAAATGATTTTGTAAATTTTAAAATTGTTGAAAAACTATATTTTAAATTTTAAGGAATTAATCAATTTTAAATTAATTAATTGTAACTTTAGTTAATGAATTAATTAATTAATTATGAAAATGAGGTTATAAATTAATTATTTTTATAAATGAGGTTTATGAATTAATTTTTATCAAATAGATTTATAATTTAAATGAGCCAAGATGGACATGAGCTTAATGGCAAGAGTGGGTTAAGGAGTATAGTTAATAAGAAGATTTTAATGCAAGTGGACCCACATCAATAGATGTGTTGCATTTGCATGCGATTGAAGTCAAGCATGCAACAAGTGGTTGGCCCCATACTAGAGCTCGTTACATGATACAAAATACATTACAGTGTGAATACTAATGGAAGAAAAAAAATAATATAAAGTATGAGATATGAAAATGACCTAAGTTAAGTATACACAAAACCTATTTTCTCTACAATAAAGCCTAATATTATATAAATGCAAGAATGAGTAAATAAGCCTAAATTGTTATTGTTTTTTAACCAAATTTCTTGTTGACCACGGTGTCGTGTTCATCAGTCGGCGTGCCCAATTTCACTGCATAAAATATTTAATATTTAAAATATTATTTGCACGAGTGTCAAATTCACCTGAACTTATGATAGATATTCTCATATACCATACTTGTCAAAACTATATCCTTAAAACTTACTAACATATTTCATGAAGGGTGAAATCAAATATTCTGTGTAATACCATTAAGATCTTAAGAAATGTTTTTTCTTTCATTCTATGATTTAAGTAATTATGACATAGATTTATTGTTTAGGAACATATAAGAATAATATTCACTCATCTAATATAATTTTTCAATAACTTATTTATTTATTAAAAATATAAACATTTATGTTTCTATTTCATATCATTTATTGTGTGTTGTATACAACCAAACTCTATTAATCAACATTATTTTACTTTTGGAGCATTATTTTCAAAAAAGAATATTATGACACATGTCCAACTAAATTTTCTTACAAAGACAAAGTTTCTCGAAAATAAAAATAACATGACACATGGCGAAATAACTCTTATCATGTAAAGTTAAATATTATGCATGTATATCTTATCATTTCAAATTTCAAATTTCAAATTTCAAATTTCAAATTTCAAATTTTAAATTTCAAATTTCAAATTTGGAGGTATACTTGCCTCTCATTTTATTTTTATTACATTCTTTTTTTTTTAAATTAAAACTGAAATTTAAAATATTTAATTTGTAAAACATTTATAGTTTAAGATGGAATGTCAAATCCATACATGAACTTGTGCTGGGAATACAAATATTGGAAGCCTATTACTATTAATATTTAGTCACTTTAACTATTTTTTTTCTTTAGTGAGTTGTAAATAATAACTTAATAATACAATAATAAAATTACCAAAGTTAAAATTATTAAATACAAATTTGTAAAAACATTGGGAAATATTTAAAACCAATATATATATATATATTTTAAATAATTAAATAAAAATATTATATTTTTTAAAATGAAAAGATGTTCATACGTACAATAGTTTGTTTGTGCATGTCATATTGTTACTGAGTTTTTTTTTTAAGGGATTTATATTCTATATAATTAGATTTAAAATATTTAATTTGCATGATATTGTTTTAGTGAGCATCGGATTGTCAAATCCAATTCATGAATTTGTGCAAGATATTCCATATCAACTTATCATCAAACTTAAACTAACATAACTCTTGTAGGGTGAAATCAAACATTCTATAATCCCACTCAGAATCTTAAGAAAAGTTTTTATCTTTCTTTCTATGATTTAAGTAATTAGGACATAGATTTGCTCTTTAGAAACATTTAAGAATAATACTCACTAACTAATATAACTTCTTAATAACTTATTTATATATTATAGAAACATATATTTATGTTTATATTTGATATCATTTATTGTGTGTTATATACCACCAAACTCTGCAACATTGTTTTCTAGAAGAGAATAATACATCTTTAAAAAAAAATAAAAGTAACACAACACATATTAGTTAAATATTTATTATTATAATGTATCTTATAATTTGAAATTTGAAATTTGGATGTAAATTTGTATCTTATTTTGTTTTTTTACATTCTTTCTAAAAAATATTAAAATTTTATCAGAATTTTAAATTTTTTGATTTGTAAAACATTAATGGTTTAAGAAGTCATGTCAAATCCTCATATGAACAACAAAACTATATCCTTATACTTAACTTGAATACACCTACATAGCTTACTCTTTAACGTTTTTGGCACATCTAACCATTCAAACCATTTCATGTTTCATTGATTTTTTTTAATAATGTTTTGAATTTAATATGTTTACAAATATACTCAACTTTCTGATTAAAATTTAAAATTCAGGAGATAACTAAAATAAAAATGTTCAACATTGAAATACATTACCAGACTTAATTCAAATTTCAAATCCCTTCATAATGCCATACTACTAAACATAAAATTTTCAAAAGACTTAGACAACATAGACTTAAAAACTCACAGACTTGAAAAC
Organism: Impatiens glandulifera; assembly: GCF_907164915.1. NCBI lineage: Eukaryota > Viridiplantae > Streptophyta > Magnoliopsida > Ericales > Balsaminaceae > Impatiens > Impatiens glandulifera. The sequence continues at coordinate 38,832,631 of NC_061862.1, read as the reverse complement.
TCATACAACTTAAACTTGAAAACTCGATAAATCATACTTAAAGACTCACACAACTTAGACTTAAAAACTCGATAAATCAGACTTAAAGACACAGACAACTTAGACTTTAAAACTCGGTAAATCATACTTAAAGACTCAAACAACTTAGACTTTAAAACTCGATAAATCAAACTTAAAGACTCAGACAACTTAGACTTGAAAACTCACACAACTTAGACTTGAAAACTCGATAAACCAGACTTGAAAACTCGATAATTCTAGATTGGAGTTCCGCACGAACGCCTGCACAATGGGCATGAATCCTTATCTAACACCCACTCAATCAAGCATTTGCGGTGAAACTTGTGTGAACATCGCATAACCATGGCCACCTTATCAGTCATGTATCCTTCGAAACAAATGGAACATTCATCTTCATTTTGGTTATCATCTCCGCCACAGATCTCCACCTTCATGCACGGTTCAACACGTTCGATCGACCCTATAGTTCCTTTAACATGACTTGGGTTCAAGTTCATTACAGAGTCACCAATTACAATCAATAAATCATTTATCAAATCAATAAAGTGGTTAGTATCACCATAATATGACCTGAGACTGTCGACATCAGTTCCAACTTCATTAGGAGGACAGAAGACATCTATCACCACAACATGTGTGATGTTTTTGTCCACGTTTAAGGAATTGTACAACCAGAAGCAACTGAATAGAAAATCCGCAGCTTCTTTAGCCACACTCTCTGCGATTTCACCCTCCAAAAAATGTGCGCATTCATAGATTAATTCTTCCGTTTCCTCGCGGTCGTAGAAGAAGGAGAGGGAGTCCATCTGGTCGGTGACGATGGATTCAGTTGAATACTGCCCGAGATGTTCAAATTGATTCATGATCAAAAGACACTGAGTCTCCTTATCACTGGTTAGAATTTTGTTCCACTTGAAAAGACGAATTCGATGAAACATTGGTTTCTCCGTCGACACCGGATTCAGTGTAACCGGACGCATAAGCGAACGTCTCAGTATCACCGGCTGATAAATAAGACCATTCCTATCATTAGAATTTCTCATCCCGATAATAGGCGCAAACTCGTTCCTATTGTGTTCAGTCAACACTATAGTCGGAATAGACAACTCCACAGTCGGAATAGTCGGAGTTGTCGGAATAGTCGGAATCTCAGGCATGTTTGAATTTGATCAACAGTAAGAAAGCTGGATTAGGAATAGGGATGGAGAGAGAACAAGGTGCGGCAATAAAAAAACGGTGTTTTCTCGAAAATGTCATATTAGGTCTACGGAAGAATACATGGATATATACCAAGAGGCTCGGTTTGAAATTTAGGGTTTTTTAGGAATTGTCGCCCACAACCCAAACACCTGTCACATCTTATTTTCTCTTTTATTATTTTATTTTTAGGATCGGGTCGGGTACAAGTAATTTTAATCGGAAATGGTTGATCTCCGTCCTTAAAAAAATTAATATACTTTTTTTTCAAAAATAAAATTCAATCTTATCCTCTGATCTTAATTATAATTTGGGATGAATGTACAATTACTATCCTCTGATCTTAATTATAATTTGGGATGAATGTACTATTATATATCTTTCTAGAAAAAAAATTATAATTAAATCAATTTTATATTTAAATTTAATTTTTTTTTACCTTCCTCTTTAACTATATAATTTTAGGCCTTGTTTTCTTTGGGTTATTTAAAAAACCCAAACCAAATTACTTTTCTAATCAATTATTTCTCAATAATCACATCACTCATTTCATTAACTAAAATACTAAAATACTCTCTAATTTAAATTATTATTTTATATTTTATTTATATATATCAATACCCTTTAAGTCTTTTTACTCAAAATAATCATTACCTCCTCAAAATCATCACCCATCAATCAATTTTTCTCTCTCTTGGTTTTTAAAAAACCCCTACCTGAACAAGGCCTTAGTGTTTTTTTCTTATAATTTTTAAATATTTTTTATTTATTCTCTTTTATATATTTATTTTTCCTTTTAATCATTATATTTATTTTTATATATTTAATATATTTCTAATTATTTTATTTATTTTTCTGATCTATATCATTTATTTTAATCATTTATCATCAATTACATCTTTTTTAAATTATTTTATAATTATCTCTTAAATATTTTTATTTTTTTTATATATTAATATAAAATTATTATAATAATAATAAAACATAAATTTAAATATAAATATCTAATTTTTATCTCACGTTCTAAATTTATTATTATTAATATATATAATGTAATTTAATATAATGAATGTTGAATGGTAAAATTTAAATTATGAATATTTTGATAATAATTATTAATAATATTATGTTTTTATAAAATATTATTATTATTATTTAAATCACTGGCAACACATTTTTATAATATATAATTTTGCGTTATATATTTAAATTTTATTTCCTAAATATGAATATAAATAAATCATAATAAAAGTTTGCACAAATAGACACAAGAATTGTGCTTGCTTATTGTGTACTTGTGCTCCATTATAAATTTGTCAAGTCGCTTGTACCATTGTCTCGACGATTGCTTCAATCCGTACAATAATTTGTTCAACTTGTAAACTCAATTTTCTTTATCAGCAACTTTGAATTCATTTGGTTGATAAATGTGGATTTCTTCGTTCAAATGATTGTGTATGTCTACAGTCTTCACATCTAATTGATCTAGCTCCAAATTTATCTACGCTACTAAGGCCAACAAAATTCAATGGAAGAGTGTTTAATAACAAGAGAAAGTACATCATTATAATCAACTTCTTCCTTCTGAGCGTAGTCTTTAGCTACAAAATTTGCCTTACAGCGAACATCAAATTTTCCGGGATATCCTTCTTTCTTAGCAAAAATCCATTTACAACTAATAGCCTTCTTCCCTTTTGGTAGATGCGTCAACTAGCATATCTCATTCTTTTGAAGATATTGCATCTCATCTTCCATAACACCTTTTATTTTTCTATTTTCAGTACTTTGACTAACATCTGAAAAAGTGATGGAACATCATCTACGACTAGAAGTGCATAGGCCGTCATGTCAACAAACCGACCTGATTTTTGAATAACTTGTCTTGGTCTGTTCACAATAATTGATTCACGTTGTTGTGAAAGTTCTTGGGTCGGAACCTCTTCCTCATTTGACTATTCGTCTTTCGTCGGAAAGTCACTTGTAGGTGGGCTTATTTTTATCTGCTCAAACTCCACTTATTGCAGAGTACAATCAGTTTTGTCTAGTGTTACCTTATTCAACATTGAATAATCATCAAAAGTAACATTTATATTGATAATGGTTTTCTTTGCATCCAAACACCATAGACGATATTCTTTAACTCCCGTAGTAAATCCCATAAAAAAAGTCTTCTTTCCTCGTGCGTCTAACTTTGATTCAACTACAAGATAATATGCAGTAGAACCAAAAATATGCAAAAAATCATAATCAGTTGTAGGTTTTCCAAACCATGTCTCTAATGGAGTTTTGCTACCAAGTGTAGATGATGGTAGACGATTTACCAAATGTTGAGTGTATGACACAACTTCTGTCCAAAACTTTCTATCTAACCCAACATTAGACAACATACATCGAACTTTCTCCACCAATGTTTTGTTCATTTGTTCCGATACTCCATTCTGTTGTGGTGTTTTCTGACTGTGAAGTGTCAAACTATGTCACACTTTTGGCATAACTTCTAGAATGAATCATTCTTCTATTCTCCACTGTTATCAGTCTAGAGAATTTTGATCTTTCTTACTGTCTCGCTTTTAACTTGAGTTTTCCATTTAAGAAAAATCTCAAACACTTCACATTTGTTCTTCATAGTATACACCCATACTCTTCTGGAAAAATCATCAACAAAAATAACAAAATAATGTCTACCTCCAAAAGATGGAGTCTTGGCAGGTCCCCAGACATCTGAGTGCACATAGTCCAAAATACTCTTTGTGTTATGGATAGTAGTGTCAAATTTTACTCGCCTTTATTTTCCCAAAACACAATGTTCACAAAAATTTAATTTACAAACTTTTGTACCTTTCAACAATCCTTGTTTGACAAGAGTTTGCATAAATTTCTCACCAGCATGTCCCAATCGTATATACCATAGCTTTGTTGTCTATAATTCCTTACTACTCCCAGAAGTTGATACACTTATTGTCCCAATAACTATACTACCTTGATAGTAATACAAATTATTACTTTTCTTGATAGTTTTCAACATCACCAGCACTCAAGAGATTACCTTAAGAATTTCATTTTCCAATTTCATATGTAGGCCTTTTGACTCTAAGGTCCCCAAAGAAATGAGATTCTTTCTAATATTCGGTATGTACCAAACATCTCTGATAATTATGGTAAAACCGTTATCATTTCTTAGCTTGATTGAACCTATCTCTTTTATTTAAATGTATTGGCATCTTCTATATAAACAACTTCATCATCTAGTTCATTAAAGTCAAAGAACCACTTTCGAATTAGTGTCATATGATAAGTGCAGGATGAGTCCAATATCCACGCATCAAGATGTGATGTTGTGTGTGACATCAATAAAGAGTATTCTGAATCTGCATCATCTTTGTTTTCAACAACATCTGCATCTTCAGGATCATTCTCTTTCTTCTTCAACTTTGGGTAGTTAATCTTCCAATGTTCTTTCTCATGACAAAAATCACATTCATCTTTGGCAACTCTACTTTCGGATCTTCCTCATTTCCCTTTTGATTTACTTTGTTGATGACCCCTGACCATCAATGCTTCGTCTATTGTAGCTATTTTGTTTTTTCTTTTGTAATGTTTCTCAATTCATGACTATATAAAGCAAAACTTACATCATCAAAAGAAAAATTTCTCTTCCCATGAAGTAACGTTGTTTCTAAGTTTTCAAATTCATCAAGAAGGGACAATAACAACATCAAAACAAAATCTTCATCCTCAAACTTAACATCAAGGTTTAACAAATCTGCTACTAGTTTATTAAACTTAGTGATATGTCCATTCATAGTAGTACAGACTAGTAATCAAACCAGAACAACCGCTTTTTCATAATGAGCTTATTCAGACCATTATTTTTCAGAAATTTGTCCTCCAATGCTTGTCACAGTTTCTATGCAGAAGTTTCGTTCTTCACAGCATACTTCAACTCTCTAGACAGGCATGATCAAATTGTTCCGCAAGTCAATCGATTCATGATACTCTATTAATTTTCTTCTATACAATCTGGCTTTCCGACCTCAATAACAACATCTAGACCCTGTTGAAAAAGACAATTTAGAATCTCACATTGCCACATGCCGAAATGCTTAGTTCCATCAAAGAATTCCACCGCAAACTTCAAATTCGACATCGATGTCCTAGTCTAGGATGACGAAGGAGTTGAGGCCCCTTTTAAAAACTTAACTGCCATGCCAAGGACAAACCTTCGGCTCTAATATCACTTGTTGGAAAAACCTGATAGAAACAAAAAAAAATAAACAAAAGAACACACTAACATAATTTGATAACGGAGTTCGGCCAAAATGTTGTCTACGTCTCCGAGCACTAAAGCTATCAATTAATATGGAAGAAGAGATAAAAATATTAGGTGCAATAAACCAAAGAGGGGAGAGTATCTTTTATACACTAAGAAACTTCTCCAACTCCCATCATCTTTCAATGTGGGATTCTATTCTAATTGTGAAAAAAGTTTCTTTTATATACTAAGAAACTCCTCTCACTCCAATCATCTTTCGATGTGGGATTCTAATTATGTCAAAAACAATAAAGGATCCATCCTCAAGTGCGGAAGCCAAACACTTAAGCCAAGAGAGACTAGACCTGGGAGCGTACATGTGAAGAGCTTTAGGAATTGCTAAGTTGACCCAAGAGAGCTAGAGCAGGTTGGGGCGGTTCGACTCGGCGTCATCTTCTTCAAGCAAACTGGAGTAGTGAACACGAAGACAATTACAATGGTTAGTTTTGAAAAGAAAACTAATTTTCTCTAAGATACACCAAAAAATGGTGAATGATATATCAAAATTATCGAGGCAAGATAATGATTAGTTTATGACTATCCCGAAGCATTAACTCTCAGCGGAAATGTTTAATTTTTCCCAATGGTTTTAAAACCGAAAGGGAAAATTTGAAACTAGAGCTTCTTTTTTAGATTTAAATAGGGTAGTTAGTCTGATAAGATAGAGATTGGTTTTCTATAACTAAAGGGAGAGAAAAGAGTGCTTTTGAGAGGCCTTTAGATGAAACCATCAATTTTTTCTTAGAGGAGCTAGCCGGAATTTGGTAATTCATGACCAAACCTATAAAATTAGCATTTGACTGATAGAAAATATCCTTAGGTCCAGTACAAGCATTTCTAAGTATATGTAAGCCTCTATTTAGTTTGTAACATCAATTTATAATAAATTTTGATTTCGAACAATTTAAGTTTGTGTAATCTAATTTAGTTACTTATTCTTCGATTTCATTTGATATTTAAGTTCTCTAACTTGTTTACAAGATTATTGTCAAGTTAAATTTGATTGATTCGATCTAAATAGGAAACACCTAATTTCTATTTGAAGATTTTGGAATGTTGAGTTGTTTTTATTGAGCTTTAGCTCAAGAATGACTTGTGGATAATTAGACATAACGTATAATTGATTAGATTTATTTCTAAATGAAATCATCCCATAATGATTGATGTTTGAGAAAAAATGATCAAATTTTAGTTCACATTAGGTGATAGGTTGGTTTATGATGGTTCTATCTAGGGTAGAATAATTCATGCAAGCTTTAGGAAGATTTTGGTAGACTTCGTTTCCAATTTTGGTTCGAAATAGGCAAAATCATGATTTTCGGAATATGCTTCAACTCTCTAGCGTTATACCGTCGAGGACTTCCAAGTGATATTATCATAGTGAGAAGACATGTAAATGATCTATTCTCAATGATGAATGTTTGTGTCCATTTAGAATGATGAAATGTGGACAAGTTCAACTTGGCTAAAATTCCTGACCAATAGTCGAAAATCCTCTAGAGGTTGAAGACGATTGTGGCTTCATATTCGATCGAGGATAGCTACCTCATATTCCATCCGAGATGGCCTCAATTATGACAGAGGCATTGACACTGGTCATCATTCGAATCCCACGACCGAGGCGAGTAAGGGTGTAGCTCCCTTCCCGACCGAAATAACTTCTTTCGTGACCGAAGTACCTAATAAGATAAAGAGAAAGGCTATGGTTTCTTATTAGCAAACATGAATGTAAAGAAATACAATGAAAGAGTATATATAGTTACTAATTACAATAAACTACAAAAGACTAAAATATATTTAAGTGTTAATAGACTAAAATACTCTTACGCGCTAAGTATGATAATAAAAGTACTATATCTAACATCTCCTCTCAAACTCATGATGCAACAACAATAAGAATTAAGAGTTTGTTAGTCAAAAAACGAAAGCGCGAAGCCTAGTGCGTTTTTGTAAATATATCAGCAATTTATATCAATAAATAATGGGCGTAACTAAACAATTTCACAAGCAACAACAGCAAAAACAACAAGAAGGTACTCATCATTCTTAATCTTCTTCTCTTCCTTCTCTTCTCTTTTATGCCCAATCCATTGACCATCCACCTATAAAGCAACTCTTCTTCTATTTAGACTAACCAAATTCAACAACCCATAACAACCAAACCAAACTCATTAAACCATCCACCTTCTCCTCCAAAAACTAAATTAAATTCAACTCCTTATTCTCAACAACAACAACCAAAACCAATCAAACCAAGATTCACAAACTCACTTATGATTTCCTCTCCTCCAAGACTAGTAATAAATCAACATTCTTCTAAACCATCTAATTTAACCAAATCAACATTTGATCTGTCCAAGTTACCCTCCTCACCTAAGAACAAAACAACCAAACTCATTTCCAGTAAGCTACAAAAATCCTCAATCCAATTAGACAAAAACAAAATCCAAGACCCCGGATAAGCTACTTAAGACCACCGAAAAGAAACTCATTCCGATTAAATCACATAAAAAAGTACAACCTAGTTAGATTGATGAAGACGACATTATTTCGGGTCTTACATATCTACATTCCAAATTTCAAGAAACTATATACCCCGATTTTCAGAAAATCTCTTCAACAATATCCAAAGATGATCTAACGAAAGCAAATAAAGAGATCACAAAAGGAATGAAACCATTAGTTGAGAAGAAAATACGCACCATCAATTGCTTTCGCAATCTCCTTTTCCATAATTCATCCCGTTTTAGTGTTCTTTATTTGCAATTGCATCAAATCCTACTAATCCCTCTAGTCTAGAAATACAAATACAGCATCACGAATGTGCCACAACGTGACACAAATATAAATCTTCAAACAAAAATCAACTAGAACAACAACTAATCAAAAGGAAGTGAAAGCGAAAAATACCATTGACGATTGCAAACTCTAATACCAAATCCAATCGAAAGTTGTATATTGTAAGTTTTATGTTAAACAAAGAGAATCAATAAATGAAGGCTCTGATACCAAGAGAAGATAAAGAGAAAGACTAAGGTTTTTTTTATTAACAAGCATGGATGTAAATGAATACAATGAAAGAATATATACAGTTAGTGATTACAATAAACTACAAAGAGACTAAAATACCCTTAAATGCTTAAAGACTAAAATATTTTAAGTGTTAATTAAGATAATTTGTTGAGTTGTCTTGAATTGATGGTGCAAAGAAAGAGAATATTTAACAAAAGGAAAGTAAATACTTTTATGTATAATCTTAATTTAAAAGAAATAAGATTAACACAAAAAGAAACTTGATATTTTGTTTTGGTAATATAACTAGGAAAGTATTGTGATAATATTTTAGAGATTCTTTATAAAAATATTAGTCTTGACCTAGTTGAAACTTATTTAAATATGCATATATAGGAACATATTAGTAAAATCTTTAAATCTATGATAGTAATTAAATTACTACCTTACCTTAGACATGAAAATCATTTGGACAAAATTCAAAAAAAAGTGTAAAAATTATATTTTTCATAAAATGGTCAATCGTTTATAGTAGAGACCATTCATTCGAGTGAGCATGTGAGACATATCGTCGATGCTTTTTTGTAATGCGATAAAAAACGTTAAGATTTTTCTAGGAATTGGACTTCGCTTAAAGAATTTATTCTTGTTTGATAAATTGAATTATCAAAATTTGAAAAGTCTTATAAGGTTAATAAGTTAGACTTTATAGTCAAACCATATAACCTACATTTATGTCAAATCCCAATCAAGATTGATAATTAATGGTGGATTTAACATATGTCTTTTATCTTTTTAAATTTTTTTTAGAATAAATCTCACGACAAAGTGTCACCACCTAATTTTTCTTGCAAAATTGAGAAAATGTAATTTTGGTACATGAGCACCATGAATCGGAGATTCTATTTATGGGTTTGGTGTTTTGTTACGTATGAAAAAGGGAATATACGAAATACCTTACGCTTGTCTAATTAGATTGTCTTTATTAATATAATTTTGGTCTTTTTAGACAATGTTATTTTACACCTTACTTTTTATGCATTTTTAATTCTTGTTAAAATTTATTCTGACGTGTTAATCTTAGTGCTAAGGTTGATTCTCATGTATGCGGTCAGTCTTTTAACAAAGACGCTGATTAATTCCGAAATTCCTTGATAAAATGATTCAACTTCAGCATGGCTCTAGTGAGTATTTGTGAAACATTATAATATATATTGTTGAAATTTTAAACTAATTCATATATTTCATTAATGAATGTAAATAAGAATTTGGGTAGATAAAATTAAATGAAATTCAAACAAAATTCATACAAAATTCAAATGTAAATTAAAGTGAAATTTGATCCAAATAATTAAATTATTATAATTAATTTGTTAATTATTTAATTAACATTTAAAAGTTTAAGAATAAATTAACAAATTGAATGTATTTAATTTTATTAATTATCATTATAACCTTCATTAGATTATTGTTATCAATTTTTAGCAATTTAGAAAAAATATTGTAATGTATTTTTTCTAAACAAGAGGAAATGCGAAGGCAATGAAGAGACAATCAATGTCAAACGTTGGATCAATAATTAATGATTGATTTATTTTTATGACATTTTATTATTTCAATAGTATAAAGCTCTTATATCTAATTCTGGCATCTCAAAACACACATCATTTTATCATTTTCACTCTAAATTTCCAAAAGTTCTTTCCTTATCTTTTTTTTGTGTGTGTTTTCAAGTTTTTTGCTCAATATTTTTCGTTAAAACCTAGTGATAGTTCAGGTACGTTGGTCAAGTTCGATGCATAGTGATTTCAGTGTAGAATCATTACTATATTCGTTGTATTTTGGGAGACAGTCATATGTGATAAACTCCAATACAAACGGAGACGATAGAACTATTTTAAGGAAATATGTTTAACACATATTTCAAATCAACATCTCAAATCTGTGATTTTGTTCTGCGTATAATTTGTTTATAGTATTGTATTTTTTCTATTTTTTATTATTCAAGACAAGAATATCATACATATATAACAATATAAATATGAATGAAAATTACAAGAATAATGATACATAAAATTATATAAGCATGACAATTATGGATAATGAGTTTAATCAAATAAAAACCATGCCAAAAGATAGAAGCATAAGTAAAGATAGAAGCATAAGTAAATATCATGTGGGCATGCATGGACAAATATTTAAACATTCCAAACTATCATCGAGAAACATAAAATAATATCAAAAAGTGCCAAGATGTTTAGAGAAACATGAGATGCCGATTTCAAATTTCAAATATTTTGATGATCGTAAATATATCGATCTCATTTTTTTTGGACAAATAGTTTGAAAGTTATGACCAATAAAGTTAGGAATTTCGGCTAAACGAACCTTACTAGAAAATGTTTTTGATTTTTTGTAAAAATATTATTTTCAAGTGTGTATATTTTTTAATTTTTTAAAAAATAATTAAAACAAATAAATAAATGAAATACATAAAATAAATAAAATTACACGAAGCATGCAAACAAACCGACCTAAGAAAATAAAATCAGACCGGTTGAATCGTCTCGAATCGGGTTCATGGTTCTTGGCAGACCGACTGACAATTTTTGGTCTTTAAGATGTTTTTCGACCGTATGGGCTGAATTCCAGGTCGAAAACCATGTCATGAATGTTTTTCTTGGTCAAAGACTAAGAAAATACTGAAAAACTCGGTCGGATGTGAGGCCTGGCTAAAAAATATAGTCAGATTAGTTTGACTAATTTTCTTGGTCAAAATTTTAATTAAGCTAGTTTTCTCGGCTGACCTTCTAAAAATATGGTCAGAAATCTAGCCAGGTTAATTTTCTCTTTCGAAAACTTAGTAATGATTAATATTTTTGATCACTCCTTCATCAAAAACCTAGCCATGAGTCATGACTTTTTTTTTTGAAAACCAGGCCATGGCTACAAAAATCAATCCCTAACTATTTTTGTGGCCGAATGTTCTTGACTAAGAACAACAAGAACACTTACTATTCAAAATACCCTACAATCGAAATCTTTTTCACACAAACGTTAATATATATTATATAAACAATAATTCATAATCAAACTATCATTCATAACCTCAATAATAATAATAATAAAATTAAAGATCAGTATGATATTCTTTGAATAATTTTTTACTGTTTTAAAATAGATCTAGATGACATTTTTAGGGGCAATAAGCACCCCATTTACATAATGTATAACAACATACATGTTCTTAGCCCCTGTCCTCGAACAAAGCCCTAAGAACACGATTTTATCAAATCAAATATATTTCTTCAAATTGGCCATTTTTTTGGAAAACGATTAAAACCATTTTATTAAAATTTCAAAAGTGGAAGGGTCAAAATCAAAGCTAGACAAACCCTAGATATAGTTACAGAATAACAATCAAACGACCTTAAAGAACCTAATTGGTAGCAATCAAACATACAAATAGAATCCACTCTTCTAGCCTAGTGACAATAAAAGGTGGAACTCACCCTAAGGCCCTAGGTTCGAGTCCGTTAGGTGACAAGTTTTGCGCCTAGTTAAATGAATGTGTTTGTGGTCGGGAAATTTGATGAAATGGCCCCCATAACAGGCTAAAATCCAAAAATGGACCGTGCCTGCTAATGTTGGCAAAAAGGGCCCTTTTGCCCTACAAAATGTCAGAAATACCCCTCGCGCGCCAGATTTTACGCTCAATGACGCGAATTGCCATTCACGCGATTTAATCTAAATCGCTTGATTTCATTAACGCGTTTTAGATGAAACGCGTGAATGGCAATTCGCGTTTTTCAATTAACGTGAATTCCCATCCACGCGTTTCATCTAAATCGCGTTAATGAAATCACGCGATTTAGATTAAATCGCGTGAATGGCAATTCGCGTCTTTAGTCCTATATATAACTTTTTGGCCCTAATTTAAAACAAAACCTCCCCGATTCTCCCTCCCACCCCGACTTCCAAAACCACGTCTTCTCAACTGCCGACTTCCTTCAACATCGATCAAGATCATCGTTCCTCGTCCAACATCATCGACTTTCCACCGTCTATTCGACATCATCGTCTTTCCACCGTCTCTTCGACATATTCCGGTGAGTTTAGGGATTAAGGGTTAGGGTTAGGTTTTGATGTGTATTATGCCGTTTATATTGATTTATATTGATGTATTTAGGGTTTAGGGTTTGGTTCTGGTTTCGTTTATGTGTGTAAATGATTTTAGGGTATATGACGAGTATTGTATCAGTGTTCTTATTCTGCATGCATGCATTTCACGTTTATTCATTCATTTCTCGTTTAAGAAATGACATTTTCGTGTTTGTTATATGCTTGTGAAGAAATGGTATTTTTGTGTTTTCTTTGACTGTGTAGGCTTAGGTTTAACTTTTGCTGCTCTACTGCACCTTAATAGAATACTAATGAGACAGGTTTCGATGTTATATTAAGAAATTTAGAACTGTCCAATGAGAAATATATTTTACTGCACCTTTATTGTATTACTGTCCATTACTGCACCTTAATGTATTAAGAAATTTGCAAGCATTTCTCAATGGTTAATTCGATTTGCTTACTCCCATGTTGTTTCTTGTTTTATAGATGGAGTCCACTATAATACCCTAGTTTGTTGGGAGGGTATCTTGGAAAACCAATATGGGAAATATTGCGGCCAAGTTTGCGAAGATGAATCTAACTAAAAGGGTAGAGGAAACCCAATTCAGATTCTTATTCAAAGGGCACCCGTTACTGCGGTTCTTAGGAACGATTATACACCACATACTCCTCAGGAAGTCCAGCTCAAATTCTATGGAGATGAAGTTCCTTGTGAATGGAGAAGAGCTGTGCTTCGGGATGAGGGAGTTTGCATTGGTTACATGTCTCAATTTTGGAAGATTCCCTGTGGAGCAAACGATTTTCAATCAGGTTGAAGAATCTCCAACTTTGGTTCTTAAATATTTTAAAAGTATTTCACTTATTAGAATAGCAGACCTTCATTCAAAATTCCTGTCCTGCTTTGATAGGGAAGATGCATGGAAATTGGGGCTGGTATACCTTGTTTCCCATTATCTATTTGCCCTTGACCCGAAGAGGATAATAAATATGAAACTCTTCAGCATGGTCGATGACATCGACACCTTCCTCAATTTTCCATGGGGAAAGGTGTCCTTTAGAGCAACCTTGAAGGGTTTGACCAAGGACCTTAATCGCTACAGGAACCTATATTTGCAGAAGAAGAATGTCGCCTCGAGGAAGAAGAACAAAGACAAAGACAAAGATGTCGATGTTTCTTATACCGTATATGGGTTCGCACTAGCCTTACAAGTGTGGACTTATGAGGTGATCCAAACGTTTGACCCCAATCTTGCAATTAAAACGACGCTTCAAACGGAAGAGCCTGTCTGTCCAAGGATAATACAATACAAATCAAAGAGGAAGAGCACCGCCTCTGATCTTCACACTGCCCTGCAAGGCAAGATTGTTAAGAAAATGGAATTGTCTGAAGAAGAGAAGATCTTATATGCTGGGAATGACTTTGAAGATATGGGAGGTAATGTTTATGATGTCTTTTTTGATCTTGACTGCAGAAAGAGGAAATTTGGAGATATTGACGATGGAGTTCATCATAAAAAAACTGTCATGAGGAAGAAAAGACAAATTACTCCAGCCAAAGCCAAACCTTCCACGAGAAGAATAACCCGCAACCCTACCCCCAGCACCAGCACCAGCACCAGCAGCTCTTATTCTGTCGAGAACGCCACGAGTAGAAAAGACGAAGACGAAGAATCCTCTCCCCCGACTCCAACAACAACAACTCCCCATGATAGATGTAGATTGGATGAACTTTCGAAGGAGCTAAATGAATTCAAAACTGAAATGAGAAATGAAATAATTCTCATTAAATGGATGTTAAACCAACTACAACGAGAGTTTGACATATTATCAGCCACACTAGGGGTGAAAAAGAAGGAGAATAATGAAGAAAAGGACAAGGAAGATTTTGAGGTGAACACTGAGGTATGAGTTTAAATGATGATAAATTTCGTGCATTTGGCATATCTTGCATTTGACATTTCTTGCATTTGGTGCATTTCTTGCATTTGGTCTAATTAAAGGATTTTTTGTTTTTTGTAGGATGGGCAGGAAGACAATGTTGTGCTGATTTTGGAGAAAGACAATGTTGGGCTTGTGGAGGAGAATGAAGTTGAGGTATGTATTTCTTGCATTTTGGTGCATTTCTTGCATTTGGTGCATTTCTTGCATTTGGTGCATTTCTCGCAGTTTGCCTATTTCTTGCATTTGGACTAATTGAAGACTTTTCTGTTTTTGTAGGATGGACAGGAAGACATTGTTGGGCTATTGGAGAAAGACAAATTTGGGCTTGGGGAGGACAATGAAAATGAAGATCATGATTTGTTGAACGAACAAAATATTGAGGTATGCATTTCTTGCATTTGGACTAATTGAAGTCTTTTCTATTTTTTGTAGAATGGGACGTTGTTGGAGATAGACAATGTTGGGCCTGTGGAGGAGAAGACAGATGAAGATGGTGAATTGAATATTGAGGTATGCATTTGGTGCATTTCTCGCACTTTGCCTATTTCTTGCATTTGGACTAATTGAAGGCTTTTATGCTTTTTTTAGGATGGGCCATTGTTGGAGATAGAAAATGTTGGGCCTGTGGAGGAGAAGACAGATGAAGATGGTGAATTGAATATCGAGGTATGCATTTCTTGCATTTGGTGCATTTCTCGCACTTTGCCTATTTCTTGCATTTGGACTAATTGAAGGCTTTTCTGTTTTTTGTAGGATGGGCCGTTGTTGGAGATAGACAATGTTGGGCCTGTGGAGGAGAAGACAGTTGAAGATGGTGAATTGAATATTGAGGATGAGCTTTTGTTGGAGATAGACCTTGGGAATGTTGAGGAGGCTGATGTGGTTGATGGGAAATCCGATGGTGGGAATGTTGAGGAAGCTGTGGAGGAGAAGGTGGAAGATAATGAATATGAGGTATGCATTTCTTGCATTTGGTGCATTTCTCGCAGTTTGCCTATTTCTTGCATTTGGACTAATTGAAGACTTTTCTGTTTTTTGTAGGATGGGCTTTTGTTGGAGAAAGACCCTGGGAATGTTAAGGAGGCTGATGTGGTTGATGGGAAATCCGATGGTGGGAATGTTGAGGAAGTTGTGGAGGAGAAGGTGGAAGAGAAGGTGGAAGATAATGAAGATGAGGTATGCATTTCTTGCATTTGGTGCATTTCTCGCAGTTTGCCTATTTCTTGCATTTGGACTAATTGAAGACTTTTCTGTTTTTTGTAGGATGGAATTTTGTTGGAGAAAAACCCTGGGAATGTTGAGGAGGTTGATGGGAAATCCGATGTTGGGAATGTTGAGGAAGCTGTGGAGGAGAAGGTGGAAGAGAAGGAAGATGAGGTATGCATTTCTTGCATTTCTTGCATTTGGCCTATTTCTCGAGTCGCGAAGGGGCCTAATTCAATGATTTCGTTGTGCAGAGGGGTAGGAAGGGGGTGTAGAGGGGTAGGAAAACGGTGCAGAGGGGTAGGAAGGTGGTGCAGAAGAAGGTGGACGATCATTTCGTTGTGCAGAAGAAGGAAGAGAAGAAGGAGGACAAGAAGATAGATGAGGATGTGGTGGTACTGGAAGATGCATCCCACATCCAATTTAAGAGAAAGAGGACGGCGTCGAAAGCTGTACTTAGTCCCTACATCGTCCCTCGTCCAAGAAAGAAGACGATTGTTGTCGATTCTATGTCGAATTGTAATCAGCAACTAAGGATAGAGTTCAGGAAAGAATGTGCGAAAGGGGCTAAATTTGAGAACATCCAACTCTCTGACTGCACTAGAGACCTTAAGTTCTTCACTACAATTCTGAGGTTAAATAGGTGGCTAACTGATGTGGAGATGAATGCCGCAATTTGTCTACTAAGAGCAAGAGCATTCGCCTACCCTAAGGCGTACCCGCCGGATTTCACCATCTTAGATTGCTAGTTTGCCCCTCTAATTACTTCATACTATGATGATTTTGTTGCTGACTCGGTTGATCCAGAAAAACCAGCTGGCCATATTTTCGCTAAAATCATTTACCACTACTACTGGGATAGAGAAGATAAACATATGCCCAGTTGGAGCAGTGTTGATGATATTTACTTCCCCCTCAACCTCAACAACCTACACTGGGTTCTGTGTGTTATTCGATTGCAAGAATGGAGAATTGATGTTTATGATTGCGATCAGACAATTTTCAATGACGACGAATTTGGAAAATCCATGAAAGCCATTTGTGAGATGATGCTGCCCTTCCTTCAAAAAGCAATGTCTGAAGATGAAATGGCCAAGTATCCTAACATGAGAAATGAAACTTTTAGATTTCAGAGAATCCCACATCCTGAAGTACTAAAAGCAGAATGGAGTGGGGACTGTGGCATTTTTGTATTAATGTATTTAGAGTACTTGACTGCTAAACTTGGTCTAGAAAATTGCATATCAAACAATATGCAATTATATAGAGAAAAGTGGGCAGTCAGGTTGTACCACCAGATTTTAGAGCCATGAAGTTGTAAACACTGAATTATTGTGTAACATGTGTAAATACTGAATTATTGTTGTAACATGTTGTGTAAATACTGAATTATTGTTGTAACATGTTGTGTAATACTGAATATTGTTTATCATCATCATTACAGCCATGAATGTTGTAATAGATATCATAAAAATGTGTAGTAATATGCGTATGCGTGAGTTATGACTCACGCGTATTACAATATGCATCTTTTATGACTCACGCATATTCTGATATGACTCACGTGTATTGTAATACCCGTGAGTCATAACTCACGCGTATTACAATATGACTCACGTATATTGTAATACACGCCAGTTATGACTCACGCGTATTACAATATGACTCACGTATATTGTAATACATGTCAGTTATGACTCACGCGTATTACAATATGCGTGAGTTTAGGATTGTGCAATATATATGCGTGAGTCACTGTATGTCATTAGCATGGCCAACCTGGATGTATTATACAATCTGTATACAACTTTCAAATAAAAAACATAGACAATATTCATGTAATTGAAAACCAACAATCTGCATACAACTTTCAACTGAAAAACCATAGACAATATTCATGTAATTGAGAACCAACAATCAATCAGTATACAACTTTCAATTGAAAAACCATAGACAATATTCATGTTTGTGGCGGAGATGATGGCGGCTGAGATGATGATGCTCTTGCAGCTCTTGCAGTAGAGGGTGCAAGCATTACTGATTTGCATGTTACCCTGTTATGACCCTGACCACCACATGAGCTACATCTTCTCGGTACCTTACGAATTTCACCTTAGGATGACCTACGCTTTGTTTGAGGTCGCCCTTTCTTAACCTTAACAAGTGGTTTAAGGCACACTCGTTGCTTGATATGTTCTGGAATATCCTAATACTCTTCATGACAAACTGGATATATTGTTTCCGCATACGCATTGATCCACAATTCACTTGAGTAATACCTGAAAGATAACAATTGAACATGTGAGAAATAAAGTTAGTTAGATAGATTCAATAGCAAATAAAGTAAAGTAAACCCTAAACCTTGAGCAGAACTCATAGGCATCCAATCTATGGGTACGGGAAGTAGTTAGGGCATGAGTGCAAGGCAGACCAGATACATCAAATACCCTACAACTACAACTCATTCCTTTCAAGTCAACTTTATAATCAGATTCACTGTCATGGACATAAAACTCGAATCGGTTAAGTGGATGAACGTTATATAATCTGGCCTTCTCAGCTTGATCACGTAAGAACTTTTCATAATAAGAAGATAAACGTTCATTGTGATTGGACACTTTTTCTCTTCGACTATTAAACCAATCTTGTAATGTGAATCTTAAATAATCAGCTAAGATTGATATGGGATACTTTCTAGCTTCCCTACTTTGACTATTGAAGCTCTCAGTGTAATTGCTTGTCATTTGATTGTATCGTTTACCAGGAAAAAAGGCACGACTCCATCTCTCAAACCCAATATCTGCCAAATACATTGCAATACGAGGGTCCTTAGCATTGATCTTGTCAAAATGCTGATTAAACTTCAAGATTGTGTATGCTTGAGAAGCCAAACCAAACTCGGCGTGGCAGTGATCGGTTTTGAATTTGGCCATAATATTCATCTTGATGTGATATGTGCACGCACCGTGGTCAGCTTCTGGAAAAACAGCACACAAGGCATTGGCGATGCTTGGGTGTCTATCGGATACGAACACGAGATCATCAACCAATCCAATTGCATCTCTAAGTTTTTGCATGAAATAAGTCCAGGAGTTGTTATTCTCTGAATCAACAACGCCGAATGCAACAGGATAGAATTGTTCATTCGCATCTAATGCTATCGCCACCAATAGCTGACCTCCAACCTTGTGCTTAAGAAAACTGGCATCGACGCACAATATTGGACGACAACAGTTTTTGAAACCCCTAATTGAGTAGTCTAAAGACATGAACATATACCTGAAATGACCGTGCTCATCCGTCTGGATGTCTGTTATGGTACCTGGATTGTTCTTCTCCAACATGTACAGGTATGATGGCAATTTACCATAAGAATCTTCTACAGTTCCTCGCACCGCCATTAGGGCCTTTTCTCTAGACCGCCAAGCCTTATTATAAGACAACTTTATTCCATAAGTAGTCTATATGTCTTCCATTATTTTATTGGGCATCTGGTCATGGTGATGGTCCATGTACTTGCTCTTCATGCATTCCCCAAACACCCATGCTGGTGTTTTCCTTTGATTCTCTTGCCTCGTCACAATTGAACACGTATGATCTTTTACGAATTTACGAATCTCAAACATTTCCGAGGAATTTACTTTGACAGCACGCAGTCTCCACTTGCAATTCTTATCCAAACATTTCACAACCCAAAGTTCTTTTTTTGACTTCACCACTTTGAATTCAAAATGATTAGTCATGGCATATTTATATAACCTCAGTTGAAGTTCTTTTTTATTCTCAAACAAAGAACCGACTTCCAATCCGATTCCAGTACTTACTGCCTTATGTATAGGATTTTCACTACTTGGTATGTTACTAGCAACCCATTCACTGCAGCTTGGTTGAGTACGAACAACAACATTGTTTTGTTGTGTACCAGGAACCCAAGCACTGCTTGGATTTGGATTGGTACTAGGAACCCAATCAGAACTACTAGGTTGGGTAATAGGAACCCAATCATCATCAGCTTCATCCCCCACATTCAGACGTAAATGTTCATCTTCAATGTCATTTTCGAAGAAAACCTCACGCTGCTTCGAGAAGACGTTGGAGTCATCAATTTCTGGAACCGCTACACTTTCTTGGATTGGTAGTGACTTCTCTACTAAGGATACACACAATGGAGTGTGGTTGTGGACTGAAACTGCTTCATGTAAAAAGAACTCCACATCCACATCTTTTTTTATATCAGTTATATAAGAAAATTTGACAATCATGCCAGGAGCATTATACTTGGCTTGAAGCAATAAATCATATCTAGATTTGTCAACATCGGTAGCAGAATAAATTAGATCAACTAATTGGGCATAAGTAGAATTTTGGGGAAAAATCATACCGCTGTTTGACTTTGTAGAAAAATGAGTAAGATCATCCATAGTTTTCCACTCTCCATCAAAGTAAAGAAGTACAGGTATTTGAGCTGCAATTGAAAACAATTCAACAACATCACAAGAATTGAAAAAAGTTCAACAACATTACCATAACCGAGGAGAGTTTGCTCGTAGAGTTTCAGGAAATCCAATGCAATAACTTTTTTCATAAGTTTGCTTCAATGAATCTAATGGGATAAGAGCTCCCTATCCAATAGGTCCATTGAAGCAAACTTGTGGTTAATTCTTGGCACATTGTATCTCCACGAAACATACCAGTAAACTCTACCTCAAAGCTTAATTCGCGTGAGTGGGAATCAATAAGCGTGAGTGAAATACGCGTGAATCAGCTACACTATGCCAGCAAATCCTAAACCTTAATACTAGAATAACAACATAGTATTGATTCCCATTCATTCGAATACAACCTAGCTAAACTATAATTTAACTAACCTAGTGTTCATAATCACTAAAAACCATAAAATAAACATACCCATTTTGAGAACGAATAGTAGTGGGTCACGAATTCAAACGGAGAGGTCTCGTGGTGTCGTCGTAGTCGTCAGCTGTTGCTGCTCGTGGTCGAGTTCTTCAGGGGAGTACGGTTTGAGGGTCGAGTCGAAGTGGCGAAAGCGAGAGAAGAGAAAAGGGGAAATGAGTGATTCGTGGTTTTGTTATAAATTAGGGCACAAAAATATTATATACCATGAAAGACGAGAATTGCAATTCACGCAATTTCATCTAAAATGCGTCAATAAACTCACGCATTTTAGATGAAATGCGTGAATGTCATTTCACGTTAATTGAAAGACGAGAAATGTCATTCATGCATTTCATCTAAAATGCGTGAGTTTATTGACGCGTTTTACATGAAACGCGTGAATAACAACATTGTTCCTTGTTTGAGTTATGTTGTAAACCAAGAAAGAGAATATGCGTGATTATACACAATACACAATACACGTGAGTTATGTTGGATTGTTCTTAATAAGCATAAGTTATGATACTACATTTAAGCATTCTACTCAATATACGTGAGTTTGTAGTATGGTGTATCATCAAATCGATTAACTCACCTAAATTATAAGAAAGCCAACAAACCATATTGTTAACAAAAGTAATAAACCATAAATAGAAGAATATTCAGTAATACATTAATGATGATAAACCACCATAAATAGAAGAACAATAAGTATTGTTAACAAAAGTCTAAACAACTCCAAATTAAGTAAGTAAATGCTGCAAATCACAAGCAGCAACAGATTGAAGCAACCTTGTATGAGGAACAACATGTTCATCCAATATTGATGACATAGCAACCGCTGTCTCAAAAAGCCAATTGTCGGGAAAAACATCAAAATCTTTTTCAATTGGTCGATTCCTGCTGTCTATCTCGAAATATACTATTATAGTTTTTTCATCACTTGGCTCAGCAAATGGATAATCTGGATTATCCGATTCTTTAATACTACCACCTCTAGCAACTATTAACTTAATGAGATCCTGTTTGTAAAGTGGGAAGAAATTCCCTACAAATATAAAAATGTAACCGTCGAACAGTTTCGAACGCTGAAAAACAAACAAACAAAATAATTTCAGTTATCAAGCAAAATAATAAAAGTACAGATAGGAGGAATAAGACCAAACTCACATTATTCAACAACCGAAGTCTGCCATTTCTAGGACCATCTTGGGCTCCATGATTATCATGTTTAACCTCATAAGGTTCCTCATCAACATAGTTTTGGGTTTTCAATGATGATTTTATCCCTACATAAAACAATTTTTATTTTAATTTAACAGACATATGTATGAAACAAATCGTGTTAATAGAGACGACTCACAATCAATAGTAAAGACCCATTTCCCATTCATAATTGCCTTCAATACTTTTTGAGTTCGGCTGCATGCACCATTAGGATCAGTGTAAGCAATAACATGGGTTACATCTTCTCTCCACTTAGAAGACACCCTTGCACCAAAAGTGCGAGCAAATTCAACTATCAACAACTGTGTAAAACAATAATATAATGGTTATTACATTCAAAACTAGTTAATATGGACATATTAGAGAGAATAGAACATACATTATCTTCAGGTGATAATTGATTGGGACATAAGGTCATAACAGTGTTTGTTGCCTACATATTATAAAAAAAAAGAGTTTTGTTATTAAATACATAAATATGAACATTTCAATTCAATATAACAACCATTTTATTGAACGAACTAAGGTTTAAGGTTTGTGGTTTCCTAACTATGATTTTATTGTACGTACTATTTTGTTGAACAAACTGAGAAAACCGGTTGTGGTGGCGGTCGTGGCAGCTCCTGATCTAAATACTACAATATCCATCAATATAAACAACAGAATATACATCAATAGCGAACCATACTACAATATCCATGAATATAAATGGCAGAATATACATCGAAACCTAACCCTAAACTTAAATACATCAATATATATAGGAAACAACATAATATACATCAAAACCAAACCTTAAACCCTAAATACACCAATATCCATGAATAATAAATGGCAGAATATACATCGAAACCTAACCCTAAACCTAAATACATCAATATATATAGGAAACGACATAATATACATTAAAACCAAACCTTAAACCCTAAATACACCAATATCCATGAATATAAATGGCAGAATATACATCGAAACCTAACTCTAAACCTAAATACATCAATATATATAGGAAACGGCATAATATACATCAAAACCAAACCTTAAACCCTAAATACACCAATATCCATGAATATAAATGGCAGAATATACATCTAAACCTAACCCTAAACCTAAATACATCAATATATATAGGAAACGGCATAATATACATAAAAACCAAACCCTAAACCTAAATACATCCATATCCATGAATATAAACGGTATAATATAAATCGAAACCTAAACCTAAACTGTAAGCCCTAAACTGACCTGATGATGTTGAAGAATGATGATGTTGGAAGGATCCCGATGATGTTGGAGGAATCCCGTTGATGTTGAGGAACGATGATGTTGAGGAATGATGATCTTGATCGATGTTGAAGGAAGTCGGAATGGAAAGTCGGCAGTCGGGGTGGGAGGGAGAATCAATCGGGGAGGTTTTGTTTTAAATTAGGGCAAAAAGTTATATATAAGACTAAAGACGCGAATTTCCATTCACGCGATTTAATCTAAATCGCGTGATTTCATCAACGCGATTTAGATGAAATGCGTGGATGGGAATTCACGTTAATTGAAAAACGCGAAATGCCATTCACGCGTTTCATCTAAAACGCGTTAATGAAATCACGCGATTTAGATTAAATCGCGTGAATGGCAATTCGCGTCATTGAACGTAAAATCTGGCGCGCGAGGGGTATTTCTGACATTTCGCAGGGCAAAATGACCCTTTTTGCCAACATTAGCAGGCGCGGGCCTTTTTTAGATTTTAGCCTGTTATGGGGGCCATTTCATCAAATTTCCCTTGTGGTCTACATACCTTTAATTCCAAAAAAACATACAAATAGAGATTATAAATTGGACATTTTTAATTAGAGTTGAACTGGTGAATTCTATGAACATTTTTTATTATAGTTGAATTGGTGAATTCTATGAACATTTTTAATTATAGTTGATTTGGTGAGTTCTATGAACTTAGAAAGTTCTAATATTAATCCAATAGGCAAGAAATTAAAAAGAAATGATTCCTTACGAGTTTGTAGATATTCTTAAGATCAAAATTATTAAGACTTTTTTTTTTATTTTAAAAAAATTTAATCAAAATTAATTTTTCAATCAATCACTTCTTAACAATTTGATCACTCATTTATTAACTAAAATACTCTTTATTTTAAATTATTATTTTTTATTTTATTTATATATATTAATACATTTTAAGTCATTTTATTAAAAATAATTATCAGTTTTTCAAAATTATCACTAATCATTATTTTTTTATATTTTTAAATTTAAAAAAAATCTGAATAAAACCTAAGTTTCAAAGCAAACATTTTAGATTATAGTACCAAAAAGACCATCGTGATGTTTTTGCTTATAAATTCAAAATCTGGGGATTTAGAAAATGTAGGAAAAAAATTTCTAAGGTATGGTACAAGTAAGCTATTATAAAATTTTCAACTAAGATTTGAGCTATAAATGACTACTAGTTATTTTATGAATTTATTTTAAAATTCTCTTATACTTTAAAGGTGAATTTATATTGTTTATGTATTAAAATTAAATTGTTAATTTTAATTTGTAAAAATTTATAAAAATAACTCATGGTCAGGGCCTTTGGACAAGCCCTCATACTATGGCAGCCCACTTGTTAAAAATATTGAGGTATTTATTAAAATTTATTATAATTTTAAATGTAAAATGGTATAGCTTAGTTATTCAAAATGCAAGTTTAAATTTTATATGAATCTAGGTTAACAAAAAAAAATATATCTATTTTTTTCCTACTGAGGCAACCCAAACCTCGAAACTGAGCAGAGGCTGGTTATAAAGATTTTGGGTAATCTTTTTTTGTTTAACCTATCACTATATTAACTAGTTTTTATAAAATGAAATTATTCTTATAAATTGTAGATTAATATTTTTTATAATATATATATATATATATATATATATTTAATTTGTACTTTAATCAAATTAAAATAGTTTCTTAAAAAAAAAAAAATATTTGATCAATTTCAGGGATGAAGGAGTTTTCTCGCTTCTCACAGAGTATCTGACCTCGTAAGTATCGATCATTTCTTGCTTCAGCAGCGTCTTCGGAGATTCCAAAGCAAAACCATATAATTATGATTTGGGTATTTTCTATTTCTCAAACACTGCTAATCTTCTCTCTCCCCTTCCTCAAATTCCTCTCTTTTCATCAGCTTCCATGGCCACCTCTTCAGTCCCCGGATCGGCCTTCATTGCCTTCAGATCATCCCAGAATAGGACCTCCGCCACTAGCTTCCGGCAATGCCCTTCAATCTCCACTCGGTTCGGATCCCTAAAGTTTCCTCATTGCCTTGACATCAATTCTCGGTCAAGAAGCTCCTTTACTTCTTCAGGTATAGCTTCTTCGATTTACCTTCCATACATTAGAGTGAGGAAAACCATATACATTATATACATATATATATATATATGCAGGTGTAAAAGCCCAGATTGCGGCTGTTGAGCCGGCGGCAGTTGAAGCAAAAGCTCCAAACTTGGAAGCACCGGTGGTTGTGGTGACCGGAGCATCCAGAGGTATTGGTAAAGCAATTGCTCTGTCTCTAGGAAAAGCCGGTTGTAAGGTCTGTTAAGATATTATATAAATTAATGAAAAATGCACTGTTCTAGTTAATTATATGCTTACAGAATGAATCTTTAACGTTTCAGGTTCTTGTTAATTATGCAAGATCATCTAAAGAAGCTGAAGAAGTTTGCAAAGAGGTGTTTGCCGGAATGATCTAATGTAATTCCCCCCTATTTTGTGACTTTGACCTTCAATTGATTTGAATCATTGGTCTTGCAGATTGAAACATATGGTGGTCAAGCTCTCATCTTTGGAGGTGATGTTTCAAAAGAAGCAGATGTTGATGCCATGATTAAGACTGTTAGTACAAATCCATACCCTTAGATCATCAGTTTTTGTTTTTCCAGTTTGATTTTGTTGAATTGAATGGTTTGACTTTCATCAGGCGGTTGATGCTTGGGGAACAATTGATGTATTGATAAACAATGCAGGTTGGTTTGAGTTAATTTTGTTCTATGTTTCTATTATAAAGAAATCATTATATTACATGTGAATGATCAGGAATAACTAGAGACGGGTTATTGATGAGAATGAAGATGGCACAATGGCAGGATGTTATCAATCTGAATCTTACTGGCGTATACTTATGCACACAGGTGATTGATTGATTGATTATAAAATGTGAAATGCAAATTTGAAAGAAGATTGTTGTAATAATTGGAGTCTTTTCTCTCAGGCTGCTGCCAAGATCATGATGAAGAAGAAGAAGGTAATTCTGTTTTGGACAATAATGGGAAGTAATATGATCAAAAATAAATTTGACATGATTTAGTGGTTTGTTTGGTTCAGGGAAGGATCATTAACATAGCATCAGTTGTGGGTTTGGTTGGGAATGTAGGACAAGCCAATTACAGTGCTGCCAAAGCTGGTGTAATTGGTCTAACCAAAACTGTCGCAAAGGAATATGGAACTAGAGGCATAAACGTCAGTCAGTTTCTCTATTTTTGTTTCTGTTCATGTGAAAATTTTACTATTCGAAAACCCGGTGATGACTTTTTTCTTTATGAGACAGGTTAATGCAGTAGCTCCCGGTTTCATAGCTTCCGATATGACTGCCAAGCTTGGTGATGACATTGAGAAGAAAATATTGCAAACCATCCCATTAGGTAATGAAAAGAAACTAGAATTTCTTAAAAATTTTGTCACAATGACATTGAAAAATCGTAAAAAAGGAAAATTGAAAGTGATTTTCTTCCGCTTGGTATAAAAAGTGTGATCGAGGCAAATTTGACTAGTGTGGATTGTGATCAAGAAAATTTCATTAGAGGTTTATGATAAGTGAAAATTTTATTGGTTTTTTTTTTATCAAGTTTACAAAAGCAGTACATGGAGCTATCAAAGTGGATTTGATTTGATTCACATAGATGTTATCGGGTTTTACAGGAAGGTATGGTCAGCCTGAGGAGGTCGCTGGTCTGGTGGAATTCTTGGCACTCAATCCTGCAGGAAGTTACATCACCGGACAGGTGCTCACTATCGATGGAGGAATGGTGATGTAGACTGTTTCTTCTTATTGATCTTCTTGTAGTTGAATGAACTAAAGAAAGGGATAATTTTCTGCTAATAATGGTATGTGTAAGGTAAAATTTGAAGAAGTTCATTATGTCTCTTGATTAACATTACCATAAAAACTGTAGAATTTTGAAGATAACTGAGATTTCATATATTTTGTGATGTTTAATTGTTAAATTAGCCTTTTGTTGGAAGATAAACAACCCAATTGAGCCTTTTTTTTTCTAATTTTTTAAAACTATTTAAAGAACCCTAAAGAAACCTGCCTTTTGGTAGAGACCTAGAACTATGATAATACCATATAGAATAAATGCAAGTATAACTTCATAAGCATATAAATCAGTAGGAAGACAAAACATCCTCAACCATCTAGGTTAAATGATAAAAATGTGCTTTGAAAAACATGTGAAAGTTTGTTATTAAAAAAAGAATAAAAGAAAACAATGAGCAAAATGAGACTACCTAGAGTGTTAATTAAAACAAATTAAGATCATGAAAATAGCCTGTAGTTCTTGGCTGAAAGGATGATGTTCCTCAAGCCACCAATAGGAGCCACTATGTTTAAGAGCACCCCAATGACAATGCAAACCTGTCCAAAGAAAATTACCCATAATGTAATTTGTTTATTGACTGGATGGATTAACCACCTTCTAAATTTTTAACCATAGTAACTTACCCAGTTAGTCCACCAGGAAAGTCCAAATCTTTTGGGTTTCTTGACTATTAACCAGATTATGCATGGAAGCTGCATAACCACCAAATAAGAGACAAGAAAACAAAACAATCATTTTCAGATCGGAGAATGATTATGAATCAAGTTCGATTTGATCGATCGTTTACTCACATAGTATGAGGTTGGGGCCAAAGCAAATCCGCCAAAGAATCCAAGCAGTCCACCAAAGAAAGGTAGAACTATAGCAATCATCATTGTTATTGCTGCATTATAAACAAAACAAAACTGATCTTAAGTCAAACCAAATCCCACTTGAATCTCAATTCTCAAATGATATAGTTAGACACAAAAATAATTGTTCAGTTTCAGATATGAAAGGAAAATGGTATTTTTTGAACGTTGCTTACCAACGTAGGTTGTGCGGACAGAATACCGAAGGAAACCAGAAGGTTTCAACTTTATTTTCTTCACCATGAATGTCTCTATCATGTCGAATACCGGCATTGCGAATACCTGTCACTCAAAGCTCAAATAATAACTTCACCTTTTGGGGAATTTTCGATTGAAGATTAATGACTTTGTTTCATATCATCTTTCTTTTTGTTTATTAGTCTTTTGTATTCACATTTCAATTAATTAATTAAATACATAGGGCTGGACCATAGGTGAAATTAATTAATAGTTACACAAGATCATTTCCAAAAAAATTGAAACAAATGATTAAATAACCCCAATCAAACAAGCATTTAATAGACTTTCCCCACTTAAATCATGACATTCTTAATTATAACCAAATATGAAAATTTTGATATCTTAATTTTTCATTTTTTTACCTGATATGCGCCCATCACGTGGATAATGACAAAAATGTTGGCCGAAGCTATGATCCAAGAAGGTTTCTCGAGGGAGAGAAGGATATTGTCTTCGACATTGTTACCAAAAACATAGTACCCGATAATGGCAACAGGGAAGTAACAAAGGGCCACAATAATGTAAGCCACCACAACTCCCTTCCACATGGGACCTTTGGAAGGTTTTTCAGGCGTGGAAGGGATAGTGGCTTGGATCTCTAGAACAACATTGTGTGCAGCGTAAGAAAACGCAACATCACCAAGCGCGTTAAAGAAATTGAACACATTGTCGGTTGTTGTCTTCGACTTAAGGCAGTATTCAACCGGACCAACAGCGTTTTGAATCCCCATCCTCAATGATACAGCCCATGCTATCGTGGAGTACCTGCATGCAAGTATTGAGACACATTAATATTTTTTTTTTTTTTTTTGAAGGAAACTTATTTTTGCTTTGCTTTCTTAAATTGAATCAAAATATAGATAATGGTTAGTTAAAAATTATTCAAATTATTTTTGTTATTTTAATGATAAATTTGTTAATAATGTATTGAATTTGAAATGCCCTTTAAAAAGAAAAATATGTCTAAAGTATTAATTATGAGATGCAAATACTAGATAAAAATAATGATAATAAATAATTTTAATTATTTAAAAAAATAAAAAATCAATCTAATAATTAAAATATCAAACTAATCAGATTTTATCTTTATATAATTTAAATATTAAATACAAAATAATATTTAGTCAAATAATTTAAATAATTTATTATAGTTACCTAACTAGAAAAAGATTCAAAAATTAGAATTGGATAAACTTAAAAATAATGATGTGAGGACTAAAATAATAACAAAAAATTATTGATAAAAAGTTTTATCATTTTTTCTTAAAATTAGATAATAAAATAGTGAAATAAATTAAAAAATTATGTCACATTTTTACAGAGCTAAAGTCCACTTAAACCTTAATATCATATTGTACTCACAATTAATAATAAAACTTCAATTCTATAAATATATATATATATATATATATATATATATATATATATATATATATATATATATATATATATAATGATAATAATAATAATAATATTAAATCATTTAATTCAAATAATTCATTATTTTTTATTAAACAAGATTATCTCCATAGAATCAGATGATATGAAAACAATAAAATAAAACCCTAAATATTGAATTGATTAAAATGAAAACTTACGTGAGTGACATGACGGCGGCCAGTAAAGATACTGAGGAGATTGAATTAAAATTGGGTAAATGTGCTAAAAAGAATTGAACAGAAGCAAATATCATTATCCAATAAGTGAGTCTAATCGGTTGACAGTCATCACACAATATCTCATGGACCTTCATCAATGATCTTCCTCCAGTTACCATATAAACTATACACAAACTTACTTCAACCATTAATTGTTGAGGGACCACAATATATAGACCTAGTTTCTCCCCAAATGCGTATTGACCCAGTTCATGATATCGATCGAACCGTTTTCCAGGAACCATTTCATGCATCTGCACCATTTGCCATAATGTGTATAGTGTAATTACCCATGATAAGATCAATACAACTATCCCTGGTCCCCTGATAAAAAAAAAGATAAAAGATTTACATAAAAAGAATCAATGGGGGCAAAAAGAAAAAAATATAATACCAGCCCATATGTGACATTGCGTAGGGGAGGCTGAGGACGCCGGCGCCCACCATGGCGGTTACATTGTGGAAGGCGGAATAGTACCACTTTGCATTCCTAGAAGAGGTTATGGGAAGCCATTCTTCGATTGAGTTC
This sequence comes from Impatiens glandulifera, assembly GCF_907164915.1. Classification (NCBI taxonomy): domain Eukaryota; kingdom Viridiplantae; phylum Streptophyta; class Magnoliopsida; order Ericales; family Balsaminaceae; genus Impatiens; species Impatiens glandulifera. The sequence goes on along the minus strand of NC_061862.1, from coordinate 38,802,265 downwards.
TTCTTTGTAGAACCTTCCTTAGTCATCTTTAATCTTGAATCTGATTTTTAATTAGATGAATGTAGATATGATAAAGTTGATGAAATATATATAGAGAGAAAAGATATAGTATTCAAATTCAAATTATATATTTAAATTGCCTAGAAACATTCACTTTTGTTAATTTAGTGAATTTATAATTATTTCCTTAATATTCGCTATTTACTTTATAAACTATTTTTCAGAACTGAATTATTAAAATGTAGAGATATATAAGTTATACATATTTTAAAATTATTTATTAACCAATTAGTAATTCTATGTGATTTTTTTTATATGGAATTAATTCTCATTTAAATTAATTAAAAATTACATATACAAAATTAATAAGTAATACAAAATAACATTTACAAAATTTAAATAAAGATAATCTAGATATCAAATCATATAAACAATTTACAAAATAAAATTTATAATAGAAATATCAAAAGATTATGCAATTCATTGAGAATCTCATAAATAAACTCATTTGAGTTTTTAAATTATAACGGTTGAAATAGAGTAAATCAGCCAAATCAATAAAACGGAAAACTACGAAATATTCTTAGATCATTAGTCAAGTGTTGTAAACAATGTGATTTTTTTAAGAGGGTGTGTTTTTTTTTACTACTGACATGGGAACAGACAAAGACCAAAAAAAAATTGAGACGAAAAATCAATCTGATTAAACAGTAGTTGAACGGAGACACCTTCTATGCTTACCAAAAAAACTATTTAAGAAGGAAAAAACTTATAATAAAATTTAATTTTTTAGATAAAGAAATTAGAAAAATTAAAATTTCCTCTCCTTCAATATTTTTATCAATTTATATTGAGTTATTTAATTACATATTGAACTTTAAATATCCTTCAAATTTTTACAAAAATCTTTAATACTTTACAATACATTTAGAAAAGAAGATTTTGTAACAAAAAAAATTCAATATTTTTAGAATAAGAGTTATTTTGAGAATACAAGTTGATAAAAAGGGTTGATATAAGTGTTAAATTGCCATAACTTTTTTATATATATATAAAGGTAAGATGACTTCGTCCTTATCTTTAGAGCGAAGAATATTATGCGTCCCCCGGTTTGATTTATATTTATTTAGTAGTCATATTTTATAAAATAATATTAAATTATTTTTTATAATAATATAAATTTTCAAGTACAAATATTTTTTATAAATTTAATATAAAAATAAATTGTATGTGCTGAGGGTGAATGTGATTAAAGTTTGGCTCAGTTCCTCTTATTTATCGATTCCGTTACACCACTACCTCACAAAGGCGGCAACCCTTTCTTTAGTCTCCAAACACCAGCTTAACATATTTCTCTCACCAAGAGAGTAGTATCTATTTATATTATTAGGTCAAGTCCAATAAGCGGGTTACTAGAGATTGGGCCAACCAATACCCAACAATCTCCACTTTTTGCCCAAAACAGTACAAAACACAATTACGGAATCACAAGACACATCATCGTCAATTTATTACCACCGAGGCAACAAAGAGAATACCCAAGATAAACTCGTGTCACAAAGATCAGGGGTAAGAGCACAAAACATGCAAAAATCACAAAGATCAAACGCAAGAGCACAAAGCATGCGGAAATCACAAAGATCAAACACAAGAGCACAAGCATACGAAAATCACAAAGATCAAACGCAAGAGCACAAAGAATGGGAAAATCACAAAGATCTAACGCAAAAGCACAAAGCATGGGAAAATCACATAGATTGAAGGTAAAATCACAAAGCATGTCATGTCCACAAAGGACGAACCTCAGAGAGTTTTCCCTAAGTCAAAATTTAAAATCTGTTGACATGAAATAAATTTTTCAGCAGGTAAACACTTAGTACCCATATCAGCATGATTAAATTCTGAAGGAATTTTTTCTAACTTAACAATGCCCTTTTCAACAATATTTCGAATATAATGAAACCTAACATCAATGTGTTTAGTTCTATCATGAAAAACAATATTTTTACACAGTTGAATAGCAAATTGACTATCAGAAAACACAACCACATTTTTGTCAAGAAAACCAATTTTAGACAAAACAACCCTAAGCCAAATTGTTTCCTTAAAAACTTCAGTGACAGCTACATACTCAGATTCTGTAGTAGATAAAACAATAATGGGTTGAAGTTGAGACTTCCAACTTATGCAAGAGCCACACAAAGTAAACACATAGGAAGTAGTAGACTTTCTATTATCCCTATCATTAACATAATTGGAATCTACATAACTAACCAACTTTGTACCTACAGAACACTTAGAGAAAGTCAAGCCAACATCAATAGTGGTTTTTAGATATCTCAAAAGTCATTTCAAATCATTCCAATGAGACATACCAAGGTTAGACATAAATCTACTCAAGCAACTAACTGTATATGCAATATCAGGCCTAATACTAATCATGAGATACATAATATATCCTATAACATTGGAATAAGGCACATTCTTCATTTCGGTTATTTCAGTTTCAGTCTTAGGAGACTGATCCTTACTTAACACAAAGTGGGAAGCAAGAGGCACATTCACAGATTTAGCATCAGACATAGAAAATTTACTCAAAATTTTAGCAACATATGCACTTTGATTCAACACAAGAGAAAATTTTATTATATCTCTAATGATATTCATGCCCAAAATCTTCTTAGCATCACCTAAGTCTTTCATGTCTAAATTTTCACAAAACGATTTTTGCACATGCATAACAGACTTCAGACGTGGGCTAACAATCAACATGTCATCCACATACAATAAAAGAAATACAGGCATATAATATATATTCTTGAAGTAAAGACAATTATCAGAAGAATTTCTTTTAAACATCAAAGATTGCATGCACTTATCGAACTTGATATTTCACTGTCTAGGAGATTGTTTTACACCATATAAGGTTTTTTTAACAAACAAACATGATCAAACAACTTGGGGTCAACAAACCCCTCAAGTTGATGCATATAAATATTCTTATCAAGTTCACCATGTAAGAAAGCAGTAGTAACATCCATTTGCTTCAATTCCTAATCAAAGTGAGCAACTAAAACAATCATAATTCTAACAATAGTGAATTTGACAACAGGAGCGAAAATTTCAGCGCGCATAATCTATTCCCTCCTTTTGAGTAAATCCCTTGGCTACTAACCTAGCCTTGAATCTAACTTTTTCAGACTCTTGCTTCACCTTATACAACCACTTACAATCCACTAAGGAGCAATTATGAGGTTTAGAAACAAGTTTTCAAGTATCATTTATTCTCAGGGAATTCATCTCATTATTCATAGCAACAATTCATTCAGTAGAAAACTTAGACCTCAAAGCTTCTTTGTAAGAGCTAGGCTCATTACAGTCTAGGGATTCAAACATGTTAAAAGCAAATTCAGACATATTACAATTATTCAAATTATCATCCCTAAATTTAGCAGGCATTCTAACAGTTCTTCTACTTCTATCCCTAGCAAGTTGATAGTCATTTAATAATCAGATAAATCATGTAAATCAGACAACACATTTGAATCATTCAAATCATCAAGAAAATCATGTGAATCAGACAAAACATTTGAATCATGCAAATCATCAATATCATGCACATTATCATGCTCCACCTCATTGAGAACATTCACATCATGTTCAACAGGTTGATCAAAAACTACAGGTACATGCTCAACCTTATTAGGTGCATCATTAACAGGAGTGGGGGACATAGCGAAGCAAAGAAAATCATTCTCATTAAAGACAACATCTCTACTTATCACAATCCTAAGCCCATGTTCACTCCTATCCCAACGTCTATAACCTTTTACCCCTTCAGGGTAGCCTATGAACACACATTTCTTGGACCTAAGCTCCAACTTTTCAACCTTCTGATGCACATAGCCAACACAACCAAAACTTTTAAGTTGCTCAAATCAAGAGTTTACCTGAAAACACAGATTCAGGACATTTCCCTCCTAAGGGAACACTAGGAGACCTATTTATTAAATAAGCAACAGTATGCAAAGTATCCCCCCAAAACTTCTTAGACAAACCAGATGATGCTAACATAGCTCTCACCCTCTCTAGAAGTGTCCTATTCATCCTCTTAGCAACACCATTCTTTTGTGGTGTGTACGACACAGATCTATGTCTTTTAATACCCCATGTAACACATAAATCATTCATATGTTTATTACAGAACTCAAGACCATTATTTGTTCTAAGATTTTTGATTCTCTTACCGGTTTGATTCTCAATCAAAAATTTCCACTCCTTAAACTTTTCAAACACATCAGATTTATGTTTTAATAGTAACACCAAAACTTTCCTATAATAACCATCAATGATGGACATGAAATATTGGTTCCCCTCATTTGTAGAAACACTAGAGGGACCCCACACATCAGCATGCAAATATTCAAGGATATCAGTACACTTAGACACGTTTGGGTATGAGGTGATGGAAAAACTCACCTTATGTTGTTTTCCTAGCATACATGATTTACAGAAGGGGATGAGGGACAATTTATCACTGCCAAAGTGACCACCTTTATGCAAAATTTCTAGACCTTTGTTACTCATGTGACCTAATCTATTATGCTAAAAAATAGATTTATCACCAATCACAGAGTTCACAGAGTCATAAACAGTCTCAGCATGACACACATACAAATTGTTCATCTTTTTAGCAGTAAAGATAACAAGAGACCCACGCAAAATTTCATAACACCTTTCCCCCACTTTCTCTCCAAACCATCATTCTCAAGAGATGCACAAGACAACAAATTATAACACAAATCAGAAACATGCCTCACATTCTTCAAAGTAAACACAGGACAACAAGAAAACCTTAGGCATACATCACCTATTACTAACACATTGTAATTTTTCGAATTTGCCATAGACACAAAACGATGTTCAATATCTTTAAAGTTCGAAAACAAATCTTTAAATGGAGTCACATAGAAAGTAAAACCAGAGTCAACTAGCCAATCAGATTTGCACAAAAAATTAGATAACACAGAGTTCAAGCAAGCATAATCACATAGATTATTAATCATAAAAATATCACCCATATTGCCCTCACAAACAGCCACATTAGCATTTTCAACATGTTGATTTCTCTTAGACTTAAGACAGTCCTTGATAAAATGATCAGACTCATAACAATTATAACATTTTCTAGCACTAAACCTAGACTTAGATCTGTTTTTACTAAAAGGATGAGATTTCTTACTAGAACTCTCATTACTGACATTCTTTTGGGCACTCGACCTACCCTGAGATCTACCCCTCACATGCATGACTTTCCCACCAGACTGTTTACCCCTCTCAAAATGTCTCAAATCTAACTTCTTACTCTTAAGATCATTGACAACAATATCAAGAGTGACACTGTCTCTACCATACTTAATGGCAGACTTCACGTCATTAAAAGAATCAGGAATAGCATTCAACAAGACAATGGGGACTTACTCATTAATGTTCTTATCACCACACAACTTAATATCAGAAATAAGTTTAGTAAAAATATCTAGATTATCTTCAATGTCCTTGGACATATCCAATCTAAATTTAAAAAACTTTTCAAGTAAAAACATTTTATTAGGCAGAGAAGTTTCAGTATAAAATTCAGACAATTTATTCCACAAGGTTTTTGCACACTCTAAATTATCAATTTTTCTCATCGCAGAATCAGATAAGTTCAAGTACATAGAGGCACAAGCATTTTCATTCATTTCACTATTTTTCTCAACGCTATCAGAGACATCATAAACATGACTAACCACTTTAAAACATTTTTTCTAAATCAAAACACATTTCATTTTTTTGTTTTCAAATGCTAAAATTAGTTTTTCCATCAAAAGGAACCATATCATATTGATTAACAACAAACATGTTATACTATATAATAGTAGTTGAATACGACACTCAAAAATCCTAGAAAGAGATAAAAAAAAAGCTTTGGAGATTTTTAAGGAAACGTGATCGGCACAAGCGGCACATCACGGCACAATCGGCACGGCAGCACGATAGGCACATACGACACGATCGTCATAGGTGATATGATATTGTCTTGAGTCAGAAATTATCAAATCGGCACTGAAATCACCATTTATCAAAGGAAGCACGATCTGGCACCGGCGGCACGATTGGCATATACGGCACAGTCCGATCTTCACGAACGACACGATATTGTCTTACGTCATAAGTGAGTCATTAAGTTTCTCTAGTCTAGAGTTTCTTGTGCATTTGTAAACATCGCAGAAATTTGCCCTCGATTGCGGTTTATCTGTGATCATTTCTAAGGTTTCCTGCAATTACTCTGTTCTTATTCTCTGTTTCTACCATCACGGGGAAGAGAAAGAACAAAAGTAATAAATCTAAAAAAGATAGGGATTTTGTGCTGGAAGGAATCAAGCAGTCGTCAAAGAAATTGAAAGAATTGCTGAAGAAGTTATCAAAGAACAACAGGATACCAACACAAGTAAACAATCTACTCCAACTGCTACTGGAAAAATTCTTGTTGAAAATGATGCAGAAAAATAGGGGGATAATGAAGGAGCTTGGAAGATACGCTATAATGAAAAAGCTAATCTGTTTAGGCTCAAAAATCAGATTACAAAGCTCCTTATGCATGCCAAAAGGGGAGAAATTGTCATCAATAAGAAGAAAGCACAGAAGATTACATTTCAACTCAACATCCACTATCTTTAAGTCTGGAATTTGTTGAAAAAAGAAGAATATGAAGAAATTGTTCAATGGTCAGTTGCTACAATGAAGGAACTGATGAAGGCTCCCAAATCTAAGTCATATACTATCAGGAGCAACTCGACATGGAAAACTAATGAAGTCTAGAAGAACAACAATGCAAAAAAGTCAGAAGATCATGCCTATAAAGGGAATATCTACTTTGGCAATACAAAAATAAAAGTGGAGGTATTGAATTCTCAATTTGAATTTAAATTGTCTACTGAAGTAGAGGAAAACTGTATAAAGTAATAGGAAAATGTACTTGTGGGAAACTACATAGGAAAAAACAGAGTATCCTTCCCAATTACTAAAGATGCACTGTTGAAGCAATGGGAAGGAAAAGGGCTGGAGAAGATTTCAGCAAATGTCTATGATTTATATTTCCTTAAATTAAAGAAAGAATCTAATCTGGATTAAATTCTAGAAAATGGGCATACATATATAGGATCCAACTGTATGAAATTGGAAAAATGGTCTGAAGACTTGAACCTATTGAGTAAGCCAAAAGAAACTGCACAGATATGGTTCAAGCTCTGTAATATACTTGTACATATGTACAATTCTGAAGCACTTAGTCATTTTGCAGTTTTATTAGGTAGACCATTATACATGGATCCAATTACTGAATGAGGAGAGCACATATCATTTGCTAGAATTAGCATTGAGGTGCGTCCTAGAAGCACACTACCGAAAAGTATGACCGTAGTAGACAGAAAAGGAAACCTAATGTCATGGAAATCACTTATGAGTGGAGGCCAGACAGATGCTCTTTCTGTAATACCTTCCAACATGCAAGCCCAAAATGTGATTTGGCTAAGGAAGAAGATAAGAAAATTCATAAAGGCTAGAAAGTAAAGATGCATGTAAATGAAACAGAGGTGTCTATTTTCAAAGAGAAAAATATGGTTAAAGAACAGGAAACAGAAGATAAAGAAAACTCTATACAAGAAAAAAGCAGTACGAAGAAGGAGGTGAAACCTCAACCTAATCATGTTGAAGAGGTAGTTGAGGATTCTCAATCAAATCAAGTTAAAGTGATTGTTGATGAAAATAGAGAGGAAGATACTCAGGTTAATCAAGAGGAAGAAGAGAATTCTAAGGTGATATAGATGAATCCAAAATTGTTGAGAATTCTAAAGCTGAAGTTGAAGGAAATAAAGACAATGATCTCGAAATTCAAGTTGATAACAACAAGGTGAAGATCCCGGAAATTTTGAATAATAATTATTTCTATCAAATCAAAACAATTCATATAAAGAAAGAAATTAAAATGAGAATAGACAGTATTTATCAACATCTTAAGTTCATCCACCTTTCATTGTAAGAGGAGTGGGAAGGGGAAGAGGAAGGACAAGGGGAAGAGGAAGAAAACATGTTGAAACATCAGGTTGGTATGGAAATAAAAATCCTGATTGGGATAATTAGAATTTGATACAGTTTGTAATCTTTGTTTCTTGTATGTTTGATTGCTACTAATCAGGTTCTTTAGGGTCTTTTGATTGTCATCATTTAATCATAGCTAAAATTTGTCTAACTTTGATTCTTTACCCTCCCACTTTTGGGATTTTAATAAAATGATTATAACACCAGACATGCTATCAAACAAATTAAAAGCAATCACCAATCAATTGACAGAAATTAATAAGAGGGTTCAACCTATGATACCTTGCGAAACTCAAATAAAGTTTCGACTTACCCACCCCGTTCGGGGATTTGCTGCTTTGTCTTCTTAGCAACGACACGGCGGTGGCTTTGATTCTTAGCGATCGCAACAAACGCGACACCGACAACGGTTGAACAGGACAACAACAACTTCTTCTCTAGAGACGGCGGTGGTTTCTTCTTTCTCCAGTAACAGCAGAAGCAGAGAATAAAAGTAAGAGGGTTAAAAAAGAAACAGAAAAAAGATCTACGTTTATTGGTGAAGATAACTTATATCCTCCAACCCAATCTCAAATTTCAATTACAAACCCTAAACCCTAGCTCTGATACCAATGTTGGGTGTGAATGCGATTGAAGTTTGACTCAGTTCCTCTTGTTTATCGATTCCGTTGCACCACTACCTCACCAAAGGCGACAACCATTTCTCTAGTCTCCAAACACCACAAAAGAGTTTGACATATTTCTCCCACCAAGAGAATAATATCTATTTATATTATTAGGTCAAGTCCAATAAGCGGATTAGTAGAGATTGAACCACAATGTTGGGCCAACCAATACCCAACAGTTATGTGTTTTAGAATATGATATAATGGTGATTTCGAACGGTCATGACACCTAGTTTAATTTAAGACGTTATAGTCTTGAATTTCTTTTTTGTTATTAATTATACTCTTTAAAGTTGGAACTTAAAAATAAGTGAGAAACTTGTTAACTAAATATTTTATTTAAAAAAAAAAACAAAACTTATGTAATTGGATACTTAGCAAATTGCATCTAATTTAATAAATTGCAATTTCAATTGAAAATGTATATAAAAAAATTGTTAATATAACTTAAAAAATTAAAATAGTATGATGAAGAGATGTTTTAAAGAAATACAACTAAAGTTAATTTTAAAATGTGACTAAAAAATTAAATGTTCAAAATTTTATTCTCAAATAAGAATACCTTAACATATATGTGGAGTTAGTGTTAATTAGCATAGAATTGGTGAATGAATATACTCTGTTTACACAAACAAACAAACAAACATTATTTAAAACATAAATTGATACAAAATACATATGATCATCTTCTTCTAAAAGAATCTTAATTAGGGTAATGAATCATCATCCCCATGATTGATCAATATCTTGATGATTCAAGAAGAGAATGAAGAAGATGCAGTCTCTTTTAAAGCAACCCTACGCCAAGCAGCAGCATTCGAACCCCCAGTTCCAATTTCCTCATCCCATCCAACCAAATCATCGGTCCTCCTCAAACATCCGTGGACCACCACTAACACCGCCGCAATTACAACAGCCACGACAATATTCACCGTCGCGTCAGTCAAGAACAGCATCACCAACGTTAAAACAGACAGAATAAACAAGATAATTCGATCGTCAATCCTACGACCGAAGATCGAAATAGCCTCGTCGCGGAGAAAGTAAAGGAAGAACCAGGCAGACATCATTACGACGAATACAATTAACGATACAGGATGCCATAATAGGCTGAGGAAGAGGACGAACAACGCCTCGATCGCGTAATTCACGCGGAAATAAGCTGCGTTTGAACCGATTCGAGATAGAACGTCGCTGAAACTTGATGGAAATGAAATGGATTGAAACGCGAACATCTCTTTCCATGATCTACGACCGCTAAATCCAGATTGAATACGTCCGTTTCCATAGTAGAGATCGGATGTTCCTCTTGCCGGCGTTGATGTCGGAATTGTGCCATAGGTTGTCATTTCAGATGAAACTGGATCAGAGATTAGGTCGGTGATTACAGAGGATCATTACTGTACATTGATACAAGATAGAGGAAGGAGAAATGAAGGCGCACGGTTATCTACGATGCACCCTATCGCCAAAATGACTAACAGGTGTCAACCGATCATTAGCTGGAATAATCTACAACTTGTCCTTCGAACACGTGTCATGATTTATAGTTGATAAACTAAAATAAATGGTTTTATTTATCTATAATTAAAAGTATAAATTATTATTTATATTTTAAAATTAATAGTTTTATTTATTAATTAACTCGGTCAATTCAACGTTTGATTTATTAAAGGTGTAAAATGTATAAACATAGATGGAATTCAATATAGATCTTGTAAATTTGAAAGGTTAATACTTAATAATATATCCATTTAATATTTAACCATGCCAAACTATTATTTTTAATTTACTAACTTTCTAATCATAATATCTATAATATCATTTTTTTTCTCTAACATTGTTGTAGAATTGCACACGGTTTAAGCTATATTAGAAAGTAGATCAAATTTAAATACAATAGAAAAAATGATGGTAACTTGAGAAAATAACGTTTTTTTTTCTTCTCTTAATTTGTTGTAAGAATTCTAGACTTATATATATTTTGATATATATTTGTTGCAAAAGTTCATTTCAATAATAATAATAATCTTTATAATAAATAAAAATAAAAATAATAAAATGTTAGTAAATAAAGAGATGCGAAACAAAACTTTGGAATATACTTAAGTGAGAAAATGACTCCATAGTAAGATATTTTATGTTGGATTATTTGTGATTTTATTAGATTTTTTAAAGAAAAATTTTATTTGGTGAAAATATAAATTATTTGAGTTTTTATTAGTTGAGTTTATTTTAGAAAGATCAAGGTTTGAGCTAAAAAATTACCCAACAATAATAGTAAAAACTATTGATTTATCATTTTTTTTTTCAAAAATGAACTTTATTTGAAAATACTCCTATTTGGAGTTGAATATGGGTTTGAATAAAAATAATTATAAAGTTATATAAAAATATATAAATAATTTATTAAAATATTAATTTAGATAAGATAATATTATTTTATATTTTATATTTTCAAGACACCAACTTACACCTGTGTCATTCTAATAAATTAATTTATATTAATCAGTAAATTTTTTTTATGTGAAAATTTTAGGAATGGTTAGACTCAATTAGAAAAGATGGGTCCTTTGTTACCAAATCACGGTGAAATTCTAGGTTAAAGGATGATATGATTGTCTATTCTATGTTCCCTCGAGGCATAAAAGTATATATTACTTTTATGCCGTTTTATGTGCCTCTCACAAGGTAAAATTGTAAAAAAAAAAATCATTACATCATCTACATTTACTTTGAGAAAGTACAAGGTGATTCGCTCACATAGACCATGCCTCCTATTAGAAGCGCTTAAAAAAAAAAAATTATATATATATATATATATATATATATGATGTAAACTGAAAATTTTACGAAAGGGTCTTAAAGATAAACTTATTTTATTTTTTAATCAGCGCATAAAACTAAATGCGCGTGTGACATCTTTTTTTTTTGGACGATTTTGCCCATGTCGCGAGACGTCCACGTTCACGAGACGCAACCGGCAATCGCGATACGCAATTTTTTTATTTTTCCAAAAAGAAAAAATTCGTCTCGCGATTACCAGTTGCGTCTCGCAACGGAACATTTTCGTCCAAAAAAAATAAAAGTGTCACCAACGCATTTAATTTTATGAACGGGTCAAAATGTCAAATATGAACATCCGATATGAAGAAGAGTTAAAGATAACTCCAAATGTCATATGTGAAACCTAGAGTTTGAGCCATATCTAAGAAATTATGGATCAAATTCATGTATAATCTAAGCCCCAATTGTCACCCATAGATAAATGGTACAAATGATTCTAGATTTAACTATAGAGTTAATTCTCTTTATTATCAAGCACATTATTCTTGTTATATCATGTGACATTTGATGAACCTTCATTACTTCTATAAAACAAATCTTTCAAAGTTGTGTGACTGAATTTATGAAGAATGTCATTAAACTCATTCAAAAATTACAAAATACACAAATTTTATTGATAGTAGTGAAACAAGATGTTTGTTCAAAAGTGTAATTAATCTAAGCAAAGATTGGTAATTTAATGATTTTTGAGCAATAGTAGGTGGAATGTATATTGTTTCTTTTTACAACAAATGAAACAACTACATTAAGCCTAGACTACTCTTATCATTCTCAAATCTCATTCTTTTATTACTAATCAAACTTATTTTTTTTTTATCACTAAGTATTATATTCATTCTACTCTACTCTACTTGCATGTCAAAACCCTATTCTCCAATTTTGTTACTTGTTTGTTGTTGATGAAGATCTTCTTAAGAACTCCATTACCAACTTTGAGAAGGCAGACCTAGTATCCTTTAGCAACACATAAGGCCAATCAAACTCCAATATTTTACCTACACCATGCAAAAGAAGAAGATCAACCAACAAATCAATCTGTCATTAGAAAAAGTAATTAAACAATCACCTTCATCAAGAACCAAAACAAGATCATTATCAATCACAGTCGGAATCCGATGAGCAACAGTCAAGACAGTGCACCCGTTAGTCTCTTTCCTAATAGTCTTCTGAATAAGATTATCCGTTGCTGTATCAACAGAAGCAGTTGCTTCATCCATCACCAAAATCTTCCTCTTCTGTAACAAAACTCGAGCCAAACAAACCAACTGTCGCTGACCCATACTCCAGTTTTCACCATCTTCTGCAACTGGCATCTCAAGAAGCCGAGGATCCTGTTTCACTATATCCGCCAAATGACATTTACCAAGTACCTCCCAAATCTGTTCATCTTTGTATTCCTCCAACGGATCCACATTACTCCTCATTGTTCCATGGAATAAAGTTGGATCCTGTGGGATTATACTCAATCTGTTTCGTAAATCCTGCAATCCTAATTTCGTAATATCAACTCCATCAATTAGTATACGTCCTTCAGACGGCTCCACAACTCTGAACAGAGCTTGAATCAAGGTAGACTTCCCACTTCCAGTTCTTCCCACAATCCCGATCTTCTTATTTTCAGGGAATGTGCAGTTTATCCCTTTCAGAATTCTCGGAAGTGACGGCCCATACCGAAAATGGAGATTTTCAAATTCGATTCTCCCATTTGCAGGCCATTCTGGATCTGGTTTGCAGCTTTCAATAACGAGTGGAGCTTCATTCGGTATATTATCTGTGAATTTCATAATCCTCTCTACAGATATCATTTTGTTCTCCACATTGCATAAATTCCATATAACCCAAGCCTGAAGAACATTTAAGTTTAACCCATATGTAGCTACAAGTCCTGCCAAACCTGTAAATGTAAAATTCCCAATAGGTCAAAATCAGAAGAAAACAAGATGGTCAAAATCAAAATCCAAGCTTACTTGGGTCAATGGTTGATCTGGGCAAGTTAACCAAGATCACAAGAACAAGGAAGAACACAAGATTAAATAGAAAGTTGATCCGAAGACACAACCAATCCATTGCAGCAGCATTATGGAAGACAACACGAGAATAATCATCGACCAATCCCAAGTTCTTCTCGAAGAATCGTTCTTGCTGGTTGAAACAACGAATCGTAGCAGAACCCGAGATTGTTTCGGCAAAGTGGTGAAGAATCGGAGCCTTTCGAATACCGATCATCCTTGCTAATTCTCGAGCAGTTGAAATGTAGTAGCTCTGCCAAAATGTTCATCAATTAATCGATCAAGAATTAACAGAATTTCATCATATTTTAAACTCTTTTACATACCTGATACCAAACTGAGATTCCAATGATAATGATGAACATGAAGAACACAAGCCATGATGTCTGTGACATTAGAACAATAATGCTCATCAACTGGATTAAAGCAAATGCAAGTCCAGCCAATCTATGAGGAATGTCTGTATCCACTATGTTCTGATCTGTTGAAGACTGTAACCAAGAAAACAAACATTCTAAGATCAATCAATCAATCAATCACCCAAATCAACAAATGAAAAACAAATCATACTAATTCATTTACACACCCTGTTGATGATTTGGCTTGAAGGAATGGAATCAAAGAACATCAAAGGTGCACGAAAAACAGCTTCTATCATGCGACTGTAAACCCGTTGTCCAGTTTCAATGGCAATCGTCGAAAGCAGAAAAGCTCTCCCAAATATAAAAACAGAGCTTCCACCCGATAGTAAAACAAAAACAACGATCAAATTCTTGCGGCTTGTTCCTGTCTTCTCTTCATCGGCTCCCCAAGCTATCCAGTAGCTACTTAACATTTGTAATATCTGAAACATAACTTGACAAAGAAGCATAATCGGTACAAGTGCTCCTTTATAAGCACAAGTAACAAACGACGAATAAACATCCCATTTTACTCTCCCAGTCTCCATCTTGTCTTCCAAACTCCTCCCGGTTTTCATAGATTCTTTGAGTTTCTCTTCTATAACTTCAATCTGACTTTCGTTCGATTTCTCAATTTCTTCAACACGACAAGAAGAATGAGGTGGAGGATTAACTTGATCCAATGACTTATTATGTGCAGCCATTTGTTTGACGAGCTCACTGTCAGTATCCACAATCAAATCTCTGTATTTCCCCACCTGTTCTATCCTCCCATCTTTCATCACCTAAACATTTCGGCACAAGTCATGACTAATATTACTAAGAATTGAAAAGGAAGTGATTAGAACATACCAATACCAAATCTGCTGCATCCAAGAATTCCAATTGATGGGTAACATAAATGATGGTCTTCTGAGACAAGAGATCAAACAAACATTTCTGCAATATGAACAAAAACCCAAGTTAAGAAATTCATTTTCTTGTTAAAGATGATGATGAAGATGATGATGAAACTTGCCTTGAAGAGATGTGAACCAGTATGAGCATCAACAGCACTAAAAGGATCATCAAGAAAGTAAACATCTGAATTACTATAGATAGCTCTGGCCAACTGAATCCTTTGCTTTTGCCCGCCACTCAAATTGATTCCTCGTTCCCCAACCAAGCATAAATCACCGTCCCTCCACATTTCAATATCGCGATTCAGAGCGCATCCTTCCAAAACTTCCATGTAGAAAGCCTCGTCCATCTCCTTCCCAAAGAGTATATTCTCTCGGACTGTACCCGTTTGTAACCAAGCTCTCTGTGGAACAAACGCCTTCGAACCGTAAACCTTAATCCCCGACCCACAAATCTTAGGAATTTCGCCAAGCATACTATAAACAAGGCTAGTCTTTCCAGATCCAACCGAACCGCAGATCGCCACCTTCTGACCTTTCAAGATCCTCATTTTCTCAACTATTTTTATCGTCGGCTTCTTCAAAGAAGACTCGAACGCTTCCCAAGCGTAATCTCCTGTTTCAATCTCAACCGCGACCGAGACACCAGTTTTGTACGTTAACGACTTCAACTTGCTATCCTCCTTCACAAAATCCGATATCCTATCGATCGAGACTTTCGTTTGAGCGATCATGGAGATTAACTCTGGCAAATTGTAAATGGGTTCTTGAATGATCCTGAAAATCGCTAGAGTGGAGAGGACTGTCCCTGTTGTCAAAGGGGTCTTCAATAAGATACAAACGCCGAAAGTGAAAACCGAAATAACAGTCGGCGACGTCCAGAAGAGGGTCACGACGGCAGAGGATGTATAAAGATAGTTCTTCAATGAACGACGCTCGTTTTCCCTTAGTTTCAGCAGTTTCTTCAAGAAATTCTGCTCCCAAGCGTGCAATTTCAATACCCTGATGTTTTTTAAAATCTCTGAAGTTGCTTTTATCCTTACATCCTTAGCTTCCATGATCTTTTCATGGAGTCTCTCTTGTTTGCTAGCTAAAGGTGTATTACTAACCATTATAACTATAGTTGCTAACAAAGCTGCAAGAGAAGGTGCTAAACCAAGATTCACATACAGTATGATCA
This sequence comes from Impatiens glandulifera, assembly GCF_907164915.1. NCBI lineage: Eukaryota > Viridiplantae > Streptophyta > Magnoliopsida > Ericales > Balsaminaceae > Impatiens > Impatiens glandulifera. Next base: position 38,786,122 of record NC_061862.1, on the reverse strand, counting down.
ATGCTAAAGTTAGCTGAAATGGAAGCAACCAGACTCCATGAACGTTCCAACAGAAGTCACCGATCCTCTCAACGTCGAGCGAAACATAGTTTATCACTCTCCCATTGCTCACTCCTCCATACTTAATAGACAAAGATTTCTTGTAAATTAACGCCATTAGAGCCGCGCGAACGCTAACTCCGATTCGTTGAGCGCCGAAGTACCAATGTCTCTGAGATAGCGACTCGACCGTCTTGGAAAACAAGAAGACAGCTGCTATCATCAATCCATGACGATACCCTGAACTTTCATGGTTTTCCGATAGGAAGTTGACGAAGCTTGTGATCAACAGGGGACCCACGTATGCTGATATCGTACTGATCCCTGTAAACAGAATTCAAGTTTAGGTTTGGAAAATGGAAATCTATAGTTGGTTTGTAAATATTACCTGCAAATGCCGCATTAATAGCTAGTGATCTTCGGATTCCATGAAATATAGCTTCCGACAATGATGAAGATCTGGTTTTCTGTTTTCTGAGTGATTCCTCGAGTAAAGAGGCAGCCATGGAAGCAGTTTCAGATTCAGGAACTGAGGGTATATGGGTTAGTTCTATCTTTTGATTCCTTCCATTCTCAAATAATGGGTTGAGCCATGAAAATGTAACTTGGCTCCAAAATCCAGCAGTAGAGAAACCACCGGTTACTATTTCATCTTCTTCAACGAGTAATGGGGTTTCAAGATTATTATATCTACTGTTTGTTGTTCTAGAAAGAGATATTGAACAAAGAAGAATCAATAGAGGGGAGGACGCCATATCTGCAAAGTTTGCCACTGGAATATAATGGGGAATCTGGATTGACATGTATTTTGGAAGGAATTTGATGAAAATCAAACTTAAGTTGCTAATGCAAGAGAAGACCCACCAGATGATTAGAACTAAAGGAACCCTATTTCTATTCTTTGAATAGAAAGTGATAATACTAGCCAAAACCCACGTAAGTCCAGACCCAATAGATGCAACACTAATGTTGCTATGGCTAAGAAATTCTTGAATACAGATTCCTATATAACATAAGGTGATAGCCACATTCAATACAACAGTTATTATGGTGAAAATTGTAAATCTTCTTCTCTTATCGATTACTTCCTCAACTAATTGTCTCCTCCACCTCAATAAATCAACCAAAACCCATGTCAATAATACCAAGAGAAAACCCAGATTGAGAAGCTTTAGAGAAATATCCATTGAATTTGTAACAGAAGGGGAAATGCGAAAATAGAAAAACCCAAAAGGATTCAAACTAAGAACACATAGTTGAGATGAGATAGAACAAGAAATTCTCAAAGAATCTTGGCACAGGAGAAAGAACTTAAACTACGATAGGTAGTAGATATACATACGCACTGTACCGTGTCAATTTCTGCAAAAGCACGTGGAAGTGTGAAGGTGGTGGCGAGAGGTTGGTGGAGAGAGAGAGAGTGTGAGACCGCTTCATTGTTGCTAAGAATTGGTGTATTATTTTATAATGAAAAGAAAAACATTGAATGATCTTTAGAATCTTTATGTCTTCTTCTGTATGGTATTATTGTTATCCATTAAAAAGAAATCAAATATTTTGTACTGAATCTCATCAATCTTTTATCAACTTTTTTCCTTGTGTGTTTTCATATTTTTTTTAAATTTAGATAGTTAGCAGCACTAATCTCATAATTACATGTTTTATGGAAATGGTACATGAAATCTTTTTTATCAAGTTATACATGTAGATTTTAATAATATTAAAGGATTTTATAAGATAATCAGATATTAGTTTTACATTTCTTTTTTTATATTTACCTAATTCATGCACCAAAATTATGGTAAGTTTCCAATAAACTTGTTGAACGCTTTAATTTCTCATTATTCTTAAACTAACATAATTTATCGTTTAAATTTAATTTTTTATTTTTTTTATTATATTTAAAATTCATTTTATATACATATATAGACATATATATTTTTAAACCATTATTTTTATAAATTTAATATATTTAAATTATTATTTGTGTAAACTAAATTATTTATATTTGATATGTATTTTAACTTTTATAAATTTAATTATTTATATTTTCATATATAATTTAAATTTGATTATAAATTTGATAATTTATATTTTAATATATATATATATATATATATATATTTACATTTCAATTTATATAGTATAATAAATATTCCCTTAAATAAAAAATGAATTATTAACGAGATCAAGTCAAAGTCAGCGTATTCAAACCGAAAATGGATAACCCACAAAGGAACATCATTTTGTGGGAGGTGTGGTCAAAAGGTCAAAGAGATGTAGTCAACGTTGTTCTGAGCAAAAATCGTCAATAATTTAAATAAAAGATGATTGTAATCATACAATCATTTTTTATGAATAGTTAATTATTATATTGTTATGGTTAAAATATTTTAAATTTATTAGTATTTATCAATTATTTATTAGAATGTTTAAGAGAATATTTATTATCCTATATAAATAATAATTGAAATGTAAATATATATATATATTAAAATATAAATAATTAAATTTATAAAAAAAATAATAATTCAAATTATATATGAAAATATAAATAATTAAATTTATAAAAATTAAAATTAAAATATATATCAAAATATAAATAATTTAGTTTATATAAATAATAATTTAAATATATTAAATTTGTAAAAATAATAGTTTAAAAATATATATCTATAATGAATTTTAAATGTAATAAAAAAAATTAAATTTAAACAGTAAACTAGATTAATTTGGAAATTAATGAACAAAGTAAGGGAAGTTGAACGCTAAACAATATTACTTTGGAAAACATCCAAAATTATGGGTATTTTTTATTATAATTTCATACTTATCAATCCGTGGTAAAATATGATAAATCTTTTATTTGTAAAAAAAAGCATGAAATATAGCATTTTCTATTGAGAAAGTAAATCTAATTATGATATTATTAATAGCCTCTACTTAATTTCAATCCATTTCTTTATTAACAGTACAAAGCTAATTTAAGACGTTCCCACTCCCATAATACTATTGAGGTTTGAGATGTCCAAACATTTTAATTTATTGTTTTTTAATTCATTAGTTTTTCTTATTTTTGTTGTTAGTGTGGGAGGGCAGACATTATTACAGGAATCGATAATATTCGATTAAATGCAAATCGAAATGCAAATCGAACTAGTGATTTATAATTAAAAAAATTAATTTAAATAAAAAAATATTAATTTAACACTTAAAGCTTGTATTATCTAGATTATTTAGGAATTTTATTTTTAATTTTATCAATAACTCATATATCTCATTTTTTTTTTCTTAAAAAAAATCACCAATCAAAATATTAAATTATATTTACTTTATTTTTATAAAATTTTAAATATAAAAAATAATATAATAAGTTAACTAATTAAAATTTTAAATTTACTACATTTTCAACCAACAATAATTTTAATAAAAAAAACTTTTAAAAAATCTCCTAGATAATCCAGATCAAAGAAGCTCTAGATGCTCCAAACATCAAAAACATTGAAATATTATTACTAAAAATTTAGGAAGGTTTCAGATTGAGTTATTTTAATAACTTAAACAAAATCAAACATCATTTTACTTTCTTCGCATCCATCACGACAAACCCAGAATTAGATGGTGGGATGAGCTTAAAAAAATTTATGATAGGCTTAAATAAATAATAAAAAAAAATTAAATAAAATTAGTTAATAAAGGTAAGTTTTATTTTTAATGATGAAATAAACAAAATAATGAATTCTATTGAATTTTTTTTTTTTAAAATTAGTGACGTAATATTACATTTTAACTGTAAAAAGTTTTAAAAAAAATAAAAATAAAAAATAAAAGAATTTTCTCTTGCTTTATGATAGGCTAGAGTCAATGCATTTTCTTATGTTGTGTATATATATTAATTGTCTAGTAATTATGTTTATTATTAATATATTCAATTACCAACCATTAAATTACTTAAAGGATGATAAGTTGTAAGTATAAGACTAGTAGTGGGGCAGGACCATTTGGCCATTTTCTTTTCAAAAAGAGAAACTGATTGGCTAGTTAGGACCATGGTCCTATATATATATATATATATATATATATCAGTACTAATATTACTCTGCCCAATTATTTGTATGTATGTATAGTCCACGTGTAAAAAGTAATTAGGGTTTAATAGTTTTTGAAAAAATGAGAATTGTGGTAAGAGTGTGGAGAATGTGTGGTAAATATGTGACAAGGATGGTGAGAGTGTGCTTTGTAATAGAGGTGCGTGTGTATGCTAAATGTTAATCAAATTTAGAGTGTGCTCTTAATCTTAACTATTTAAATTTCTAATTAATTAATTAATCCCCTTTTAAAATATTATCTACATTAATTAATTTGAGTACTTAAATCCAAATGTTTGCATGAGAGAGTACTGTTATATGTTGCAGTGTACATATATACATGCGATGAGAAAGACAAAAAATGCCAGCAATATATGTAATTGCCTGTTGGTTGGAAAAGGGCTTGGAGTTTGTTTGGTGTAGATTTATTTTTATTTTTAAATAATTATTACTTATATTAAATAACTAAAATATTTTTCTTTTTTTTTAAGGGAGAATTTAATTCGTGAACTAAACTATTCTTTTATAAGTTGAATCTAAGAGATCATATATATATTTCTCTTCATCCACAACATGATGAGTATGAGATAGTGTCTCTCAATGAAATGATTCGAGTAAGAGTGTAATCTAGACTCTTCTTGGAATGTTCAGTGAATAATCACTTATTTGAGCGATATTAAAAAAAGTTGTATTATGGTAACACTTATTTTTATATTTTTAATATATGATTAGTATATTTTTAATTTTTAATTTTTGTTTTTTTAGAGTACGACAAGGATTCACTTTATGTCCAAATCATTAGATTATTATTGAGAAGTTTAGATTGTGACAATGGATACATTTGAGTTATCATTCCGATTATTTTCTTATAGACTATCTATTTAGAGAAAGGTCGTCGAGCATTCAATGATTGTAGTTAGAGATGGCAACGGGTACCCTACCCGTCGGGTAGTGGAGTACCCATCCCTATCCCCAAACCTGAACCTAACCCCGACAGGTATCTCTCTTTATATTCTTATCCCCGATTCTCCGAGTACACGATTCCTAACGGGTATTTCATCATTACCCGATTCGCCGAGTACCCGATTCCTGACGGGTATTTCATCATTATCCGATTAAATTTTTATAAGGTTATATAAGTTGAAGAATAAAAAACGTAACTTTATTAGTAAATTAAAATATTAAAAAAATAAATGAAAACATTACTTATCTTACATATATCTTTATATCTTTATGTTGTAAATGTTGAATATAATAAAACTTTATTGTATAACTGAAGAAAAATGTTAGAGTGAAGTTTGAAGAAAAAGTAAGAGAATGAAGATGAAGAAGTGAGAGAGAAATAATATTTTGTTATTTAAAAAAAATGAAAATGAGAATTAAAGAGTAATTAAGAGAATAATAACTTTTTTGGGAATATAAAAAAATAAATTTGAAGTGAAGTGTAGATACAAAATAAATGAGGTATTAAAAATAATATTTGTCATAATGAGTATTTGAAAGGTCACACTAATTCTTAATAAAAAAATATTTTATTTTTATTATTAATTTAAACGGGTATCGGGTTTGGGTTTCGCACACTCTCCATCCCCGAACTCGATCGGATACTTTTTTCCCTCCCCATGCCCGACCCCGACCCCGTACACGATTTAAATTACCCGAATCCGACCATCGAGAACTCACGTGTATCAGGTACACAGGTACCCATTGTCATCCTAATTGTAGTCATCAAATTCATATCATTCAAGACTTCAAGTATTATTATTATTATTATTATTATAAGGTTTTCGAGATTCGTTCCAAAAAATCGGGGAATTAATTATTGATTTAAAAATTTATGAGTTCGATTACATGTTTGATAACGTATTTGTATTATTATCTAATGTTCATGTATTGTCGAGCTTAAATGATTCTTATCATTTATAAATAAATATATAGCATTTTTTAAAATATTTGTATTGTTAAACAAAATGAATATATATATATATATATATATATATATATATATAAAATGAGGAGTAATATTGGGAGAGAATTTGAGCGAGAGAGAATGAAAGAGGAGTTGACGTGTCACCTAATAAATGTGAAAAGGGATAAAAGGGTGATGAGAAAGAGAAAATTTGTTATTTTTTCAGCGAATCAGATTGCGTCAAGTCATTTCTCTCAAATTCTCTCACAAATTCTCTCCCAAATCATTTCTCATATATCATTTATATTTTTAAAGATTTATATTCAATTAATTATTTTTTTCAATAGACCAACAACAAATATAAAAATATTTTGAATTTGGTTTATTTGATCTAATTACAAGTTACAACCTTATATATGATAGATATATGAGGACTAGTTACTAAGAGCTCCAATGTAGCTGCAAAATGAAACTCAAAATGGCCAAAATGGGATCAGCAGTTTCAATAGTACGCAAAACGTAAACCAAAAATGGGATATCCCATACTCCCTCTCTCCAAATATGCATATATGCGTTGCTCCTGTATCAGATAGCATATATATATTTTTTTTACTTTTTAACCTTTGAACTTTTATTTCATCAATTTTATATATTAAACTTATTTATATATTTTATTTATATTTTAATTTATTTATATTTTAATTTGTTTATATATTTTATTTATTTATATGTTTTATTAGTTTATACTTTATTTTTATCTTATATTTTATATTAATCTTATTTATATAATTATTAATTATCTCCTTTTTATTTGTACGAAATAATTTTTTATTTCAATCTCATATGTATTTTTTTGTGTTCGTGTATTGTAATTTTTAAATTTTTAATAAATTTTTATAATAAATTTATATTTAAGTTTAAAATATTTAGATGATATTATAATATTGTGGTGTAATTTATAAGTGTGTAAAATATATGGGTGATATTAAAAAGTTATAAAAGTTGATGTAAGAAAGAATATTATAAGAATATTCTTTTGGGTTTGAGAATGAGTTTTTCGGTTGGAGAAGAATTACTGTTTGATGTGACATTTACATCAAAATGAGTTTTTCGGTTGGAGATGGTCTAAGAGCCACAACCCAAAGCAGTCTATGTAATTTTTTTTTGTAATAAAAGTTTCTTTTATTACTATTTAAACTAATTGACTAAAAAAAATCATTTTATTAAAATAATATTTAAATAAAATTCAAATAATATTAGTTAAATCATGTTAAGAGTTAATAATTCATTTAGTTTAAAATATATAAAGTATATTTTATACATGTTAATATTTTTAATAAAATTAAGAATATGATATTGAAATAGATAGACTTTTTATTTTATTTTATTTTTGTCTATATTTATAATTTATTTAGTTTAAGATATAAAAATTATATTTTATACCTATCTATTTTCCCAAGAAAATTAAGACTTTATGATATTAAAATACGTTAACAATACTAATATTACTTTCTATATCTACTTGTGAATAGATTTTTTTTTTTTTTTATGTAAGTTTATAATTCATTTAGTTTAAGATATATAAATTATATTTTGTATTTATCTATTTTCCTAAAAAAATTAAGACTATATGATAGTAAAATACGCCCGACAAGTTATGGAAAATAATAATATTCGTATACTTACTAATGGACTTTTTTTTGATTTTCTATGTTTATAATTCATTTAATTTAAGATATATAAATTATATTTTGTATCTATCTAAGACTATATGATAGTGAAAAATTATATTTTGTACCTATCTATTTTCCTAAGAAAATACGCTATATAAAATACGCTATATAAAATACGCTTACTGAGTTATGGAAAATCATAATATTCATGTCTACTTGCCAATGGACTTTTTTTTTGTTTATGTTTATAATTCACCTAGTTTAAGATATATAAATTATATTTTGTACCTATCTATTTTTTCTAAGTAAATTAAGACGATATGATAATGAAATACGATGACTCTGAGTTATAGAAAATCATAATATTCTTATATCTACTTGTGAATTGACCTTTTTTTTAGTCTATGTTTAAAATTCATCTATCTATTTTCTTAAGAAAATTAAGACTATGATAGTAAAATACATGGAAAATCATAATATTCCTATGTCCAACTTGTGAATAAACTTTTTTTTTTGTCTATGTTTAAAATTTATATAGTTTAAGATATATAAATTATATTTTGTACCTATCTACTTCATTAAGAAAATTAAGACTATATAATAGTAAAAATTTATATTTTGTATATATCTATTTTCCTAAGAAAATTAAGACTATATAACTGTAAAATACGCCGCAAGTTATGAAAATCATAATATTCTTAGGTCTAAATGTGAATGAACATTTTTTTATTTTTTTATGTCTATTTTATAATTTATTTTGTTTAAGAAATATAAATTATATTTTATACTTATCTATTTTCCTAAGAAAATTAAGACTACGTGATAGTGAAATATGATGACGAGTTATGAAAAATCTTAATATTCGTATGTCTATTTGTGAATAGATTTTTTTTTGTCTATATTTATAATTTATTTAATTTAAGATATATAAATTATATCTTTTACTTGTCTATTTTCCTAAGAAAATTAAGTCTATATGATAGTGAAAAATTATATTTAGTACTTATTTATTTTTCTAAAGACTATATATATGATAGTAAATAAGTCGACGAGTTATGAAAAATCATAATATTCGTATGTACATTTTCGAATTGACTTATAATTCATTTAATTTAAGATATATAAATTATATTTGTACCTATCTATTCTTCCGAGAAAATTAAGACTATATGATAATGAATACGATGACTTAGTTATGGAAAATCATAATATTCCTATGTCTACCAGTGAATTGGACCATTTTATTTTTTATTTTTTATTATTATTTTTTGTCTATGTAACTATTTTTTCTTTCTTTCTTAATCAAACAAAAAAAAGAAAAAAAACTGCATTTGCATTGATTAATTTAGCCACCAACCTTGCTTTATTTCACTTTCCTCCTTAATTTCTTCAAACTTGGAGGGCTGTCTGTCTGCCTGTTGTTGGTGGTGGATTGGGCAAGGCTAACTTTCCAGCATTCATTCTTTTTTGTGGTTTATTATAGTTCTAATCAAATTAATATATATATATGACTTTTTAAGGAAAGATTTAATTCAAAATTAATATTGAATTACAATAACTATATATATATATATTTTAACTTTCGATAAAAAGATGAAAAGTTTTTTTTTTTATCACGTGGGAACCATATCCCCTCCCAGTTCCCACTCACATTCATATAATAAGATCAGAATGTTCGTCCCTTAATTTTCTATCCAAATTGTGTCTTGAATGTTTTTTTTTTCAGTTTTACCAATAGTTTATTGATCTAGAGTGGGGGGAATGATAGTTGTGTCCTTCTAATCTTTTTAAATTTAATTAAATATATAATATTATTAATAAATTTATTTATTATTTATATTTAATAAAATAAAATTTTAAATTTATTTCTTAATAATAATATGAATTTTAATATATATATTTAATAATTCATTAAATAATATACCTAATTGCCACGGAGGGAAGAAGTAGCCCGCATTAACAAAAAATTGAAGTGGTATGTGCATGTGGTAATAGTTTTTTTAATCTAAAAATATTTTTATTTAGATACATAATAAATTAATTTTAAAATATATCAAGTAAAAATAAAAATAAACGTTTTTATCTAAAATAACATAATTTAAAATTATGATAACTAACCCAAACTCGTTGTAACCTAGTTCAAAATTCAAATTCTAATATATATATATATATATATATATATATATATATATATATATATATATATATATAATATAATACTTATTTTTTAAAGTGTTCGAATTGTCGGGTTAAGAGCTGTGGTTAATTTGAATATATATGTGAGAGTAATGAATATTTTGGTCAGATTGTGGGTTGATCCACACATATATACTTAAAACAGTTAAAAATAAAATTGTAAATGCTATATTTGTGTTTCGAACTTTCACCCAAACAAAAATATTACAACATTTTAACCAACTAATCTAATAACACTTTATATTTTAAATTCAACACCAAATTTGATGAACGCAGGACATTTTAATATATATATATATATATTTTAATATATATATATATAAATAAAATGATGCTTAATTTTTAAAGTGCCCGGATTGTCGGGTCGAAAGTTGTGGTTAATTTGGATATATATGTGAGAGAAAATGGATACTTGGGTTGGATTGTAGGTTGACCTGCCCATATATACTTAAAACGGTTAAAAATAAAATTTAAAATGCTATATGTGTGTTTCGAATTTGCAACTTAACAAAACAAGTACAACCCTTTAATCAACTAGGCTAATAACACTTTATATTTTAAATTCAACACCAAATTTGATGAACACAGAATATTTTAATTTATATACATATAATGATGTTTAATTTTTAAAATGTTCGAATTTGGATATACATGTGAGAGTAAAAGGATACTTGGGTCGGATTGTGGGTTGACCCGCCCATATATACTTAAAACGGTTAAAAATAAAATTTAAAATGCTATATGTGTGTTTCGAACTTGCAACCTAACAAAACAAGTACAACCCTTTAATCAACTAGGTTAATAACACTTTATATTTTAAATTCAACACCAAATTTGATGAACGCGAGACATTTTAATCTATATATATATAATGATGCTTAATTTTTAAAGTGTCCGGAATGACGGGTTAAGAGCCGTGGTTAATTTGGATATACAGTATATGTGAGAGTCATGGATACTTGGGTCGGATTGTGGGTTGACCCACCCATATATACTTAAAACGATTATAAATAAAATTAAAATGTTATATGTGTGTTTTGAACTTATAATCTAACAAAATAAATACAACCCTTTAACCAACTAGACTAATAATACTTTATATTTTAAATTCAACACCAAATTTGATGAAAACGGAACATTTTAACAATATAAGTTCAACTTTTTAAATAACTAATGTACAATATGATTTATCAAAGTGAAAATGATCACGAGATTAAATATTCATTCAGAAAAAATATGTGAGAAAACAAGTTATTTTACCGAAGTAAATAAAATGTGGAATGCGAGAGAGTTTTATTTTTATTTATTATTAAATTTATTTTAACTAGTTAATAAAAATAATAGAAGTTTCAGCCTTAATTAACCACTGTTCTACTTCTTTTATATATATATATTTTATATTTGTCTCCATTATATTATTAAAATTCTAGAATTGTCTTTCTCATATCATGTTACTATATTCCACATCTTTAAAAATAAATATTGCTTATATTCCAACAATGATTCCAAAACGGGGATCAAGTTGGATAGTTAATGAAGTGATTGCCGGATACCTCAGTCAACTAACTACAATTTAATAATAATAATTCATTTTTGGTAATCTAATACTAATAATCTATATTTGAACATTCTTATTAATATTAATAATAATAATAATAATAATAATAATAATATCTATATTTGAACATTCTTATTATCAAACTGATTAATTAGTTCATCTAATTTTCTTTCTTACATTTCAATATAACACTACATCTTTATTATTTTAATAATGAAATCACATAATTTATTAATTAAAATATTTTTTTAATTCAATTTTAAAATTAGAAAAAATATTTTAATAATTTCTTATATAAAATTTAAATCATCCACATAATTTTCTTTTTGAAAAAAATCAACAAGAATCCTAAAAACAACAAAATCAAAATGTTGAGCTTTTGGGGATATTTTTAAAAAATAGTACTAATTTTAAAATGATTTATTTAAAATGATTGTAGTTAAATTAAGTTTATTTATTTATTTAATTTTAATATTTTATTAAAAAAATAAAATATGAATAATTTAAAGTATTATTTGATTATTATTATTAGAATCATATAATTATAATGAAATTGTCATTTATAAATAAATAAATAAAAAAAAGTTTGAAATAGTGATTGATTCATTTCACTTTCTTTTTTATTTATTACATCACTTAATTTATATCAAAATACTAAAATACTCTATATTTTAAATTATTATTTATATATAAATATACTTTTTAAGTCCTTTATAAAAAATAATATCATTATTAATTTTTTCTCCGAAACTCAATCCGAACTAGTCCTAAGCAATGAACCCAAAAATAAAACAAAACTCAAAATCTTACACTTAAAAATTATCTAACCTTGTCATTTCCAACAAGGCGTTCAAACCTATAAATAAAAAACAGTTAATGACAAGTTATTTTTGATTTATCATTAATTAATTAAAAATAACTTAAACTAAATCAAACAAATCACCAACATTTATAATAAATAGATAGAAACCAACTCATAATAATAATACAAAAAAAACATAATATACACTTACACCAAATAATATGTCCTTTTAAATATAGTTCACCTACCAAATCCTTAAATGTCATGCTCAAAAGTTATAGAATATATATTTGGATAATAGGTTACCTAGTTCATCCTAATGAATAGTAAATTAAGTTAAATATAATATTTTTGATCAAATCTCATACATAATTGCAGCAAGAAGAGTTGAGTATCTTGTTCTTAGATTCATTCCATAATGATATATTCTTTTACTATGCTCCACATTTTTGACCATAATTCTCATGATAGTACATTTAATAATATTCTTCCATAAATACTAGTCTCAAAGGATCGAGCATGTGCTTAATTATTAAAGATGTCCTATATTTTATTATTTCTCAGTGTATGGAACTCTTACTAACCATGTCCCATTCTCAAATCAATTCAAATTTGGCTATTGAAAAGCACTAGCCACTACCACTAGTGTGAGATGTCGGACTTATTGGAAATGATGGTTGTCTTATCTATCTTTATAGATGTTAGTTTGATTTGTCTTAGAGCGAATAAATCGCGATGGTGTAATAAGTTGTATCAATAATTGTGTATAAATAAGACCGGATCGTATTTAAATAAGTTACTAATACTTAAATTTCTTTTATTATCCATAATTTTTTTTTTATATATTCACATAACTTTCATTGAAGACATCTTACACAAGTTGTGGAGGTCTTTTATATGTACAAGTATTTTTTGGTTAAACTCATCTATTATAGTACTGTTACCCTAATTATAAAATCATTAACATTTTAAAAGTTCATACTAAAGAATTCTAAACATTTTTTCCCTAAAATATATCATAAGTTTTTTAAAAAAAAAATTAAACAAGCTATTAGTTAGTGTTTATCTTAGGTGATTATTCGATTTGATTTATTGAAATAACTCAAACTAATCAAATATCATTTGATCCTCTATCTCTATACTTCCCTCATGAACTACAATACTAAAATATTATATATTTTAAAATTTTCTACTATACAAAATTCTAAAAAATCATTAGTTTATTTCTTTACCTATTATTTTAAAAAAACTTCAATCCTCTCAAGGATGAGGCAAAGTGACAAATCCGGTCTCATAAATTATTTTTAATGTTTCTAATAAACTTGTTAAACAATTAGGCTGGTAATTTATTTACAAATTTTAACTCTATAATATTATATATCTCAAAAAATTCTTTAAAAAATAAAGACATATTAAAATTAGATAAATTTTAAAACAAATCAATTAGGATACCCAAATTATTATGACCCCAATACTGATCGTGGTGAGCACAGATTTTGAACATATATGACTTGTATCTGTCTCGCCCAAAGCTTGGAAGACCCACATAAAATAAATATTATATTTGTTTTCTTTCACTATCTTCCAAAGTAGGTAAAAATCAAAAATAAAACTCTATGACCCGAACTTCTGGGCCGACCCTACTAATAAGGAGGAGCTCCGATTTAATAAGAGAATGTGTTGTGATTGATATATGCTAATATTTAAGAAGATTGAGAAGCTCTTTAAAGTTTATAATTATATTAATCTTTGGAACCAGGTCACTAATTTGTTTATAAAAATATATTGGGGGTCTAAACTAATGAGAAAAATATTGTATTGAATGAATTGATAATACAAAGTTATTATATATATATATATATATATATATATATATATATATATATATATATATATATATATATATATAAAAGATTTATAATAGCGCCAAATTAGGGCAACTTTTAGATTGGCTGGAACTTTTAGATGGTCTGGGCCACATAATATATTCTAATATCTCTCCTCAAACTCAAGGTGGTAGACTAGAGATCAACTTGAGTTTGCTCAATAACATGTAAAAACGACCCGGCAAGAGAGACTTCGTGAAGACATATGTAATCTGTTGTTCGGTAGACATGTACCGTAATTGAATAGTACTAGCACTAACATGTTGCCGTACAAAGTGGCAATTGATCTCGATGTGTTTAGTGCGCTCATGAAACACATAATTCTGAGAAATGTGAATTGCACTCTGACTATCACAATGAAGATCGGTGGCTGACGGTTTAGGAACATCAAGATCAGAGAGAAGTCGTCGAATCCAAAGAAGCTCAGAACTAGAATCAACAAGCGCACGATACTCTGACTTAGCGCTGGAACGAGAAACAACAGTCTGTTTCTTGCTTCGCCAGGAAACAAGAGAATCACCCAAGAAGAAACAAGAACTAGTGATGGAGCGTCGATCAGTGGGATCGCCTGCCCAATCAGCATCTGAGTAACTAGTGAGTACTAATGATGAATCAGCGGAGAAGTGAAGACCATGTAAGAGAGTGCCCTTAATATAACGGAAAATACGTAACACAACAGAGTGATGAGCTGTATGAGGACTAGTCATGAATTGACTAACTATGTGAACTACACGAGTTATGTCAAGGCGAGTAACAATTAGATATATCAGGGAGCCCACTAACTGATGATAGAGTGTGAGGTCTTTAAGAGGCGTTCCATCGAGAGGAGTAAGACGACAATCTGCCTCAAGTGGAGTCGATGCAGTTTTGCTATCAGTCAAGGCAGCACATGAGATGAGGTCAGAAGCATACTTCGCCTAAGACAAGTAAAAACCATCTACTGTGTCAGAAATCTCAAGACCTAAAAAGTAACACAACTTACCAAGACTATTTATATCAAAATGTTGATGAAGATAAGTCTGTAAATCAGATATACCAAATGCATCATCGCCAATGATCACCATATCATCAACATATAATAATAGAATAATAATCCCAGATGAAGAGCGGCGAATGAATAAAGTAGAGTCATAAGGAGAGGTAGTCAACCCATACTGAATAAATGTTGAGCTGAATTTGGCAAACCAAGCTCGTGGTGCTTGCTTTAGATCGTAAAGAGCACTAAGTAGCTTACATACCTTCCCTAAAATGTCTAAACCCGACAGTGGACTCATATAAACCTCCTCAGAAAGATCTCCATGAAGAAAAACATTATTTACATCCAACTGGTGAAGACACCATCGACGAGCAACAACAATAGCCAAAAGACAACGAATAGAAGTCAAACGGGCAATGGGAGCAAAAGTCTCTTCAAAGTCAAGGCCATACTCCTGTAAGAAACCTCTGGCCACAAGACGAGCTTTATAACGCTCAACAAATTCATTAGAATTTGTTTTGATCTTGTAAATCTATTTGAAACTAATAGATTTATTTCCAGGTGGTAGATCAACGATATCCCAAGTCCTAGTCTTCTCAAGAGCTTGTAGTTTCTCCGACATAGCCTCACGTCACAATGGATCATAATTTGCCTCACGAAAGGTCTTAGGCTCATGGTTAGATAGAATGGTAGAGAAACAATGGTAATCTTGGAGATTATGAGGAAGACAATGTACCCAGGTAGAATATCGACCAGTGGCAGTAGGGACCTGAGATATTTGATCAGGTACTTGTTCAGGAGACGCATGTGGGTCAGGTACTTGTTCAGACGATACAGGTGGGTCAGCTGGGGGTGATGGGGGAAAAATGATAGTATCAACAGAATTTTGTGTGATCTCCGGACCTATAAAAGAAGGAGATGGATTCAAAAAAAAATGGGAAATTAGTCTAAAAAGGAGTGGCAAACTTGGACTCAGAATAGAACATCTTATGTTTCTAAAATATGACATGACGAGAAACAAGAATCCAATTTGACACATGATCCCAACAACGATAGCCCTTATACTCTACCCCATATCCCAAAAAACAACATAGACGATTCTGAGGCTCCAATTTGTTTCGTTCATGCGATGTGAGGTGGAAAAACTAACACAACTAAATGGTCGAAGAATGGAGTGATTTGGTGGCTGACCAAAGAGTTTTTGGTAAGGAGTGAAATCCTTAAGTACAGAAGATGGCATTCAGTTGATTGTATAGATATCAGTAATGACAGCTTCCCCCCAAAACTGATGGACATGAAGTATAAAGAAGCATGGCACGAATAGTATCTAGAATGTGTGTATGTTTACGTTCAGCCCTACCATTTTATTGTGAGGTGTAAGTACATGAGCGGTGAATAACATTACCCTAGGTAGAAAGAAAACTAAGAAAGGTAGAATCATTGTATTATAGAGCATTGTCAGTACAAATTGTTTTAATAGGGCATGAGAATTGTGTTTGAACCATTTTCGCAAAAATTGAATAAGTAGAGGCAAGTTCAGAACAATATTTCAAAAAATAAATTCAAGTAAAACGTGAATAATCATCAACAAATATCACAAAATATCAATAACCATGAAATGTACTAATAGGGGAGGGCCCCTAAATATTTGAGTGAACTAGCGAAAAAGGTTTATCAGCAATAGAATGATTATTCAAAAAGAAAGTGTTGATTATTTGTCAAGCTTATAATGCACACAATCAAATGACTCAAATTGAATAGGACCCAAACAACCTTTAACAACAAGAGACTGGATTTTATTTAATGAAGCATGTTTGAGTTTAAGATGCCACTAATAAATGGATGAAGGAGAAATAACAGTACAAATTAAAGGAAAATGTTGAAGGGAAGAAAGCTCAAACAGGTGACCCGTCTTGCATCCCGTCCCAAGAATCTGACCTATCTATGAATCCTGAACCTATACACTAGAAGATGTAAAAGTAATAGTAAGTCCTTGCTCAACCAACTAACCAACAAAAACAAGGTTTAATGTTAAACGGGGAATGTAGTAGATATCTTGGAGAGATTGTGAAGTGGCAAGACCAATATGTGTGATGTGCATAGTTGCACCATTTGCTGTGTGAATGGGAGGTGAGGTGGTGAGAGGTTTTAGGGAATGTAACAGATTAATGTTAGATGTCATATTGTTACAACAAGCAGAGTCTATGAACCATGGTTGATTACTTGATGTGGTGGTTAATGAAAAATTGACAAATAAAACCTGAATGATCAGTTTATGAATATCCATAAGGGTGGGAGTAGTGGATTGAGGCGACTACAAATCATTTATGGCGGCGGCTATGGAGGGGGAAGAGCCAACTAAAGAAGATGAATGGCCTAGTTTTTGGCATTTCTGAAGGACATGACCCTTTTGATGGCAATAACGACACTCAATGTTGGGGCAATGAGTGTAAATATGATCAGAATTCGGACAACGACGACATCTAGCAGACTTATCTGATTGAGCATCTTTCTGTGTATTCTTACAAGTAAACACGGGTAGAGAAGATGAAACAGCCATAACAGAATCAATAATAGGAGATCAAAGTATGGAAAGACGAGTAGCCTCAAAAGAGATCTCCTTCATAGTTATGTCTAACGAAGGCAATGGATGACGATGGAACAATGATTCACGAACAGACTCGTACTCAGGGACAAGCTTCATCAGTAGTTGAATGACCCTTAAGTATTTCTCATTAATGTTAGCCTCGTCAATGCGATCCCATAGTGACTAGATAGTAGAGAAGAAATCGTCTATGGATTGTCTTGGCTCATGTTTCAATGCATGTAACGAACTGAACAATTGATAGTGGTGCATTCCTCCGGTAGATTGGAATCAATCTTTCAAATAATCTCAAGCCTGCTTGGCTGTATCCGAAGCAGGATTTGGATATTCCTAGATGACGTATTTCGAATCCAGGTAAAAATAGTATGATTCTTACTATCCCAGTCATCAATAGTCACACAATAATCGTTAGTTTCTTTTGTAGTCGACGGAGTAGAAGAAGATCCAACATGTTTTATTGGTACATGAAATCTACAGTGACATATCGCCCCAACTTCTTACCAATCAAAAAACTCTTCATAGATACGGATCACAAATCATAGTTGTCTAATAACAACATAACCGCAATACCAGATGCCTCCATACGATCCATATTGAGAGACATAAAAGAAAAATCTAAAGTAGGAAAAAATACCAATAACTAACCAAAATATATCAAAATGTTCAATAAAATAATTCAGACTGCTCAGCGAATCAGAAAGCAGTAGATAATTCAGAAAACCAAATCAGATCTGGAAAAAAAAAATCGAAATCAAAATCCGACCACACTGGTGCGTCGATGATTGAAGCTAAACTGAATTGCGGCAGATGAAATCAAAATCTGACGGTAACGACTTTGATATCATGTAAAAATATAGAGAAAAATATTGTATTGAATAAATTTATAACATAAAGTTATAATATATATATATATATATATATAAAGATTTATCTTAACGTTCAAATTAGTATAACTTTTAGATGGGCTAAACCTTTAGACAAGCTAAACCACATAGTATATTCTAAAAGGATAAATATTTTTAAGATAATAAGTAATATAAATCACTTAAAGAACTCATTCAACATATAAAAGTTGAATTAAATTAATTAACCTTGTTGACTCCTGAGTCCTGACCCTCACAAAAGTTATATATTGATGACATCAATCACATGATGCATGCAATTTATATGATAAAAATGTAATAATTAATTTGTTGATATATATTTATTATTGTGGTTCCTATTTCACTGGACTTTTATTTACAGTACGAATAATAGTTTAAGTGGTCCTACTTCACAATTTTGTCCTTTCTAATTGTTTGCATGGAAATTAATTTGTATCACGGATACTAATTAAGAGAAAGTCATAATGAGCTCATTTACAAGAAATAATTGTCATTTCCTTCCATTTTCTAACTGACAAATCTTTTGTGCAGTAAAAAAAGATTTCCATATAAAATGTATACTATATCAAGCCTAGCTATTTGAACTTTACAAAATAAATTAATCTATTCCATAGAAAGGATTTTATTAAAAGAACAAGTTTATAACATTATCATTTTTATTCAAAAACTGTTTTATGGGATTATAATTATGATACAAAACATTAATTTTAAATAATGTTAATATGATTATGTCGACATTATGAGAGAAGAGAGGACCACTTGCTCTGCTCCAATACATTTTTGGTCTGTTCAAGATCGAGAGTCTTCCATGAATATTGCATACTAGCCTACCAGTTTGGAAATTGGAATCTTTACATTACAAATACATTCCTATCATATTTATATACTAGATTAAGATTGTGTTAATTAGTCGTGATTCTAGATAGGTTTTGGTCATTTTTTACATATTATTTCGATTTTATATCCGGTTGATTGAATGTATCAGATATTGTGTTAGTTTGACAATTCTTTAAACATTGGTTATATAGTTCTAATAATTAAACTAATTTTAAAAATTAACCAAAGTACAAAATTACCAATAGAGTAATAAAATCAAATAATTTTATATATTTCTATACAAATTTCTTTGTACGAATTCGATTATTTTTTACCACAAATGAATTTAGATTCTTTTCTGATCCAATTCATTTTGGGATCTTAGGTGTGGTTGAAGCTTTCACCCTCACCCACATAATTACAAAAGATATGGTTGGACCATTTTTATAATTAAACTCTCTATTTCATCACAGTTAGCCAAAATGAAATAGATATATATACTATCATCCCTATAAAATAATACTTATGCAACATTGTGTGTAAGTATTATCTTTACAGAAAAAATATATTTATTAAGTAATATTATTTTTTTAAATAAATTATTGATCATTATTAAGAAATAAAAAAATGACATGACAAAAATATATTAGAAATCATTTGATTCAAAATTTATTTATTTATTATTTCACCACCTATTATTTCTTTAAATTTGTAAAGGGAGATGAATTAAATAATATATCAAAAATAAATTAAATAAATATATAAAAATAATATACATATAAAAAATAAAAATAAAATGTATAACTAATTGGATTCTTTCTAAACCTTAACAATAATCCTATCAAAAAAAATAAAATAAGTTTTCAAACATATTTTCATTTTTCTTATTCAAGTACACTTTACCTATAACATACTAAACATAATAAAAAAAATACATCTAACTTATTTTTCTCAATTTCTCACTAGATAGTTGGTACTCATAATCAACTCAAATTTCAAATCAAAAGGTATTTCTAAATAATGTATTATGCTTCAATGTCAATGTTATCAAATGAGCATAAAACCATATAAATTGAGATTTCTCAAATGACCATCTTCACATTTATTGGAGCATTACATTCAAAAACTGTGAAATAACTCTACTTAATCCTTCATTTCTCTCACAAATATATATATAGAGATCTTTCGAAAATATATATATATAGATCTTTCGAAAAGATTGGAACTCCATAGTTGAATGCTCCATCACTCACCTTTCTCTCAATTGGCTCGACTAGGATTCAACTTTTAGTTTGTCGATTATTTGTACATATTGGGTTTTATTTAAAATCGTCCAAAATTTATTTATTTTGAAATTCGATTGATACAACATTGTTTCCAAACTAATTATTTATTTAGTATCGTCAAATGGGCCCATATATGAATTTTAAAAATAAATTGATTGTGTAGACACCCACATATTACCCTCAATTTATAATTTAAATTTGGGGCTCATTTTAATAAAATTAATAAATCAACAAATTAAAAATAACTTGAAATGATATTATCTATTTTGATTTGCTGGTTTTGTTTTGCAGATTTATGAAGAAGAAAAAAAAGCCTCAATCCAAAAGGGCCTAGGCAATGAGACAACAGCCCAGACCCCAAATCTTCAAATCAAATAAGGCTTGGACGTGCCAAGCATCCATTCCAAACAGAGTCGAAGATCCAGCCTTTGTTTTTCTTTTGCTCCTTTACGGAAGGATCCGATGAAGAGATAGAGGGATCAGTACAATTTCTTCTCTAGCGTATTGGGGAATGGATAAAGATGGAACTGATGATCACTAGAAGACTGAGGAAGGACTAATGAGAGGCTAATGAGTCACATGTACAAAAGGTGGAATCATGTTACAAGAACCTTTCACATCGGGGAAAGACAAATATGTCCCATTTTGGAGGAATTCCGAGCAATTTTTATGATTAAGAGAGTGGGCCTCTTCCACCTTAAGCCACTATCAGAATCCATGTCGTTGAGGAAGATCCTCCAGGAGGAGTTTGGTTACATGAAGACTATATTGGATAACTTGATCAAGAGAGGTGTCATCGATTTCAAGAAGTGACACGCGCTAGTGCCAATACGACGAGCGCCCTATTAACTTTGGGATGTTTGGGTTAGATAGAACGCTTAAGTTTATTGGAACTAAGGTCAATGAGAGGCTCGTGAGTCATATGTACAAAAGTTGGAATCTTGTTACAATAACCTTTCACATCGGGGAAAGACAAATATGTCCCATTTTGGAGGAATTCTGCGCAATTCTTATGATCAGAAGAGTGGGTCTCTTAAACTTTAATCCGCTAACAGAATCCATGTCGTTGAGAAAGGTCCTCTAGGAGGAATTTGGTTACACGAAGACTACATCGGATAACTTGATTAAGAGAGGTGTCATCGATTTCAAGAAGTGGCATGCGTTGGTGCCATTACGACGAGCACCCTCTTAACTTTGGAATGTTTGGGTTAGAAACGCTTAAGTTTATTGACATTAAGGTCAATAAGAGGCTCATGAGTCACATGTACTAAAGGTAGAATCCTGTTACAAGAACCTTTCACATTGGGGAAAGATAAATATGTCCCACTTTGGAGGAATTTCGAGCAATTCTTATGATTAGGAGAGCGGGCCTCTTACACCTTAAGCCACTATCAGAATCCATGTCGTTGAGGAAGGTCCTCTAGGAGGAGTTTGGTTGCACAAAGACTATATCGGATACCTTGAT
This sequence comes from Impatiens glandulifera, assembly GCF_907164915.1. NCBI lineage: Eukaryota > Viridiplantae > Streptophyta > Magnoliopsida > Ericales > Balsaminaceae > Impatiens > Impatiens glandulifera. Next base: position 38,763,939 of record NC_061862.1, on the reverse strand, counting down.
CAATAGAGGTGTCATCAATTTCAAGAAGTGGCACTCGTTTGTGCCATTACGATGAGCTCCCTCTTAACTTTGGGATGTTTGGGTTAGACGGAATGCTTAAGTTTATTGGAACTAAGGTCAATGAGAGGCTCATGAGTCACATGTACAAAAGATGGAATCTTGTTACAAGAACATTTCACATCAAGGAAAGACAAATATGTCCCACTTTGGAGGAATTCTGAGCCAATGTAAATTACAATCCTTTTACCTATTTCTTTTTAGCTCCATTCGACGGACAACCAACAGCCAAGGTGCTTGATACAACATACCACATGGAAGGGGGAAGCAAAGACCCATCCGAGCTTATCATACCTAAAACACTTTTGGGCTTAAACGAGTCTTATCAACTCAATGTTATATAAAGGAGGGGTGCAACATTGATCTTCTACATATGGTTGATCAACAAGCTCAAGATGTTCCCTCCTTTGCCAATATATTTCAGGTTCAACACCATAACTCAAGGAGATATGAAGTTGAAGATAAATAAGACAAGAATATAGAAATTCAAGTTGAAGATAACAAAGGTAAAAGTCCTAAAAATCTCAGAAATAATTATTTCTATCAAATCAGAACGGGCTCGTACAAAGAGAGAATTCAAAATGAGAAACAACAATACTCATCATCATCTTCAATATAATCTTCTTTTATTGTTGGAGGAAGAGGAAGAGGAAGAGGGAGAGGGAGAGGAAGAGGAAGGAGAAGAAGGCCTCTCAATGAAGATAGATGGCATGCGAAAATCCCAGGTTGGGATGATTAGGTTTGAACGTAGTCTTTTCTATTTGTAATCTCTGTTTTTTTAGAATGTATGAATGCTACTAATCAATTTTTTTGGGTCTTTTGATTGTCATCCTTAATCATAACTAGAGTTTGTCTAGCTTTGATTTCTGATCCTCCCACTTTTGGGATTTTAATGAAATGGTTTTAACCGTTTTCTTAAAAAAACTCAAATAGATAGGTTGAATTTGGAAAACCTGAAGCCTACGATCAAGAATGACATCCTTAACGACATACCATGCATTGGTGTCGCATATCAAAGATGGAACACATGATGAATGACAAACCCTTAATCATGCTCTTCAGATTTGAGTCCACTATATCATATTACACATTGCCTTTGTTTAGGAAATTTGACCAAGATACAAAGCCTTCCTTCGAAGGAGATGTCTTGGCCACAAATGGAAGGTTCTACTACAAGATGTAAGCCACTAACTTCGAAAAATGGAACCAAGTAAAGGTAGTAACAATATCCAAGAAGAGGATCAATTGTTTGGACGATGCTAGGAGAGAGGCGAAACAAGCTCGAAAGAAGAGGACAAGGACAAACAAATGACAGAAGACGAGCTTGAGCATAGTTTAAATTCACCTTTATATGTCATTTTGTAATGTATTAAATGTTATTCCTTCACCTACGCTTGCAAAACACATGAGTGCAAAATATAAAAGCGAGGAAGAGGATGTGGGAATGTTTGTAACCTTTTGATTGTGTGTTTTGACACTAACTCTCACATTTAATACAATCTATCATTTTCACATAAATGTAAAATAGAAAATAGACGTCCATTTCCCTTTAAGAACACATATGTGAATTAATGATGATATGGCTTATCATATGGCAAATGATATTTATTTTCTTAACCTTACTTTCTCGCTCACAGGAATCAGACACACGAAGAAGAGATTCAAAACATGGTGATTCATAAGCATATAAATGGAAGAGGAACCAAGAACAAGTGAAGCGGTCACACAGACCGAGTTCACAGACCTTAAAGAAGTGATTACCTAAATGTCAAAACAAATGGCGCTCCTAACCGCTAACTCGGCTCAATATCACACAAGCACATCTAGAAAGGAACCAAAATCCCCACTCCCAAACCCACACGAACCCCCAATCCACAACCTTCCTAACCTAATTATTCCTAATGTCGAACCACTCATCAAGGAAGTCACGTACTACAATGATTCTGATTTAGATGGTGAATGTTTGTCAACTAAAGAAGAAGCCCGACTACAATATTTGAAATTAGGGAAAAGAAAAAGGGGACAACCCGAAGGAAGGGATAACTCAATATTTGGAGAAAGATATGTTGGTTCGACAAACAAACCTCTCACGCCACAAGAGGAAAAGATTGTTCAATTGGAGGTCGCTCATGTGAAGATGAAAGGAAAGAATGCCAAGACATATGGCGATTGGAAAGTAGGGTTAGAAGCCACCAAGAAGGCCACAATCCCACATGATCTTACGTTGCTACAACTTAAGAAATATATTGGGAATGGTGATCCATCATTATTTATCAATGGTTAGCTCTTAGTCATGGTCCCTTTGAAGTTAGGAACTATAACTTTACTCCAAATCTTTCAAAGGTATCTCGATGATGTTACCCTCAGATGGTACTTGATAAATAATGTGGCTTGATTTGAAACGATGGATGACTTGGCTGAGGCATTCATAGGCAGGTTCAGCATGCACTAGAGCTTAGATAACACCGAACATGATTTGAAACATGTCAAGCAAGGGGAGCACGAGAAGTTTGCTAAGTATATTGATCGATGGATCGAAATTGTGTTATACATCGATTCTCTCCCCACTAAGCAAAAACAAGTGGACATGATCATTGTAAACCTCAACCCAAAGTATAATGTACAATTATCTATTAAGGATTTCTAGAATTTGAGAAAATTGATGAAGACAGGAAAACATCTCGATAGTGCGTTCGCCAAGAAGTGAAACCCTTTAATGCACCAAATAAGTTCGTTAAGAAACCAAGGAAAGAGGTTCACTACTTGGCAGATGCATGGGTGGAAGAACCCAAGGTAATGAGAAACCGAGCGATAGTACATTGTGGGGCAAGTAGTACATAATAAGGGCGGTCGTTTACCCAAGAAAGAAAGCCAAGAGAATATGATGAATTGGGCATGACTCCAAGTCGAGCTTTGGAAATGATGAAGAGAAGGAAGCTGATAGTACCATTAGAACCTAAAAAAGATCAGACATCTTTAGGGAAATTTGAGAACGCCTTCTATGAATACTATCAAATTAAGGCACCATATCGATCATTGTGTTAAGTTGAAGGAGAAAATCCAATACCTAATCGACAACAACATCATTCCCAAGTCAGAAGTGAAGAATCCACTAGCAAATCACGGATTCCATATGATTCAAACTAACGAGCAATAACGCATCGATTACTCTCGGCTCTCTATCTTTAAAGTTTTAAATTTAGTCTATTTATTCCCGTATTTATTTTAGAAAATATCTTTTGATATTCTAAATAAATTGGAAATAGACTTTTAGATTATAGAGTAGCCACCAATTTTTTCTAAAATTGGGAAAACAATTCCGTAATTAAATGCATTTTATAGATTCTGTTTTGGTTCAGGGCTTGGTTACACTCGGGAAAGAGATTTCGCGCTTACTCCTCTGTCCCCGTCAGAACGATAGCCTCTACTTTAATTTTTTTGCCAATTTTAAAATTTTATTATTTTACACTTGTAATATTTAGATGATTTAAACAATAATTATTGAAGATGTTGAAATTTCATAGTTTAAATATGTGAGTTTAAGCATTGATTGTAAGTAAATTGAAAGTTGTTCGTTTTAATTGTCTTTTATGCAATTAGGGTTTATTTAATTATTAATAGGCTTGAGTCTATATGTATAAGTAATTTAGAGTTTTGAGGCTAATTACTCATTTATAAGGGTTGTTTGTAAAGGTTGATATACAACACTTAAGACTCTTAAGACTTTTTCCTCTTTAACAAAGATTATTGTCCTTATCTATTTTCCAGAGTTTAATTTCTTCATAATTGTTTTCAAAAGATTCGATAGTTAGAGCCAATATTTGGTATCAGAGCCTATCTAAAGAACATGTCGTCGACAAGATCAACTAGAGATGCGGCGACAGTGAAGAATGGAAGAGAAGTGAATGTGACGCTCTCATATCCGTTACTCACGAAGAGTAATTACTCAGTGTGGGCGTGGAAGATGTGGGTAATATTACAAGCACAAGGAGTGTGGGAAGTCGTGATGTTCGACGAGGTCGGCGAACGAAAGGATAAAATGGATCTCGTTGCCATCTATCAAGTGCTCCCTGAGGACGTCCTTCTCATGGTGGCCGAGAAGAATTCTGCTAGCTAGCGTGGGAGACGTTAAAGACAATGCATGTTGGAGTGGAGAGAGTCAATGAGGAAAAAGTGAAAACTTTAAAGACACGCTTCGAGCTGATTCACATGATGAATGGGGATTAGTGGATGATTTCTCCATTAAACTAACATTCATTGTAACCGGGATCCGCTCGTTGGGAGAGAATGTGGAGGAGATCTTTGTCGTCAAGAAGTTCCTTAGAGTCGTACCATAAAAATACATGTAGATCGTTACCGCGATCGAACAATTTGGTGACCTCAAGAATATGACCGTCAAAAAGATCGTCGATCGTCTCAAAGTCCACAGGGAGAGACTTCGCGGATATAGAGACCAAGAGGAGGAGCACATATTACTCATTGCATGATGAATGTATGTGACAAATGAAGAAAAATGGAGAAGCCAATTTTTCTTCTAGATTGTCGAGTCGCGGCAACAACGGTGGAGATAACAAAGTTCGTGGAAAAGGGCAAGGTCAAGAGCGAGGTCGTATAAAAAACTCACATCGACAAAAAGAAATTAAGCCCCGAAAAGACAAAAGCACAATGAAGTGTTATGCTTGTCAAACGTACGGACACTACACGTCTAAGTCCCCTAATAAAAGGTATAATGATGAGGAAAAGCTCACTAGCTTCTATGACGAGGAGTCATGATTAATGTTTGATGAGGGAGTGATGAATGTCTTGCCTGAAGATAATGAAACAAACATCACTAGCTTTTATGACGAGGAGCCAGTATTAATGTTTGTTGCGGGAGTAACAAATGATTTGCCCGAAGACAATGAGGCAAACCTTGAAGAGTCTGTGCAAGAATCATCCAAGGAGGAACTAAAGGTGGTGTTGCTCAATGAAAGAAAATCTTGGAGAAACTCCTCGCAAGTGGAGATGAGTATAATCACACTGAGGTGCGGTACCTTGACAATGGAGCAAGGAACCATATGACGAGCCATCGAGAGAAGCTCAATGAGCTTGACGAAAAAAACACAAAAATGTGAAGTTCGAAGACAGAAGCAAGATGCACAAGTTTCCAGATCCAGCTAGCGGGAAAATTTGTGTGAGTAGAGATACCGTGTTCGAAGAAGAGAAGAAGTGGGAGTGGTGCAACGACAATAATGAGCTCATACAAAATTACGTGGAGTTCAGAATCCTACGAGATGTCTATGCAGAGGTACCACTAGTAGAGATGGATTTTAATGAATTGTTGTTGCTCACCACCGACGAGCCAACAACATATCACGAGGTGGTATTCGAAGAGTTGTGGAATGAGGCCGTGAACAAAGAGATCGAGTCTATTAGGAAGAAGAAGACATGGTAGCTCACCAATTTACCACTCGGTCACAAGACTATCGGGTTAAAGTGAGTTTTTAAGTTGAAAAGAGACATCGAAGACAACATCCCCAAGCACAAAACGAGATTAGTAGCAAAAGTCTATGTGCAGAAGCAAGTGTTTGACTTTGAGGAGACCAGTGATGAAACTTGACATAATCTAGCTAATTCTTGCCATCGCAGCTCACCGTAGATGGGAGAGTCACCACTTGGATATTAAATCAGCATTTCTCAATGGTGACATCAAAAAAGTAGTCTATGTCGCTCAACTTGAAGGCTTCATCATCAAAAATAAAGAGCACGAGGTGTACAAGTTATACAAGGCTCTCTACGGACTACATCAAGCACCAAGGACGTGGAACACTTGCCTCAACAAGAGAATGAGAAGTCTCGGCTTCATAAAATATTCTCAATAGTAGTCTGTGTACACGAGAAACCATGGAGAAAAAGTACTCATTGTTGGCGTATACGTCGACGACTTGATCGTGACAGGATCAAGCATCAAGGGTGTTGAGGAGCTCAAAAAAGAGATGATGAAGGAGTTCGAAATGAGTGATCTTGGGATACTCTCGTATTATCTTGGTATTGAGGTGGACCAGAAGAAAGATAGCATCGAGGTGAAGCATGAAGCTTATACAAAGAAGGTGTTGAAATAGTTTACAATTGAGGACTACAACTCGAGCAAGTATCCGATGGAAGCAAAGTTGCAGCTCAGAAAGGATGTGGAAGGAAGCTTAGTGAATCCGAAAGAGTATAGGCGTATCATCGGGTGTCTTAGGTACTTGATACACACTCGACCCGATAACTCTTGTGCAATTGGCATAGTGAGTCGATACATGGAGCAACCTACCACTTTACACCAGTAAGCAATAAAACACATTCTTCGTTACGTGAAGGGAACGACGAGCTATGTGATTCAGTTATGAAGAGGATGAGAAGTTGAAGAACTCGTTGGTTTTACTGACAACGATCTAGCTGGTGACACAAACGATAGAAAAGTACTAGAGGAATGGTGTTTTTTTTTGGAAAACGACTTAGTGTCATTTTATTAAAATCCCAAAACGGGAAAGAAAACGGACATAGCTTCCTCTAACTTTCTAACAAACCTAAAAAGTTAGATTAAAATTCAAGAAACAAACAATTCTAACAAAGCAACACACATGACTTACAAACAAAACATAAAGAACTAGCTAGCCTTAAAACATTTAGAAGATGTGACTTCATCATAATTGACATTCCATTCGCGGCAAAGGGCCCATTCTCGCTTGCCTTTAGGAACCCGCCTCCACGTTCTAATTAGCGCACCACAATCAAATACAATGTCGCTCCACACATGATCAACGTTTCGACGAACTCTATCAAAGACTCTAACATTTCTCTCGGCCCACAAATGATAAACGATGGCAACAAACCCACACTTAAAGACGTTAGCATGAAATTTACTACCTTATGATAAGACTTGGGCAGCAACTTTTATATCCTCCCAAAACCCCGGAAAGCTCACAATTCCCATGGCTAAAGTGAAAAGATTCCAAATAGACTTAGCAAAAAAACAGCCACCCAAAAGATGATCAATGGACTCCGCAAACCCACTACAAAGAACACAATTGGCCCATAAATGATAAACGATGGCAACAAAGTCACACTTAAAGACATTAGCATGAAATTTACTACTTTATGATAAGACTTAGGCAGCAACTTTTATATCCTCCCAAAACACCGGAAAGCTCACAATTCCCATGGCTAAAGTGAAAAGATTCCAAATAGACTTAGCAAAAAAACAGCCACCCAAAAGATGATCAATGGACTCCGCAAACCCACTACAAAGAACACTATTGGCGTCTAGAATATTCATATAAGCAAGAATACGATCACGGGTACTAAGTCAACCACGGAAAGCCAACCAAAGGATGAAACAATGCCTCGGAATAACCTTTGAAGACCAAACGAGAGCAACCCAATCGACAATTTGACCTCTTTCTCTTATAGCATTCCAAACCATTCTCAACTTTAATTTACCATCTTCCTCAGCTACCCAAGAGTGAACATCAACCCTATCACTTAGACGAATACTACTCAAATAATCTAATACTCGTCTTCCTTCCGGAACCCGTCTAATAATCGTAGCCCAAAGGCCAACATTAATATCGTAAACCGTGGCAGCCGCACAATCCTTTCTAATTCTTAATCCTCGGAATTCCTCTTTAATGACCAACAGTCGGTTTTCGAACCAAGGGTCGTGTCAAAAGAGAGTGCCACGCCCATCTCCAAGATGAATATGAAAGATCAAATCAAGGTTGTTTTTCAGTTTCAAAATCTTCTTCAAAGACTAAGTCATTCTCTTGGGGCAAGTCCAAATGATCAATTCACGCTTCAAAAACCTAGAGTGCACCCATTTGACCCATAAGGAATCTTGTTTTGTTTGCAACGCCCAAAGATGTTTATAAGTAACGGCCCAGTTTCATTCCACACAGCTCCTCAGCCCAATACCACCTTCGTCTTTCGGTTTACAAACGCCGGTCCACTTGACTTTCTTGCCCCCACGACCTTGGCTGCCCCAAATAAAGTTACACATAGTGGTGTCCATCTCTTTTATAACTTTCTTAGGGAGAACAATTTGTTGAGACCAATATCCAATTAACCCCATGACCACGCTTCCAACCAACTCGATTCTTCCCGCATACGAAAGCTTCTTAGCCGCCCAACCCATAATGACGTTCTTGACTTTTTCAATGAGCGGCCTACAGTGAATAACTTGAATCTGCCTTGTTGTGAGCGGAATACCCAAATAACGTACCAGAAACTACCCTTTAGAGATGCCCATAATGTCTTGTATCCTTGCCTTTGTCTCATCATCAACACTATCATAGAACGTTGCACTCTTATCTACATTAATTGATAAACCTATAATGTAAGCGCATCTTTTATAGTTTGAATGGTCTCAACATCAGCATGTGCAAGCAAGAATAGGTCGTCTACAAAATAAAGATGGGTGATCTTCTCCTCCTCGTAGAAAGGGTGGAAAGTGTAATGGCGATTCTTTCGGAATATCGTTAAGACACTCTCAAAGACCTTCATGATCAATACGAAGATGTAAGAAGAGAGAGGATCGCCCTGCCTCACACCATTTTCGCCCTTGAAATAGCCCATGTGTACACCATTAACGCAGACAACAAAGCGGGAGGTAGAGACACACTGCATAATCCAATCAATATATATCCTAGGAAAATCAGAAACAACAAGAAAGTCATTAATAGTTCCCTATTTAACAGAATCAAAAACCTTGCGAATATCAATTTTAAATACAACCCGAGGTGAAATCTTCCTTCTCCCATAACCCTTAAGAAGATTCTGCATTAGAAGAATGTTATGCGATATGGACCTACCGGGAATAAATGCAGATTGTTCTAGACTCATTAACTTAGAAATAACTCTTTGAAAGCACTTAGCAAGAATTTTGGAAATGATTTTATACACAACATTACAACAAGAAATGGGGCGAAAGTCTTGTATTTTTTCAGGCACGAAATTTTTTGGTATAAGATTAAGCACGATGACATTCCATTGGGTTAACATTTTCCTATTGCGAAAGAATTCAAGCACTCCTTTTGTAATGTCATTACCCACAATATCCCAATTGACCTTAAAAAATTCCACATTTAAACCATCAGGCCCGGGGCTCTTATTACCATTGATACTCGCGAGAGCCTTTCTGACTTCATCCCTTGACACAACCTTGATAAGATCCCAACTATCCTCAGTAGAGATCCTCTTGTCAACAATCTGATAAAGCGTGTTGAGGTGACTAAGATGTTGCTCGATATTAGTACCCATAAGCCCACGGTAGAATTGGACAGCCAAGTTCTGAATTTTCTCATGTCCATGCACAAAGTCCCCACTATCCTTCTTGAGTCTATGAACGTTGTTTCGAAGATTTATGGAAGAACACTTCCGATAAAAGAAAGTCGTGTTCTTGTCCCCAAGAGAAACTCAATTCTGTCTCGTTTTCTGTCTTACAAAACTCTCCTCCATAGAACTATGCTCTCTAAAATAAGCAAAAGCAAATTTTTCCTCATCCCAAAGGAGATCATCAATGTCCTCATGAATAAAGCGGGATTGAACCTCCTCAAGATCAGCCCTTGCAGCCATGACTCTTTTAGAAATGTTGCTGAATTTTTTACGATCAAATTTAGTAAGCCGATTCTTAAGAAGTCTCAATTTCTCCGACACCCGAAACATATTGGAGTCATCCACGCGAGTGTTCCAGACCTCATGGAGAATGTCTTTAAACTTATCATTATCCATCCAAAAGTTGAAGAACTTAAAAGGATGCTTCACTTTCTTTTTCTTTCCCCAATAGAGCTTAAGTGGACAATGATCAGAGATTCCCGGGTTAAGGATATGAACATGGCTTCTAGGAAACTTAGCAGTCCAAGTCGAGTTAATAAGACCCCTGTCAATTCTGCTCCTTCTAATTTGCTCATCACCCCTCGTAGAGGACCAAGTAAATAGGTTGCCGAAGTTGGTCGGTTCGACACACCCAATGTCACGAATACACTCATAAAAGTCTATCATGTCTTGGGTGATATCAGATTCAGGACTCCTTTCATTTTCAAATCTAGTAACGTTGAAATCCCCAATAATAGCCCAAAGATCCTTGTCAACAATCTTGGCTTTCAGACAGCTCCACAAAATCCTCCTATCCGACCCCGAATTACAGGCATAAACAATAGCCAAACGAAAAAAATTGTCGTCAACTTTTCTTTTAACTCCAACCATAATAACTTGATCAGAGGAGTAGATCATCTTGATGTCAGCCACATCATTGTTCCAGGCAACCCAGATTCTGTCGGTTCTGCTGTTAGAATTGTGTAAAATATTCCAATTGCTGTCCATACAAAGGCGTTTGATGCGATCAACATTGCGGTCCTTTATCTTAGTTTCAAGAATACCTAAAATAGTAAGTTTATGCTCCTCAATGATTCTACGAATTTCCTTGCATTTGATAGAATCATTGAGGCCCCATATATTTTATGTCATAATATTCATGAATGGATATACGTGCTAGGCTTTTGAAAATGTCACTACAGCTAGCAAGACTTCTAGCCATTTTGTTATCCCCCCTCAACACTGCTTTCGCCTTCAGAAAACTCATAGGAATCACTGTCTTTATTGTCATCAATAGCCACATAGTGATTAACATCAACGCTAGGCCTACTGGAGGAATGAGAACCACATTCAATTAAGTTTCTGCCCGATAAGTCAAAAAGATGCTCATGGTTGTCAAATTTTTTTTCAGCAAGCAATAGGATCAGCAATAAGAATTCTAAGTAAACCCAGCCCAGATTCATTCAGATCAACCCCTTCATATCCAACAGACCCATCAATATCAGGAGCAGTAGAATGCTCAGCCAAATCAGCTTTTGAGACAATAAACCCGGAATTAGACCGATCTGCCAATGTCAACTCAAAGGACCCATCCGACCTTGCATTATCAATTTTAACCAACCCATTATAACCAGCCAAATCAGCTTTGGGAGCAACCAACCCAATTTCAGATCGACCAAATTCAAAACCATCAATCTCATGACCAATTGTGCGGCTTTCACTATTTATTCACTCAGTCATATCATTACTGCTTAGAACCTGCTGAAGCCCAACCCTTTTCTTATGCAGATCACAACTAGCAATGTCAAACTTATCATCCATAGTAGAAATACCACCCCAATTAGTACCTTCAGACCGAGGGGTGACATTAGTTCGCAAGCCAACCTCGGTCTTATCAGAAATCCTAATGCTTTCACGGCTAAAGACCTTAGCAATTCCTAAAATATCAAATCCAGCATCATTCATAAGAGGATTTAATGCTAATGGGAGCTCATGCCCATGAAGGTTAGGATTGCCACCAGAAACAGCAACTTCCGACCTTAAGATAGGGTCCTGACAATGACCCTCAAAGTCTTTAATGACTAGCATGCGGTCCTGGTGAATAGATCCTCGATTCTGTATAAATTCATCAAGGCACTGAATACTAACATCCTTACTAGTACAAAAAAAATGGTCTTAACAGAACTGTTTTTCCGATCATACCCAACATTCTGACATGGGACACGGTCCTAGACAATATCACTGTTGTCACGTATAGGATCCTCATGGTCTTGACTGGGGACTCTTTCATCATATTGAGGGGAGACCCTAATTTTTGAAAAGAGACCATGATCTCGTGTGTTAGGGGTGCTGAACATATAAGTCCTTGAGAAGACTCCATTTGCCGGTTCTGAATTGGGAGTACCCGATCGTGACATCTAATTTCACGATCTTGACAAGGAGTGACATGTTCCTGACAAGGAGTGACATGATCCTAACAATGAGGGACATAGTCTTGAAAAAGAGTGACATGATGCTGACAAGGAGGGACACAGTCATGACTATGTAAGACATGATCCTGACCGAGGAGGACCTGGTCCTGGCTGAGAGGAACATAGTCCTGTCTAGGAGGGGCACAATTCAGACCAAGAGGAAAACAATCTTTGCCGAGAGAGTGGCCATTTTCATTCATAGTTCTTTTTTGCACCCAAACCTGTTTGAGCTGCTTCTTTTTTTTTATTTTCAGACCAAAGGATTCCTTGTCAACTTGCATCTGAGCTAACCCTCTAGCATCTAAAGTGCTAGTATTAGCCATTAGACCTCCACTCACATATGACTAGGAGCATGAACTATTAGGTCCCATTTCTGAACATTCAACTTGTCATGACTCCTAACCCTATTATTAGTCTAATCATGTTTGACAATCGCTTTCTTATCTTTAACCCAATTCTGTTTCATCAAACACTTCAGACTTGACTTACCCTTAGCTTTAACACCAATGTTAACCAGTTTCCCAAATTTCAAGAATTTATTCAAACCATCGACTATTTCATTTCCAGCACCAATACCTACAATCCTCAAAGACTTCAAAACCCTAAACATATCATTGACCCTATCAACATTAGCCGTGTCAACATAAGACCGGTTGCCAAAGCTCCCGACCTGGGGCGTATTAATATGGTTCTGATCAGGCTGCTGAGATGATTCAGCTGCTGAAGAGGGGGCACAGGAATTGGAGTGATTAGCACTGTTGGGAGAGCAAAAATTGTTGACAGGACAGTTTTTGATAGAGTGGGTAAAAGTGTTGCATCGGATACAACGATTTGGTCTCCACTCATACTGCACTCCAATATTAAAAACATTTCCCAATCTGTCCTCCATTTCAAGCTTCAAAGGTAGACTATTGGCCGGATGTATTTCTACACAAACCCTGGCCACCAAGGCCCTTTCATAACCCTCCCTGGCTGGATCAAACAACAAGGGCTTTCCAAGCATGCTGGCAACATAAGCTAGCCCAACAGGATTGCAGATATGTGGAGGAACGTTCTTAAGTTGAACCCAGATCTGCTCAATTTCAAGAGGCTTGCAATTAGTATTAAATGTTTCAGTCCATTTATAAATTTTGAACCTGCGATTTATGATGAAGGCATATTCCGCATTTATAATATCTTGGAGCTCACTTCCATTGCAGAAATTCAAAAAATAAAACCTAAAATCATTAATGTTCACCCTCTCAAGCCCACTCTTTTCCCATAATTCTAGCAAAAAAATTCTAACAATGTTGAATTGGACCTTTGTGTTACCCATAAAAAGACCCACCAAAACGGACTCCCAAGCCTTGACACATGTTTTTCTTCAACTTCAGGGGGAAGTTTGAATTTGTATGGTTGATCAAGGGTAATTGCTGCCAAAGAAGCAGTGTCAATATTGAACTTCCCTTTTTTAGAGTCCGGGGTGGTTGAATTATTCCAAACATTGTCTTTTTACCAAGACTTGTTGGGATTATCTCTGACAGAATAAACCCGGGCTTTGGGGAATTTGAAGACCTCTTTAATAAAATCAACCGACCAATTTACAACAGTATCATATTGGTCCTTATTGAAAAGGTTCCAGTCCCGCATATAATGAGCATTAAATTGGACATTGAGCATATCACACCGATCCCTAGCCATGACAATCTATTGACGTCTAATCTAAGACAACTTCTTTCTAATTTGATTTCGTAACCTAGTTAAGTTAGAGATCTCATTTTTAGTTACCCCTAAGTAGCGTCAACTTCAGAAGGTTTTGGACTTCCAGCAGGCTTTGGTTGACTCTAAACATGAGAAGCATCTGCTTCAGAAGCCATACATCTAGCTTCAGGTGCAGACCCAGCCGGGGCAACCCCTTCTTTATGCCCCTTATTAATTTTTTCAGCCCACCTAACCCTTTTACTACCAACAGGTGCAATGTTAGCAAACTCAACCCTTAACAAAATATCGGCATTAGTATTTGTCCCTCCAGTTTGAGGTCTCACCCTTTTACTTTGGTTAGGCTTCAGCCATGGACCAGTCCCATCCACAATTACAGATCACTGAGAACCTTTCCCATCATGAACCCTTAACTCAGGGTCATTATCAAAAAGAGGAGAATAAATGCCAATATAATCAGCCCCAGGTTTGGAAGTTCAAAATTAGCAGTTGAATTTACATTGGGGACAGGATCAGGGTAAAAACTGGAGTGGAGGGACTAACATCAATCCCATCTTTTTTGTTAGTTAACTTGAATTCAGCAATTAAAACATCACATTGCCTTTCTTCACCAGAATCGGAAAATTCAAAACCAGTTGAGTTGGCCATATTACTAGTACAAACACCTTGACTTGTTGCAGGTCTGGAACAAGGTTTGATGTAGAAAACCTGTTGCATATCAGGAATTTGCAGCTTGGACATATGAGATTCAGATTCACCAATAATTGCACCATCACATTCCAAATCAGACGCGGTGTCTTCAATCTCATGACAATTGTTAGTTGAATCAAGCGCAGCAATTACGTTCTCCATAAGATCAATGTTCACCCGTTTTTTTGATTTCTTCCTCCTAGCCTTTTGTTTGCTGTTATTGACCTCAACTGACCTAGAAAAACTAGAATTTGTGCACAAACCTGCACTATCAGAAGTTTTAGAACATGAGAACCGGGATAAGACGTCATCAGCCCGTGAAGACTGTTTGCCCGGAGTGGTCTGCAGTAATATGTCATGTGCAGGGTCAACAGACCGAATTATAGGATCGAGGCTAGCATGTGATGTTTAAGTGTGAGCAGCAGAGATTACAGTCTCCATGAAACCAGGATTAGACTCATTCCCATGCTAAATTGAGACAATGGGCCAGAAGACCGAGTGACAACCACAGTAGAGCACACAAGCCCAGGAATAGGAATCGGAGAACCAGTAGAGTTAGAGCCATCCGACCGGGAGCTAGAACCAAACAATTCCAACCTCCTTCTCAGCTTTTTATTCATCCTTTTTGTTCTAGCTCTAGGAATGGCATGATCTGTTTTATCACCATCAATAAAGTCAGGGTCCAACATTTCTTCACAAGATCTAACGGCAGCAGAAGTAGCCTTAGGAAAATCAGGCAAGATCTTTAACGCAAAATGATCAATAATATAAGCACCGCTACCCACCAGCCCAGCAGGATTTGCAGAAATAGCTCCAAGACCAGGGCTAGCATTCTTGACAAAAGCAGCAAGTCCCATGTCATCAGCAAGGGCGAAATCCTCAGCATGCAGCACGAAATTATGAACAGCACTAGGCCCAAAAGAGGACCCATGTTCCAAACTAGACCCACCAGTTCCAGATGCATCAGAAAGACTTGAAACCTCAGCACATCGACCCAACTTAACACCTGAAACAGCAAGCCTCCGCACACTACTAGGATCAATGCTAATATGACTAGAGTTGCCATCACTTAAACCCATATTATACCCAGACCCTACTATCAACACAGCATCAGACTTGACATAATCCGCACCCAAACTGCACCCAGCAGAACCAGACCCAACAACATCAGCCGAACCTGAAACCTTAGCACTTGAATCCTACTCAACACTAACCCTCAACCCCAGATTACACCCAGACCTAGCGAACAAGACATAATCAAAGTTGACAACCCGATATCAAACTGTAACCAGAACTTGCATTCAAAACATCACCAGGTACGACACCCGATTCGGTTGCACTAAAACCCAACAGAGCAACCACCCCACCAGACCCAAAAGCATCAAAACTATAGGCTACACCAGGACAGACCCCAATGTCATTCATCAAACCAGCAACTGAACGATCCAACCCTAAGTCATCATCCACACCTATTTCAGACCCAGTCGCGACATAGCCCACAGGAGCACCCAAAGAGGACCCGATAGGACCCACTCCACCTGTTTCAGACCCAGCCGCAACAAAGCCTATAGAAGCACCCAAAGAGGACCCGATAGGTTCAAGACCCACAGGGCAGACCGTAATAACCCTAGACTTTGAAACAATAGACAGTTTAGGCCTAGATGAATATAACACCTTAGTAAAAACCGAAGGCTCAACATGATAGATTACAGGGGGTGCATGAAGGATTTCAGAGGGTGTGTCAAAGGTGTAGAGACTAGAACTAGGATCAAATAAATCAACATGTGCAGCAGTAACTCCCAATGCATTCAGAGATAGCAATTCATCAATATAAAAGGGGTTACTATCATTCGTAATTCCGCAATCACTAGCATTCCTAGACTGTAGAATCCTATTAGAACCTAAACAATATCAAGCACACCATCACACAATTTCCTAGCAGGACCTAAACAATTATCAACACAGGGGTCCCCGGTAGGACTTAAAGCACAACATGCTTCAGAATGCGGGTCAGGGATAAAGGAGACTTACTTGGAGCCTGTTTAACATTGAATTCAGAAGAGCCTAAGCTTCCATCACCCACGGAATTGCTCTTGATTGACCTGTGTTGTTTACCCTGGGATTTCAGTGACACTTTAGCCCTCCCCGAACTGCTTCTTGTCAAGGGACCGGGGAGCACCTTCTCCAAGCTAGATGGGTGATTGAGGACAACACATCTTGCCCGAGTTATGACACTGGACGGGCGTGAGCCGGTCATGAGATAGACTATCCTTTAGAGAGAATAGCCTACAATGGAACCACATCACAATGAGTGTTGCAGCAGTTGTGCGAAGTGGACGAATGATTCAAAAGGTGAAGTGGAAGTGCACTAGGGTCCGACCCTCGACCTCCGCGGTGAGAACTGAAGCCAAGACCTAGACCTTGACAAAATCTGTCAACGATACACGAGAGGAGAAGCTGAACCAGTCTGCAGCGAGAAGAAGGTCCCGACAGTGGTTGACGACGATATACTTCCGACAGCCCGACAAATTGACAATTGGCGTCGCCGACGGTGATTTTTCTGATTGTGTCCGAAGTGAGAAAAAAGTCTCTAGAGTAAATTCTCTCTCTAGGGGGTGGTGTTTTATCTCAATGGGAATTTGATCACCTAGCAATCTCAGAAACAGTGAACTGTTGCTTTATCTTCATATGAGGCGAAGTTTTTGGCAGCTATTGTAGTGTCGTGTCAAGGACTTTGGATAAGAAACTTGTTGAGCGGGGTACTTGGATGTGAGCCGAGGCTAGTAAACCTTTATGTCGACAACAAGTCCACAATAGAATTAATCAAGAACCTAGTGGTTCATGGATGCAACAAACACATCGACACTCGGTTCCACTTCATCCATGAATGTGTAGAGAACCGACAGATCGTTGTTGAGTTCGTAAGCACTAGAGAGTAATGTGCAAACATTCTCATCAAGGCGCTAACAAGAGACAAATTCGCAGAGATGCGAGAGCTACTCGGCGTGAAAAATCTTGAACCAAATCAAGCTTACGAGGAAGATTGTGAGTTTAAGCATTGATTGTTAGTAAATTGAAAGTTGTTGGTCTTAAATGTCTTTTATGCAATTAGGGCTTATTTAATTATTAATTGTTTGGGCCTATATATATAAGTGATTTAGAGTTTCTATGTTAATTACTCATTTATAAGGATTGTTTGTAAAAGTTGATATACAACAATTGAGACTCTAGATTTTTTTCCTCTTTAACAAAGATTATTGTCCTTATCTATTTTCCAAAGTTTCATTTTTTCATAATTGTTCTCAGAAGATCCGATAATCAGAGCCAACAAAATCATACATAAAAATAGAATTTGATCGATTTTAAACCTATTGTTGTTTTTTTCTTCGATTTTCTTCTTTCCTTTCCTTTCCTTTCCTTTCCTTTCCTCTTTCTTCTTTCTTCTTTCTTCTTTCTTCTTTCTTCTTTCTTCTTTCTTCTTTTGGGGGATTTTCCTCTTTTTTACTCTCCTTTCTCTTGTCTTTTATTATCTTCTTATTTTCTTCTTCTTTCTTCTTCTCCCTCTTTTATTTGACTTTCTTTTCATTTATTATTATTTATTATTATATTAACTTTTAATTTTTATTAGTTTTTTCCTGTAAAAAAATAATTAAATTAGTGACAAACATATCATATTTGGCCTACTTTTTTAATTTTTAATTTTTATTTTATTTTATTTTAAGATAGTTCAAAATTATTTTATTTTTATTTAAATTAGAAATATAAAATTTAGGTGTCTAGAGAATGCCCCTCTTGGACATAGTTTGCAAAAATATTTTTACTTTAGAAAATGAATGTCCAAACTTGACTAATAGACACTTCAATATAATTCTCAATTTATCAGGACTTATTTTAAAATTGTTAGTAGTATATATATCAACTTGACGGGCCTCAAAGAAGGCTTGTATATCATGGTTTTAAAAGATCTTTATCTTTTTTTGCTTGAATTAAGGGTGTAACCCCTGGAAAAATCTCACCTTTGGAGCGGATCTTCAATGAAAAGCTCGAGGTTCGAGAGGTTTGAGAAGTTCAACATCGGTTTGCGTACCAAGAATTTTATTGAAAAATAAAACATTATTTTAAAAGATGTCTCTAATTCTTGACAACTTTTTTAAATTAATTGAAAATAATTAATTTCGAGGGTTTAATTTTAAATAATTTGGGAATTTATCAAATTATAATTTGATTTAAAAAATCCATTATTTTAAATTAATTAAATATAATTAATTTAAAAGATTTTTTATATTGAAACAAAGTCGCCAATTCATTTTTTTTAAATCGATAAAAGTTGGCATACGTATACAAACGTATTGACCAGAGTTTTATTTTAGTTCGTAGTTTAATGATACTCGGGAAATAATTTTGTGCTTCATCCTCCGTACCCATTTTAAAAATGATCTTTACTTATAAAGTTGTCTTTTGAAAACCAGTTTTATAACATCTGAGTTTTAACCGATTATTCTTTCGGTCTTAGTCATGTTTTTGGGTTTTAGCGTTATTTAAAATATTAAAACAATAATATTTAAATACTAGTACTTGTTACGGATGATAACTAGGGTGAAAATACCCGAAGAATATCAATCGTTTTTAAAAATATTAGGATTTATAAATAAACACCAAAAGAGCCTTTATTGAAATATTTTTGTGGAAATATCCCAAAATGTTTAAATGAATTTTCTAATTTTTAAGGATTTTTAGAATTTGATTTGGAGTCCCAAAACTAAAAAAATAATTTTGGATTTTTTAAAGTGGAACTAAACAAGCCCTAGGAACGGATACCTAGGTCTAAGGTTTGTTTTTGTCGGTCGGGGTCCGGAGACCCTCGGTTAGAGTATTGGAGTTCCTTGGTCGAGGTGTTAAGGACTCTCGGTCATTGGCTGATCTTATCGGTCTAAGTATAAAAACTTTTGGTCTTGGACTAGCATGGGGCTATGTTTCTTGGTCGAGGTGTATAAGTCCTTCGGTCTTGGGTTCGGGAGCTCTTGGTCTTAAGCTTGGGATGCTCGGTCCCAAGGTTAGGGCTCTCGATCCTTGGTCTCGAGAGTCTTAGTCATAAACTCAGATCTCTCAGTCCTAGGTCTTGGGATTCTCGGTCCTAGAGTTTGGGATTTTCGGTCTCAATGTTAGAACTCTCGGTCCTAGGTGAAAATCCTCATTTGGATTTCTCGGTCTTAGGATTCGGTCCAGGCCGAGGATCCTCGGTCGAATCTCTCGATCCTAGGCTAAGAACCTCGATCCGCTAGAACACCAAAGTGCAAGTTTTTTAAATTAGTTTTTTTAGCTCTATTATTTGGTCTAATAATTTGGGTAGCTTTACAAAGCTCCCAAGAACATGTTGATCATCATCTCAAGGTATGGATCAACATGTATGATGATCAATTTATTCAAAACAATTTGTGGTCAAAATTTGGGTTTTGATTTTGAAGTTATTTTAAAGTATAATACTACATATATTTGATTGGTACCAAAACAAGAACACTAGTTGTTCGTTTTGACAAAATCAAGAACTCAACATTTTCATTTGATTTTGAAATTTTTGATTTTGATTAATCATGATCGGGATTGATCAAACATGATCCAAATAGTTGCCCAGCATCATTACAATCATGTTGGGAAACTTTATGGGATTTGATTCAATAGAATTAACTCAAGAACAACAAACCCGTTTATTTGGTTTTTGAAATTCAAATTTGAGTTTTTGTTATTTAGATCGATTGATCGGTTCTATCCTATCCGATATGTCCGAATATGAGCTGACCGAGGACGTTTTTGGATGACAAGGGCACGATAGGGTCATTGGGATGGGATCTCAGGTGAGGCCCACCTAGTTTTTAAGAGATTTGCGGAGTAGAAGTCAATCGCAACTAAAGGAGCAAGAGCTCGAGCAGTTGCGTAATGAATTACAAGTTAAGTCTTCAAAAAGATAACATTTGGAGTCTCGATTACAGGAGCAAGCAAATGTGATATAGGAGCAAGCTCTTGAGACACAAAGTCATTTAAAAAGACAAAGTGAAAATTTCCAAAACCGGCTAGCAGCGTTTATGGCTAGATATCCTCCACCTCCGGATCAATCTGGTATATGATATATTATTTAGAACTAGCTATTATATTTTAGAATTGATTGGTATATGATGAATTTTTGGATGACTATATTTTTAGATAAATTGAGATTTTAGTTTATTGGTATATAAAATTTGGTATATTTTTGTTATAATTTGTGTATGATTTCTGAAATTGTTTTGGTTTAAATATGTAATAATCGGTTTACAACCATTTTATTTTTTAAAAAAAACTCATAATCACCAAGAGCAATAGACTTTTGCTCTCGGTAATTATTTAAGACTACCACCGAGAGCATTGACTCTACTCTCGGTAAAAGAATTGAATTACCGCCGGTGATAATAATATCTCCAAGGGCTGCAAATACTCTCGTGATACTTTTTTTTTTTCACCGACAGACGAATTACTGACCTTTTCCCGACTTTTTATGAGAGCATTTATCGTCCTCGGTGAAAATTAACTATCACCGATGGTTTTTGCCCTAGTTAAAAAAACATGTTTTTTTTACTAGTGAGTAAATCAAACAAAATAAAAATATATAATTTGAGGCAACTCTTTTTTCCCCAAAAATTGATTTTAAAATTTCAACTAAATGGGCCTATAGATTACATGAAGTCCATGGTTATTTACTGGACTTTCTTTCCAAAATGGGTTGTTTGAATAATAAAAATGCCTGATTTAGTTATTGGGTCACTTTAGTGGACCTGTTTCCAACATTTTCAAAACACCCCTTCAGTGAAAGTAAGGGACATGAAACCTATCTAATTGATAAATCGAACCATATCAAATTAAATGATCAAACCTAATCATCCGACTGCTTTTTAAATCAAACTAACGTGGATTTTTCATTTAGTGACGATAAAAAAAAAAGGTCAAACTAACATCATGATTAAAATGTTAAAAATATACACAATTCAGTTATGACTAAAAATTTACCTAATCATTTCTATTTTTTTATACTTAATCATTTCTATTATTTCTTTTAATAGGTAAATTTTAAACCATTTAACGTTTAAAAATAATAATAATAATAGTATAAAGTACTTTGTTTTTTTAGTAAAAAGAAAGTATGTTTAGACTAAATCAATTCTATGAAAAAAAAAATTATGGTTATTATTCTTTATTTATATCCATTAAAAACAATTTTTTATGTATACTTTATTATTTAACAATTATTTTTTACGAATAAATAAAATCGATCGAATCGATCAAACCAACCAAATTAATATTTTAATCGACTAAATCGGAATCGACGATTTGATATTTACTAAAAAAAATGACCATAATAATTTAACTAAGAATGTAGGCGGCGGTTTGATCGGTTTATTGATCGAAATGCAAATCAAAATCATTGTCATTGGTTTACTAAATTTCAAATCGTTGATTTGTCGGTTTGATCGACTCATTTTGAACGATTATGAGATAATTTAATATGTTTAATCAGTTCGATTCATTAACAATATATATATATAACCCATACTTATTTTCATGTATATGAACATTATAAATATTATAAAAAAAACTCTATAACATAATTAATGAATTAGTAGCATAATTTCTAAAAACACAACTATATTATACTAATAACTTTTTAATAAATATCATATTAAAAATTAGTTAACAATTTTGAAATTAAATTTATCTATTAATAATAATTAATATTTTTAATTAATACTGACAAATTTTTAAATTCATGATATTCTTTTATTATTAATATTAATTTAAATGTTTGTTATGAATTAATAATTATAATATATTACTCATCATTTAAGTTCAATTTTTACTCTTCTTATTTAAATATCACTCTTTAAACATTTGATCAGTTTTCATGTTTTCAGTGACGTTAAACCGAAGAACCAAACCGTTGTGATTGATTTAATAAAAAAACATTATTAATTTGGTTAGACTGAAATATTAGGTTTGAGAAGTTTTAGTTCAATTTGAATAGATTACTCACATCCTTAGATTTTAGCTATGAGTTACACAATTACTCACTTTCTAAACCTTTCACAATTATAATTGAATTATTAAAAAATCAAACTAATATAGAAATTTTATTTGTCTATTGTTATTTGTAATAAGTAAAAAACAAAATAATCTGTTGACATTGAATAATGTTTATTAAATAATAATAGTAATTAATAAACTTTAAAACACATCAAAAATTAATTAAATTACTCGTTTAATACAATTTTTGTTTTAAAAATGAAAAAAAATGGAGATTTAATAATATTTAATTACAAAGTCGATTTAATTTTCTTCTCAATTATTTTTAATAAAATTAATTAAAAGTATCAACTATATTAAAAAAAAAATGAACACTTCCTTCCTCAAGGAATGTTTGCAGAAGGGTTTTCCTCTACATAAACAGTACTTATCCGTCTTCTCTTTCTTTCCTCGCCGGCCGCCGGCAGAAGAAATACTCGGAGAATCGAAATAATCCGCCGCCGGGAAAGCAATTACAATCTGAAACCCACTTCTTTTCTGCATCTGGAAAGGTATGATTCATAATATGAACTTTGTTTGTTTAGCATTTCTCATTTAGAATTAGTTCTCCTTCTTTGTAATGGTGTTTCAGAGGTTTTAGAGATTCCAGAAATTTAATTGCAGCTTATATGAAGTCATCTCATACAAATTTGTGCAGTCTTAAACCCTAGTACCCTTACAAATGACAAACCCATCTATCACAACTAGGTTTTGCAGCCTCCGTCACAAGAAGATGATGCATGGCTGTGAATTTCTCCGACTACACTGGACATCATGTGCGTCGTCGATTCCTCTCAATTCTCCTCCGCCATCATTAAAGTTCACCAACTGCATCATCCCTTCCACTACCCAGCAACGTTCAGACGAATGGTTTGCCCTCCGTAGAGACAAACTAACGACGAGCACGTTCAGCACAGCTCTGGGTCTTTGGAAAGGAGAACGAAGATACGAGCTTTGGAACGAGAAAGTATTTCCACCCCAAGTTGTTCAATCAATGGACCCTTCAAAAAAGTGTGCTGTAGAATGGGGTACTCTAAATGAATCAGCAGCTATAGAAAGGTACAAGAACATAACTGGTCGAGATGTTACCTCACTGGGATTCGCTATCCATTCGTCGGAGCAGCTCGACTGGCTTGGTGCGTCGCCGGATGGTCTTCTCGGTTGTTTTCCAGAAGGAGGGATTCTTGAAGTGAAATGCCCATTTAATAAAGGTAAAACTGAGGCTGCTCGTCCATGGAAGACTATACCATTCTATTATATGCCACAGGTACAAGGTCAAATGGAGATAATGGATAGAGATTGGGTTGATGTTTATTGTTGGACATTAAATGGTAGCACTATATTTAGGGTTTGTAGAGAAAGAGATTATTGGATATTGATGCAAGGGGTTTTGAGAGAGTTTTGGTTTGAAAATGTTGTTCCTGCTAGAGAAGCTTTGATGGTTGGAAAAGGGGAGGAAGAATTGAGTTTGTTTCGACCATCTTCGACTCATAGATTGACTGGTGCTGTAATCTCGAGGAGTATTAGAATGGCCAAAGAGGCCGAAGTTTTGTGTAGAGAAGTTGCTGGTCAGATAGAGTTTTATAAGTCATAATGTTCTTAATTTGTTGCTGTTGTAACCTTATATTTTTCAAAGGATGTTTATTTTTTGAACTAGAATCTTGGCATTATAGTTGAAATTATAATGGGTTTTTTGTTCATATCATTGGTTGTGGTTTGGTTTGAGTTAGATGGAAAATTTCAAATAACCCATCTCCCAATTATCTTATAAATATGATTAAATCAAACACCCCTTTTAGTAGAGGTGATAAATGAATGATCCTAAATAAGTTGAAGTTGGTCCAATCATTTGCCTAATAAAAGGTGGAGGAGAAGGATCAAATACAAAATTCTGTTTTCTAAAATAAGCACTTTTATATTTTTACAGGTATCAACAAGGAATTTTGATTACAAAATATTATCAGCTAATAAAACCCATTTTTCTATAGTTTGATTCCACCAAGAATTCTAGGAAAAGAAGATGGATGTTTATGATTCTCCAGGTCTATCTTGGGCTGAACAATGGGGGGACCCTGAGCCAAATCCTTCTTCAGACAAAGACAAGAAGAAGAGGCAAAATAGTTCAGGCAAGACCACGCTGGGTAAGAAGCTTCTCAGCCTCAAATGGATGAAGGATCTTGGCAAAAAATCCAACAAAACCTAATTCACCAATGCCAATCTCTCATCATGAATTCTTCCATTATTGTTTTCACAGATCATATTTTTTTTTTGTCATTTGTTTGCCTTAATCATCATTATGACTGTTGATTACAATTGTAAATAATAATATTAACCTAAAAAACTGAACTATACTTTTGTCTCTCGCGATTACATAAATCATTTACGAAGGTGATTCAAACATATTATAACCGTTATAAATACCATAAAATATTTGAAAAATAATCGAACTATGCCTTCGAAATATATTAATTAATATTAATAAGAATTTTGTTTGGTTTAAAATATAACAAATATTAATTATTTGATATATAATGTAGAATATTCAAATACCAAAAAAGAATTTGTCACAGGTAAGATTATTTAAAGTTAATCAAAATATCCTCAATACAATCAATTTAAAACAAACTAAAATATTTTTACTTCTCAATTTATCCATATTCAACTTATGTTCATATTATTATCTAATTCTCACCCCAAAATTCAAAATAAAATTGAACATAAATTATAAACTGTTACTAAAAAATATTAAAACTAAAATATTTTAATCATTTAACTTAAACCAACATAATCCACTTTTTCATCAAACAAAATCACATAACATAAAACATTTTCAAGAAGACTTCAGTCCAACATGAACCAAATTAATGGTAAAATCTCAGTTATACAAAAAGAAAAATTATATTCTGAAATAAGATATAAGTTTAAAGAACATTGGCTTGAAAATAAAACTCAAAAGATCAGTTTTCATTTCATCAAAGCTTTCATGACTTACTTCCTCGATTTCTTCTTCGAAGACTTACCCGAAGAAGGCTTAGTAGCCGGCTCCACCACTGCCTTTGTATTCGCAGCTTTCGAGTTAGCAGCAGCCATTTCTTTCACAACCGCACCCTGTGACCCTCTAACCTGAGCCGCTCTCTTATCCTTCCTTTTAGGCCTATAGCTAGACCTCTCCCTCTTAGGTAACCACCTTTCAGGATCCGGTAGAGGACCCGGATTAGCCGGGTCAAACCCTTTCGGATACCTGGGTTTCCTCTTCCTTTTCTTCTTCCCCTTTTCCTTACTCTTATGTTCAGCCGGTTCAGTAATAACCACATTTTCACCCGGCTTAGCCCCAGAAGTCTTTTCCAAACCATCCACGTCCACTGATTTCAAACCGGGCAGAGGTTTGAGTTTTTTCTCGTACAGTTCTGCTTTCTCGATATCGGTGTAAGCCACGGTTTTAATGAGTCCAACCAATGCATCTGTGGTTCCGTGACTTTTAACGAGTTCTTCGTACAGACGGGCAGCTTCTTCTTTTCTTCCGTGTTTAAGTTTGAATGCGGCTGCTTCCTCCATTATGATGCTCAGTTTGTTATCTTCGGACATGGCGTTTGACCACCACTGGACTGATGAATCGAGAATGGAAACTGCAGAGTCTATGTCTCCTGCGCGTTCTTTTAGGGATACGAGTGTTGCTACAGTTGCGGGATTGTGTTGGATATCGGGTATTTTTGAAAGAGATTCTGCAGCGATTTGAGGGTGACCTGCAGCAGCGGCAATTTGTGCTCTTGCTAGGAGGAGAGGTTTTGAGTTTTCGGGAAGCTTTTCAGCGTATTGTGCTAGTAGCTCCTCAGCTTTTCCTGACTTGTTCTCTCTTACCAAGACTGCAGCTTGTAGAAGCACGGACATTATGCTTTGAGGAAACATTTCCTGGATAGCAGCAGCAAGCTCCCGAGCCTGTTGAGTTTTCGTAGAATGCAAGTCAGTGTTAGACAACATATTTGCAAGCTACATATTGGAAACAATTTCTAGACCGTCAATGCATAAATAAGTTATATTCCTAAACGTGATCTCCATTTAGATCTACATCCAGATAGATAATTGACAGAAAATAAATGAAAGGGTTTCCAAATGGCATGAGTGTGCATTTCTCTCTACACTGAACTAAACGAGCATTCAAAAAATAATTTTAGATCATGAATCAAACTATTGTGTGATTTCTGGCTTAATTTGGCATAAAGATTATCTTTTGACGATGATCGATAATATTTTATACATCATTATAATTTTGACAAACATAATAAATGTAAATTTTTCCGGCATGATCAGATTATAAAATATTGATAACAAAACAGCTCAATCACTCGAGTGTTTACCTGATCCATCCGATTTGATTGGAGAAGCAGAAGAAGTTTATTACTATATATAGCCTCCTTTTGGTGTTGGAGGAGCTTTAAATCAAGCCCATGAGCAAGCTGGAAGCTTTGAGGTCCACCGCCTTTTTCTATTAACCGGTCCAGTTTCTTTAGGCTATCAGACACATCTTTAGGACCTTTTAATGGTATAAGATTATTTATTGCTATGGCAAGTGATGTTTCATCTGCTAGATTCCGCTTTATAATTTCGGTATAAGATTCATAAGATTTCTGTGTATTTCCCAATAGCTGAAAGAACAAAAAAGAATTAGCTTAGGTTAATTGACATTCTAAAATAAGAGGGCTGCAGTGACTGCATCAATGCTTTACCTGTTGCACATAAGACAACTGGACAGCTATAGGTGCTAATTCACCCTCTATATCCTCTTCTGTCATATTTTCTTCCATTAATGTCTCTGTACCAATTCTTTAGAGGGACAAAAGCAGACACAACAAAATAGAAGGAGAAAGGTAAGAAAAAGAGCATTCAGATTTAGGGAAATAAGCACTCAGACCAACATTGGAGCTTTTTGATGTAGGTTAATTTTGTTTTTATTTTCAAATAATCCGTTTTTTTGTTTGGAAAATCCTTGTTTGATGAAAAAGTGGATTATTTGTGTTCTTTGAAAAACAATTACTAAAATCATTTGTATTTAATATTTTAAAATGTTATAAAAAAAATAAAGTAGTAGTATTTTAGTAGATAATTTGAATGATTTGATTGATGATAAAATAAGGGGTTAAACAAGGCCTAGTATTATGATTTCAAACCATTCTAGTAATGCAATCCAATAATAAAGATAGGTTGCAGGAGAAAAAAAATGCACGCAGCAACTGGAAATCTGGAAGCAAAAAATATATATCTAAAAAAGTAAATAAAAAAAGAGGTGCACCTTTGAGCTGAAAGCAGGAGTTGTTCTGCATCTGTATACATTTTCCTCTCTATCAGAGAACAAGCAGTGTTATATGCTAGCTCAAAGCTGCTAGTTGCTTTCACCCTGAGCGAGTCCAACATTCCTTGCACCTCAGAAGCCCTTCCAGCAGAAATCAAGCTTGCAGCATGATTTATCTCCAGTGAATCTATCTTTGATTTTTGAAGCTTTTGATATATTTCCAGAGAAGCATCCATCTTTCCCAACCGTGACATAATCTGAGATTTTAGAAGCATGATTGCAGTGTCTCCTTCCTGGACTTTCAGCAACTCTAAGGCTTCATTTAACTTATTTTGTCTATATAAGCAGTATGCCTGTTCACGATAAAAACAAATTAACAGCGTTCATGTTCTTTGCCAAAGACAAACAAGGAGCATCAAAACCAGGATGAACACGGAACAATTTCAGTGTATGAGCAGGAAGAAAAGATTGTATGTAATGAAGTTTTTCAGATAAATTTATTCATGGTATGTATATATATAGTAGAATGTAGACTATATGATATTTACATAAAAAGAAATAAAGCTTGTA
This sequence comes from Impatiens glandulifera, assembly GCF_907164915.1. Taxonomy (NCBI): domain Eukaryota; kingdom Viridiplantae; phylum Streptophyta; class Magnoliopsida; order Ericales; family Balsaminaceae; genus Impatiens; species Impatiens glandulifera. The sequence continues at coordinate 38,735,748 of NC_061862.1, read as the reverse complement.
ATTGCCTGCGTAAATCTGAAGAACGAATTAAAGAAAAAGCTTTTCCACAGCCCTGTGGAGGTAGAATGTTTCCATGAATTAAGGCATTGTTTATGTCTAAATGGTAACTAGTGCAGGTGCCAAGATTTTGCAGCTGCTAAAGCCAAGAAAAATTCTAACTGTAACCAACTTGGAACATGTGAATACTATCATGAAAAATCCACCCCTTCTTTTTGGTTTAAAGTGTCCAGCAACTAGTCTGGTTTTATTTCTATCGACTGTGCTATCTGGTTTGAGTTTTTTCGTAAGCAAACTTAGATCCAATAGCCTTTTTACCTTTAGGAGGCTCTATTATGAACCAAGAATTAATGAGTACCAAAACTTTCAATTCCTCATCCATAGCTTTTTGCCATTTGGGATCCTGGGCAGCCTGTAAATTAGATAGTTCTGCTAAAAAGGCATATGTATTGTGTTAACCCACGTTGAAGGTTGATCAGGGTAGTTATGAGTGTTTAAATGATGTTTTTTTTTGTTTAGGTACAGACTTGTGGGAATAGTTAATGGTTTGACATTTGTAACATAGTCTTGCATCCAAGCCGGCTTAGTTCGAATTCTAGTATTTTTAAATGTAGTATCAAGATTTTGAGGAGGATCGGCAGGAATAGGAACAAAAAATGGTAAATCAGAAGGCGGTAATGGCTCACACTATGACTGAATAGGAATAGAGGATGAAGGAGAAGATGGAGGAATTGAGACGTGAATTTGATGAAATATCTTAGCCAAAGGTATGTCAGCTGTTTTTTACAGAATAACAATGAAAACTTATTCTCATGAAAAACAACATCTCAGCTAACAAATAAATTATTTGTGTGCAGATTGAATAACTTATAATCCTTTTGACCGAAACTGAATCCAAAGAATAAACATTTACAAGCTCTAGAATCAGAGTTCATACGGAAAAAAATTGAGAAGTGAGTAATCTTGTCTTCAACAAGGAAGCTGATAAAGTGTTTTTCAGTTTAGTATTTTGGTGGGAAGTCTATTTATAATTACTAAAATGAAGATAATTCAAAATGCAGGAAATAACAGAAGACACGAATGTTTGTGGCATCCCATCTATGTTGATTATCTTTCAGAAAGAAAGTTCAGAGTTAAAGGCAAATTGCATAGAGTTTCTCAGCATACTTGTGCAAACAATTCCAATTAGTACAAAACTTTTACAGAAGTTAACTGTGCACTTTTGCACTCCACCATTTATTAGGGAGTGACACCACAGTGAAAATTTAGATCGAAAAGAATCTGATAAATTAATAATACTACTACACTAGCTCAATTTTGCTGAACTATATAAAAGGGTCATGTTATGATCTATTTTCTTCAACCATCAATTGTATAGAACAGAATCATATGTTGTGCATGCATAAGGATACTTCTAAAACATGAATACAGATCATAACATTAAGAGGATGAATATATTAGTAGTTGGAAGATTCGTGCGAGTCCAAATGCCATTGACAATGTCTATAGGAACAGATCTCAAACATGCAAGTAAACAGAATCAGAGTTCTAACAAAAATCAGGACAACATTGAAAAGGCTGCAATATAATTGAAGATGAGATGCACACTGATTTTTACCTTGAAGAAGCTGAAATCAATTGGAAGTCGCTTATAAGTTTCAATAGCTGAAAGAGCTTCATCAACATTATCAGCCTTAATCAAAGCCACAACCTTGCAACGAATCGCGTCCTCATCATTTGGTGCAATTAAGAGAACTGCAAAAGAATTTGAAAAATCATCAATTGCATGTCCTAAAACAACAAATCAACCATAGCTACCAACAATCTATAAAATCAATAAAATCGGAGACTGGTAATGACTTTGATCTGCGACTTTAACAGCCTGCTCGTTTTTTGAATCTTGGATGTGCCGATTAAGATTGGTGAACAAATCTTCAATGGCGATCGCCGGCTGTGCAGCCGGAGTTGGTGAGGGCTTTGGTTTCTCTTTTGCCTTCGGCGCCATGAAGGATTGAGCTTCTTTGGCCTGATTTGCAGTTCTCGCCCTTTCTTAGGGATTGTTATCGAGGTTTGCCAAAGAAGACGGCGTATCTGAACAAAAGAAATTAAGGATTATGGACAAAGGATCCATTCCAATCCGGTTATACCCAATATATAATTAATTAAAATAAAATAAAAAAATCAATTTTAATTTTATATATTAAAATAAAATATATATGACCATTTATATTGACAATAATTGTATACAAAAATAAACATAATATTGGATTTATATTTAGTCATGATAGAACTCCAATTCTTTTAAATATTTAACTTTTTAAAATTTAATTGTACAGGATAATTATATTTCATTTTCTGTCGTGCCTAATATATACTTATTATGAATATCCAAATTTGTGTTGTGTCGACGTTATATAATTATATTTTGAAATTAGAAAATAAATAATAAAAATTTAAATTGTTATTTTTTTTGTAATTCATTTTATTTCAATTTTAATATGTATGTAATAGATATTTAATTATTTAATTTAATATATTTATTTTTAATTATATATATATATTATATTTATGAAATTAAATAATTTGTGAATTTAAAAAAAACTTGATTAATTGAATGAGAATGATGTAGGTATAATGGCAAGTGAATAATAATGTTGGGTATAACCCCACTGAATTCAATGGACTAATATAAAAAAAATGTAAGGAACAAATTATTCATATTAGATTATAAATTTATTTTTTATCTGGATCAGGTTACAATATTTATTTTTCTATATTATTTTTAACAATTATTAAATATGATTGTGATAAAAAAAAAATATACATTTTAAGGTTTAAAGTAAGTTTCTGACAAACAAAATGTATAAAATATTATAGTAAATAATCTAACATAAGAAGTTTGAAAATTACATCATTTTCTTTTTAAGTTTAGGTATTGTTGGTTGAGATTATTTAATAATCTAAATAAACTAAGATCTTCTCATTCTTAGGACTTTTCTAATTTAAGATGTTGAAATTGGATTGAATCATTACTTTTAAGAATTTTATACTCAGCCCTACTATTGACTCTATAATAGTGGCAGAAAAAATAATATATTATTTTTTAATATCCAGTTAAACAAAATTAATTATAAAAATATTAATATATATATATATATATATATATTTAATTTAGAAAACTAGCACGATAACACAGTCATTAAATATTTATACTTCAATTTAAACCAATCCGTGACGGATTTTTACTAATTGAAATACATTGTTGAGATTAAATTTTTTATTAAACAATAATGTAATTTATTAGTATAATATAATTTTAATTAAAATGTTATAAGTGCAAATCAAATTTGTTTAACTATTTTGAATTTTTTATATATTCTATATTTTTATATATTCTATATTCAATCTCAATTTTTAGTGTATAAAAAATTTATATCCATCCTTATATTTAGTGAATCCTCGATTCATAAGTGTAATTCAAATGAATTTGAATGGTCAGTTTAGTTATAATAATATCATTATATATTATGAATAGTCAATTTAGTTCTAATAATATTATTATATATTAGTATATTTTTATTTTAAAAAATTACTTTTTAAAATTCAAAACTTAAGAATAAGGTGAATTTATTAAATCAAACATGATATTAGTAAATCATACCTTTATTAGAAAATATTACAGTAATACCTTTCATATAAAATATTTGAAGTTAAGAATTTTATTCATATTTTTATTTATATGAAAACACTATCTTCAGTTAATCTGAATTTAAAATTGAGTAGAATTTAGAAAAAAACAAAAAAAAAAGATAATTTTTTGTATCAATATATTTAATAATTTTTCTTTATTAAGTTTCTTATTTAGATATTATTTAAATTATATAACGTTTATAACTTAGTTAAATATTTATAAACTTAAATTTAAATCCAATAACTTTTAAAAAAATGTTTTGAAATGGGTCATATATTATTAAATTAATTTACAGATCTAGATTCATTTTGAAATGCAGGCCTAAAATATAGTTAAAATATTTATTTATATTTTATAATAAAATAGTTTCTTTTGTTTTTCTTTTACAATATTTAATAAAGACTCAATTTTTAATCCTTCATCAGAGGCAGAGATTTCCCTCGCATTTGCCGTCTGGTGAGGAAGCAACTGTACATATTTGACGGCCGCATCATCACAATTCACCTCCATTTCCGGCAAAATGGAGGGCGAAGAAAGCAAGAAAAAGAAGAATGTTAATATTATAGCTTTCACCGGAGTTGGAGTCGGAGTTGCTGCTCTTCTTGCTATTGCAGTCAATTTTGTAGTCACTTCTATCAACACCCACAAGAAGAATAGCAGAAAGAAAGGTTTTTTCCTCCTTCCTCTCTGTTGTGAACATGAAACTCGAACATGGTCATCTTAATTTTCTGTTTATTGTTGCTGCACTGACTAACCCAATTGGTTGTTTTTTCAGTTCTTCCTGGTTCAAATGTCAATGTTAGTCTATCTGCCTCTGAGATATTAAGGTTAGCAGACCACATTGTTGCAAAATCGAAGGAGGTTCATGATGCAGTTGCTTTGGTCCCTCTTGATAAGGTATTTTCTAGCATGAATTGGGGAGCATTAGTTTGTTAAAGTAACAAATTTGTTTAATTTGTTCACATTTTCCATAAACTTGTTTAATATGCTTCAGCAGTTTTATTATAAGAATTGTGTAAATAAAAGTGAGGAGACTTTATATTGAGTCATTTGGAAGAATCGATGTTACACTCACCTTTACTGGGAACCACGAACATGTTCACATAATAAAAATTTAATGACTTTTAGAATGTTTTATTTGAATTTTATTCAAATATTGTAAAGAATGTGTTTATATAATAATTAATCCAGTTGATTCTCTTTCTCATTGTGCTAGGTTGCATATTCAAATGTCATAATGCCTTTGGCAGAATTGGAAGCAAAGCAGTTTCCATTGGTTCAATCGTGTATCTTTTTTAGATGGGTGTCCACTTCTGAAGATGTAAAGAAAGCCAGTGCAGAAGCTGAAAAGAGAATTGATGCTCATATATCAAGTTGCAGGTATTTTCTTTCCAATGTTCCACATTGGCAATTTACAAAGAGTTATAGACCATCTATAAATTGAAAATTATGATCACCTTCTTAAGTACATTTTGGGCTTGGCCTATGGTGACCTAGTTATTTTTACCTAAGCTACTTATTATATGTATTCTCTCGTGTCACAAAGGTGTAGTTTCGGCATTCCATATAGTGTATTAAAGAGATATTTGTGATAGAACAAAGTGCCATGAGGTGACCTCTTGAGTCCTAACCGGGTCTGCGACTGAACGGACGATGTATCTAAGTCGGGAAGATCATAGCTTGTCCAGAATTATTGACAATGCCTGTTTGAAAACTTATGTCTATGTATCTGAATCCGAATGAGAAACTGCCTTCAATTTCCAAATGTAACGCCATCTGGATCCGCATTTCGATGATAATTTTGAGAGAAAATGTGTTTCAAATGAAACCAAGGATTGATTGCTTATGAAAATGAAATAACGAGTTATATAATATATATTTTGGGCTAGAGTTATGCATGTAGACTGTCACTCTATACCTATGTTGTTATTGTGTTCTACACAAAGAGATGTGATAACTGAGACAGTACCATAAAACTTGTGCATGTAGAAAAAGTAGCTTGTTTCACAATAACTTTTCATCCCAAGGCCAATTTGATAATTTCTACACCCTATGCATTTAAATGCTACTGTGATTCTTCTAGCTTGTTTTTCTATGGTCATATCTGGCTTCTAATAGCAGCCCCTTACTTAATGGAATTATTTGCTGCAAGTCCTGGCTTACATTGATGATTATTATGTGTACAGCTCTTTTAATTCCATCTAAGCTGTTTGATCTTCTTATTCATGCAAATTGTACAGCAATCGTGAAGATGTTTACCGTGTCATCAAAGCTTTTGCAGCTAGGGCAGAGTGGATGGACCTTGAAGCTAAACAATATACCAAGTCATTGGTACTGAATAAGTTATCATTTTCATCTGTAATATAAGTTTATCTTGATTCCATTTATCTTGTTTTCTCAGTGATATATGATTTGGCATTTATTCTCTCAAAGGTTTCTACAGACTGTCACATAGAAAACAGTACTTTAAGAAAAAAGACATTGTTTGGAGAGAATTGGATTCTCCCTATAATTCACCTTTCCCAAAAATCACTTTTTATCAAATGATGTTATTTTGATCCCAAATTTGATATGTGATGACATTAATAGTTCAATAACACTATTATCTGAATATATTATATATATATATATATATATATATATATATATTTCAATTTCATTTAATATTTTTCACCACAAAATCACTTCAGATTATAATCAAAATCCACTTCTCCCCAAAACTAACAACCTCAAAGTAAACAAGTGTTTTTACCCACAAAACTATGTCATGCAGTATTTTGCCATTATATTTGTAGTGGTGATCGATGAACATGGGATCTATGAGTGAATAGAATTCGACATCTTGGTAACCAACTTCACATGTTTTTGGTGTGGAATATAATGTGTGTGTCTTAAAAGAAAACTTTTGATTCTTGCTTGAAGTCTTTTTAAGCTAGATAAGAGGCATCAAGTTCAAAATATTTAATCTTTCTCATCAGTGACAGGTTAGAGACTTTGAGCGTAATGGATTGAACCTCACTTCCACCAAAAGAGAGCAGTTACAGCACTTGAAGGAGCAGATTGATGATCTGAGCATGCAATACATTCAGAACCTGAATGACGATACTGAATCTCTTCTCTTTAGTGAATCAGAACTTGTTGGATTGCCCATGGAATTCCTTAAGGTCCATTCATAGCCTCTCTATGTTATATCAAATATTTTATGCTTAACAACTCTTTGGAACCATTTTCAGAGATGTCTTTGCTTCACATTGTGGTACTTTTGTTGTTTCTACCTGTTAATAAGCTGGCTGAATTATTGTGTGTAAAGTTAGTAAATTCCAGGATGGCTGAGTAACTTAAATGTGTTTCTATTAGTATTTGGTTGTACTGCCAATTAGTCCATTGCATAGAACCTAGTTAATCTCTATATTGTTCCATCTTTCTGGTGTGTTTCATACACTTGTAAATATTACTGATGTTATCATAAGATTATAATTAACATAAGGTGATAAGTGTGGTGTCTAAGAGAAGAAGTTAGGCCAGTGTAAGATAGAGCATAGGGCTTGACTTCAGTTTCATTGGTTAATATGCATGTTTGTCAAGGTGTTCTCCTCAAGAAAGTGCTATCATATATAATATATTTCCATCTTTATTGTTTGCTTTCTTATAAACAGAACATGATTTCTTGCAAGTTGCAACACTACTTGAGTGATTCTTGTTTCTGTCCACTTACCATATTCCTTTTCTTTTGCTGTCTGCACTTGTTATGTATGGATCTTGATTTGGGGATATTGTTCTTTATATTGTTTCTTCACTAAAAATTGAGACTATGCAGAGCTTAGAGAAAGCAGATATTGGTAAATTCAAAGTCTCCTTACGAAGTCATCATGTTTCCCCTATAGTAGAGCTTTGTAAGGTACATACTTGACTTCATTCTTTTGATTCTCTCTTCAATTCTTTATTTGAGAACATGCTATTGCATCTAAAAATTCTGAATTTATTTAATGACCGGAATATATTAATGACGTTCTGATGGAAAATTGTCTACTAGCATGTGGTGCTATCCTTCTCACGATCCCCTTAAAAGGGAACTATGTTGGTTTTAAGTGTCAAGACTTGTATCTATTTTGGTCTACCTCATCCTTATCTACTGCAATTGTATTCTTGCTTTGTGGAATAGGCTGTAACATCTAGTCTACTCAATATAATAGTTATTAAAAACAATGTTTATCTTTATCTCTTTAATTTATTGAGTCATTTTGTCTAGTTTAAAAGCAGTTGTACCTATTTTCTCCTGGAACTTTTCTCAAGTTGCTGAGTTTCATGGAGAATGCATGGGCATAAGGTTTCAGTTTATCTTTGCAACCGTGTATCACATTTTGCATATTTTCGATAGGTCTTGCTTGTTAGAGAGTCCTATTCTTTTACTTTCATGATGATTGTTTGTAGTACACAGGGTGCTTTTCATAATGGCTGCATAGTAATTTATAGAATTATCTTTTAACTTGCTGAAGGTAGGATCAACTAGGAGGATTGTTGCTACGGCTTATGGTAGGAGATGTGAAATCAACCTTTCTGTCTTACAAAATCTGGTAAGCTACATGAAAAAGGTGTATCATGCAATCAAGCATTTCTCATGTGATTTCATTCCTAAATCTTCTTTTGTAAGCCTGAGACCTGTTGAATGTTTTATTATGTTGTGTAGGTTGAGTTACGCCATAAATGTTCTAGATTATTGGGGCATGCAAACTATGCAGATTATATTCTCGATATCAGAATGGCAAATTCATCCCAAAAGGTAGGCATAGACACTCATTTTTGAGATGAGACGAGTTTAGGCGTTGCAGTAGGCACCAGCCTAATTTCCGTACTTCTATTCATTCTTCACCTATTAATGATTGCTTTCTTAGTATGTTAACCATCTCTCCAGCTTCACAACATGTTGATTGATATGTCTTTCTGAGGCACATGTGATTACTCTTCTTAGGTATTTGAATTTTTAGAGGAGTTGTCTAACCGTTTAACCAGCTTAGCCTCTCGAGAGCTTAGTGTTCTGAAAGAACTAAAGGTTGGATTTCTTCTTTTATGCATTCAGTTTCCGAACTGTTACTTGTATGCACGTGTATCCATGATCTTCTTCACTTTCTGGTTCATCAGAAGAAAGAGGAGGGAGATTCTCCATTTGGAGTTGAAGATCTACCATATTATGTGAAGAGATATGAAGATCAGGAACACAACTTGGACTTTGGAGCCCTTAAAGAATATTTTCCTGTCAATTTAGTTTTGTCTGGAATCTTCAAGATTTGCCAGGACCTTTTTGGTAAATATTTTAGTTTTCAGGTGTAGCAATTTTGACAGATAGGTTTACAATGTATAATGTCACTTACCTGGTGATTCTTTCAGGATTGAGGTACGAAGAAATTCCAGATGCTGATGTCTGGCACCCTCGTGTTCACCTATACTCAATTTCTGACTTGTCCTCTGGTGAAATTTTGGGCTACATTTATCTTGATTTATATTCCAGGTTCGTTTTTGAAAGTTAACTTTGTAATGACATAATTGCTCTGACTTTCAAATTCATATGCAAAACAAATTAGTTTGACATACATTCTTGTAGGGAAGGGAAGTATGCTCACACCTGTGTTGTGCCTCTTCAAAATGGCTCATTTGTTAATGGTGCACGACAGGTATATTTATAGCCCATCGTTTTCTGCTCTCAACTTTTATTGGCCAATAGGAGTTAGTGGGAAATTGATTAACTTGCCTGCAAACCTTTCTATATTTCATAGAAATTGAATCTGAAAAGAAAATTCTTTCATCTCAGAGAGTATTTATTTTTGGAAAGGAGCACAGGAGGGATATGCATAGGCCAAATTGGTATATTGGCCCTGAACTGACATGTCTGATTGTAGCTCTGTATTATTTGTTGCAAGCTTTAGAACCCTAAACTTATCAAAATGTCTTTTTTGGTCCCTGGACTATGGTTAGCTGGTTTAGAACCATAAACACAATAATGTTAAATTCTGTTTGGAACAACATGAGTTTCTTCTCTAGGAACAGGTCAGACAATTTCATACATGTTTCATCAAGTCATATTAGACAAATATTGAAGAATCAAAATTCTATATCATGTTCTGTAATAATACAATCTTTTGAAAATGTGCTTCAATCAGATTCTAATTACAGTGTCCTAGATCAACCAGCCATGTTTCTTTTTCAAGCAACAGTGTAAGTGATCAACTCATTCAGATCATCCATTTCATTTAAAAACAGAGAAATGATAGGTTTTCCAAGCCGCTCTATGAGAAGAATTGTCTAACGAAATTCTCGATGTTTGAATATATGTTTTTAGAACTCACTAAACGAATATACTTGAACCAAACCAAATCAACACAACTTAGAATGATATTATTTTAATGTTAATTATATTTTCCTTATATTTAGTTATTCAGTTTTCTCTAACCAACAAATTAACGGTTGATGAACTTTTTGTTCAAATAAACAATTTATTTTAATCACTTACACCCTAGAGCAACCTCCATAATTTATGGACAAAAACAATTTCATGCGATGTTCAGGTGTCAATTACCCATGTACCATGTGTTCCTTCTTGTAGTGAGCTGTGGTCAACCAGGATATAAAAAAAATGGCTTTCTGAACTACTCCATAAATTTGAATTTCCACACTGAAATCAAAAGTGTACTCCCACATTGAACATGTAAACTATCTGTGTGGGAATAATTTCAGAAGAAAAAAAATGCATTAGCTGAAATGCTGAACATTGGACTGTCTTTACATTATTGATATTTCTAGCTAATTGTTTCAAGTTCATTCACTTATATTGAGCTTATCTGGATTTCCTGTTATTGAAATGAAAACTGTTTTTTTGTTATCTTTTCTAGATTGCAGTTGTCCTTCTTATTTCTCAGCTTCCCACTGAAGTTGATGGCCGTCCTGGGTTGTTGCCATTCTCTGAAGTGGTTAATCTTTTCCATGAATTTGCTCATGTGGTATGTTTTCGTCTTTCCTTGACATGGTTCATATGGAAGCTACATTGCAGACTAGTACATGTATGCTTTGATATTCAAGCCATCAGTCTGTTCTCATTTAGTTGTGTGAACTTTCCCCAAATCTATGTAATAATTTGGTTTCATTTAATTGTTCAATCCTCAAATATTTGATCTTGCATCCATTTGATACAATGTACTTTTTTTTTTATCCTCAAGGCCTTCTACTATTATTGAAGATTATACAAATTCTTTTTTGAAACATATATATATATATAAATGTAGAGCCAAACAGTTAAAAAAAAATAAAAAATGTAGAGCCAAGCAGTTTCAGAATCTGCAGGATTCAAGTGGATTCCTCTTTAATTGATTTTCTAGATCTGAAATTGTTCCATATGCTGCTTTTCTGCACTAATCTAATCTTTATGGTTAATGAACTAATAATTTCCTTGCATATTGGCAGGTACATCATATTTGCAATCTCTCATCATTTGCTAGATTTTCTGGACTACGGATTGATCCAGATTTTTTAGAGATTCCCGCCAAACTTCTAGAAAATTGGTAAACGTTTGAGCTTACAATTTTATACATCCATGTAGTGTGCACAACTCAAGCTCACATTCTTTTCAAACATTCTGATAGGTGTTATGAAAGCATCCCTCTGAAATTAGTATCCGGTTTCCATCAGGTGAATCATACTTTCATCTTCTTATTTCTCATTTGCAAATATGATTTGGGGTTTGCTTGCACTTTGGTCAAGTTTATTCATGAGTAACTGAAAATTTCCAAGCTAGTACTTCAATAAGTGCACATTTTATTTCTAGGACATCACAAAGCCCATCAAGGATGAAGTTTGTGAAAAACTCAAAAGATGGAGGCATTCATTTTCAGCACTTAAGTTGAAGCAAGAAGTTCTGTATTGTGAGTCCTTCATATATATATATATTTGTTCTTTTTTCAGACTTAAGTTCCTAATATCTCTTCAATGTGTATGTAAATTCATGGAAGATGGAATTCCTTTCTGTTGGTACATTTTTCTGTTGAAAGATGAAAATATCATTATAATCAGTCACCGCTAAAGTTGCATGACCTATGATAGATATACAACTAGTACAAATTATAATGTGAGTAGTATAGAAAAAGACAAGGGATTAAAATCTTGATAAAATATTTCCTCTTAAAATATTTGAAAAGCATTCAGTGGAGGAGTGCAGTTACAGGCTATTAAGTGAATACATGATTACGATTTTTGATTAACAATGCTGAAGTCTTGGAAATGAGTCTAATTATTCTTGGGAAGAAAGGCATACGAATATGTCAAAATGAAACAAACCCCCAAACAAAGAACATGTTATGATGGTTAGTTAGGCAAAGGTAGATGATCTGGGAGTTTGGTGTATGGAGTTGCCCTACCTTGGTTGTCTGAGGGATAAAATATGATGTGGTGTGTTTGTCTAGTTTTGCTGATAATGGCCCCTTTTGGAAAAACTTGAGTTCTTGAAAACTTTCAATAAAGTTATGAAATTTGTGTCACATTTAGTTCAGAAACATCACATTTCCAAATGATCCCTATCTTCATCCACACTTAGACGAAGTCTGGCAGAAATAGAGCCTATTTGAAAATTAGTATTTTTGTCACAATATGTGGCACAACGACAATCTCATTGAATAATCGCCAAAGTTAAAATTGAAACTGATAATTTTCTTTTTCATTTGGTCGAAGATTGTTTTCCTAATCATGATCAAAATTATTTTGGTATGTGATAACAAATAGATGGTGTTTCTTAATGAACCCATCTGCAGTCTCACTCTTATTTGGTCACTATCCTAAATTGAGAAACTCTTTATCTTGGCCCTATAGATCATCACTACCCATCTCTTTTTCTTTTTGTAGATTATAGTTCCTAAGTTTGTCCTTTTGAAGTTTGATTGATATTCTTTTTCAGGCCTTTTCGATCAAATAATACACACAACTGAAAATGTGGACATGGTTGGGTTATTCAAGCACCTCCATCCGCAGGTAATTGTTGCTATGTGGTTATCTCTCACATGAAGAATTGAATCTCATATTCAATACAATGGGCCCTTTTGATTTATAATATGTGATTTCATTCCACTCAAATTTTGTTTGCCATCCAACCAATATTCAGTTTATTATGATCCAACTTAAAACCATGTATTTTTGTTTTTTCCACAAAAACATATCTGTTTCACAACAATTGGGATCATGATCCAGCTACAACTTCAGAAACTGAGGAAAAAATCCCACAACAAATCTGACAATCTCTCGTTGGGATTAAGATACAACTCAATATTTTCTATAGTTTCCAAATGGAATTGATACTCTTTGTTTCCTCAGATAATGCTTGGATTGCCAATGTTAGAAGGAACAAATCCTGCTTCATGTTTCCCACGCACTGCTCTCGGCTATGAAGCAGCCTGCTATAGTCGTATTTGGAGTGAGGTCTGATTGTAATTATTAGCATACTTGATATGCATGTTAATAACTTAAGCAGTACCTTGTTCATTTGTAACCTTTTCTGGAAGTTCCTTTCTTCAACAGGTTCTTGCTGCTGATATATTTTCTTCAAGATTTCATCATAATCTTTTGGATGAGCATGTAGGCATGCAATTCAGGTCTAAGGTGAGATCAAATCATTCACATCAATTTATACCTAAGTAAATCTTCCATTGCTGGAGACGATCTTGATTATCGATATTTCTCTTTCCTTGCTTCCTTTGCTGGAACTGATTTTACAGGTATTGGCTCAAGGTGGTTCAAAGGACCCTCACAAGATTCTATCAGATTTTCTGGGAAGAGAACCGTCGATACAGGCATTTATCGACAGCAGAACTGTCTTAGGTCTATGAAGCTCTAGCAAATTTTGGTTGCTTTAAGAATTCCATGTTATCCTTAAATAATGTAGAATTTTGGTTAACTAGACACACCCTAAGGGAGTATGTATCCAAATTTTTTTTCCGATTCGAGTAAGGCTGAATTCTGGTTGTAACTTTTGGAGAGAAATAGCGATACTCACTCTTAATGCATTTACTGTTTTAATTTTGAGCCTATTTGAATTATTTTCTTCTTTTTGAGTCCATGGTTCATTTAGACCTTACCAACCTGAGACATTATTTACTCTTAGTTCACAATACTTACAATTTGAGATGTCTTGTTAAAATTGTTCTTTTCTTGTTAAGAAAATTCACAAAATATAAAATTTTATTTGGTATAAATTTTATATTGGTTTAGTTGAGATATTATAAAATAATATTTTAATCCCAAGTAACTTGTGACCAGAGACATGAACAACTCAATGATAAAAGATTTAGTTTAAGGTTTTTTTTTTTTTTTTAAAACATCATATGAAAGTTATTATGGTTAAAACAAAAAGAATTGTTAAAATATTTCAGAGTTGACATTAACCATTTTCAAATATTGTCTTTGACTTGAGGATGAATTGAAACAATGAATGAAAATAGAAAGAAAAAAGGAGAGAATCTTAAGAAAATAAAATTTCATAAAAATGATATTATGAAGATTTTTCTGCAACCAAGTGATGTTTGTTTATGGAAATTTGTGGGTTTGAACCAAAATTTTACCAATGGTATTCTTTATTGCTTATTTTGACCTAATAAAATGGAAGCCGTACCAAGGAAGAACAGATGATTTTACTACGACCCACAAACTCAATTGCATTAAAAAGGTGCGATTCATTACTAAGTCAACATTGTTCGGACGAACAAGTGAAGAAAGAGGGAAGAAGAAAATCTTTGGTTGGGGCGGCCATAAAGAACTAAGCTTTACACCTACGAACAAGTTCATCTCATCTGTAAGCGTCATCATCGCCCATTCTCTCCCTCTCTCTTTTCATTTGATTCTTTCTACTTTTTACATGTTCCTTCTATTATTCCATCGACATCTGTAACTTATTACTGCTCAGTGGCTCATCTCTTTCGTTTTCGTTGGTACCCTGATCGGAATTCTGTTTATGTTTCAACTTTTCTATAAAACAAGATTGAGGTTGAGTTGAGATCAACGCCGAGTCAGGGTAATATCATTAATCGATTCGATTTCTACTGCTTCTAAAGGATATAGGAAGGCGATATTGTCGATTTCTGCTTTCGAATTTCTTCTGCGAATTTTGAGTTGATTCGTAAGTTAAAGCTTTATCTTTTTTTTTTTTTCTTCTTCTTCTTCTAAAGATTAAGCAAAAGGTGGGACAATAAGCGGATTCTTTGGGAGTTTATATCTGAAAGATAAACAAAGGGTTTTCTGTTTGGTTTGATCGAGACATTCGTGGTGATTGAAGCTGATCTGTAGATTTGACTTTCGATTCCTCGCTTTTCAGATGAGAATGGGGGCTTTCTTTTCCCCATGTTTCAATTAGCAAATACATGTGATTCTGGGTGAGACATATTCGTACCAAAATTTACTTTTTTTGCTACTCCGTCCAATATTGTGTATCTTCTTAGACCTTCATATTTTTGTTTTGTTTTGTTTTGGTTTGTCTGCTTTAGGGTGGGTTTTTGTTGATTAAGCCCAGATATGTTCAAGCAGTTCCTTAGCAAGCTTCCTCGAAAGAGCTCGAAATCAGGAGGCAACCATGAATTGTCAGGAAATAGTTTATCATCTTCAAACGCTTATGCCAACTCAAAGAATAACAATAACGGAAATAGCAAAACTGGAGAGGCAATTAGCAGACCAGTTTCCAGCCAATATTCTGGTTCTAACGCAGTCCAAAATCAAGGATCAGTTGGTATAAACACCAGACTGAACAGAAATCCAATCTTTACTTATGAAGCACTGCCAGGTTTTCGGGATGTTCCAAACTCTGAGAAGCAGAATCTTTTCATCAGAAAGCTTAACATGTGTTCTGTCATATTCGATTTCACCGATCCTACTAAGAATATCAAGGAAAAAGAGATTAAGCGTCAGACATTACTGGAGCTAGTAGATTATGTCACTTCTGCGAATGGGAAATTCCCAGAGAATGTTATGCAAGAGGCTGTGAAGATGGTATCAGCTAATATATTCAGAGCACCCACTCCTCAACCACGTGAGAACAAAGTATTGGAAGCTTACGATTTGGAAGAAGATGAGCCTGCCATGGATCCTGCTTGGCCTCATTTACAGATTGTATACGAATATCTTCTAAGGTTTCTCGTTTCGCCTGAAACCGATGCTAAGCTGGCTAAAAGGTATATAGATCATTCCTTTGTCCTTAAATTGCTGGATCTGTTTGATTCTGAGGATCCTAGAGAAAGGGAATACTTGAAGACGATACTACATAGGATCTACGGGAAGTTCATGGTGCATCGGCCTTACATCAGGAAAGCTATAAATAACATATTCTATAATTTCATTTTTGAGACGGAAAAGCATAATGGGATTGCCGAACTTTTGGAGATCTTGGGGAGTATCATTAATGGATTTGCCTTGCCACTCAAAGAAGAACATAAGCTCTTTCTTGTAAGAGCTTTAATTCCTCTGCACAAACCAAAATGTTTAGCCATGTATCACCAGCAATTGTCCTATTGTATTACTCAATTTGTAGAGAAAGACTGCAAGCTCGCTGATACAGTTATTAGGGGTTTGTTAAAGTATTGGCCGGTCACCAACAGTTCGAAGGAAGTGTTATTTTTGAATGAGTTGGAAGAAGTTCTTGAATTAACTCAACCTCCCGAATTCCAACGCTGCATGGTACCACTGTTCAGACAAATTGCTCGTTGCTTGAATAGTTTGCATTTCCAGGTTCCGTCTTTTTCACTCTAATCTTTTTTAGCCAATCTTTGGTGTCTTAGTAGTTTGGTTCTGTAAAGGCCTTTTTTGATCTTGGGTTATTTGAAAATGACGTTGTTTGCTGCGCACATTCAAATAACCGGGTTATTTGAGATTCTAGTACCAAATCCCCTTTTAAATATAGTATAATAAGAAAAAGAGAGGTATATTATAGGGTATTTTGGTTGGCGATTTGAATGATGTGATTGACGAGGAGATTGGTGATGAAATATTTAACCTAAATAAAGAAAAGTCCTATGCTTCATTCTTTAGCTATTCTTGGCCGAGAATATGGCCATCCGATCATAGTTTTGTCTTATGTTTGATACTTTTGCATATTTCTAGTTGTTTGACCTTCTGTTGCTATGATAGGTCTTCAAGATAATCTTTCTCCATAACATGGAGCATTGACTTCGAGTTCTATATCGTGTTTGATTCTCTGCAATATAGAATGGGTTTAGTGGCTTTCTTTTATGTCTCTGACATTTCAATGTGATAGAAAACCAAAGTCTAGTCACTTTTTTGGCATCCAAAGTTCAGGTTTAATATAGAGATTGATTGGTTAGATCTAGGAGCATGATTCTGGATTTGTATAATGTTGTTGCAAGTTATAACGCATATTTGGAAACTATTATGTTTCGGTATCTCAATCTGGATCTGGATGAGACACCACAAATAAAGTTTTGAATACTCTATTTGGAAACACTTTTGTCATTGTTTCTGGATCCAGATGAGGAACTTCCAGAATCTGTCCTTTGTGAGCTTGTTTGATTTAGGGCTTTAT
The DNA here is from genome assembly GCF_907164915.1 of Impatiens glandulifera. Classification (NCBI taxonomy): domain Eukaryota; kingdom Viridiplantae; phylum Streptophyta; class Magnoliopsida; order Ericales; family Balsaminaceae; genus Impatiens; species Impatiens glandulifera. Next base: position 38,718,505 of record NC_061862.1, on the reverse strand, counting down.
GAAATAATCATTTCTTGTATACCTTTAAAATGGGGGATGATTTGATTGATAATGAGATAAGGGGTTATTCGGATGAAATCCAAAAAATCTTTCATCAATAGTGGCCTAAGTTTAGTTGTCAAATGTGATCAAAATGAGGCCATCCTGTTTAGATCCATATTAGGATGATGTGGAACTTGCTTATTTAGTTTTTCTACTACTAACTTCTGTGTATGATATGTGTGTACCTTTTTGGAGAATAAACTTTCAAAATCATTGAAAATCCAGTAGTCTACAGACTACTGCTAAAACAATCATATTTATTTGCAGGTGGCAGAAAGAGCCTTATTCTTGTGGAACAATGATCACATTGACAACTTGATAAAGCAAAATCGAAGGGTTGTTCTTCCAATTATATTCCCAGCACTGGAGAAAAATGCTCAAAATCACTGGAATCAAGCTGTCCACAGTTTGACACTGAATGTTCGCAAGATTTTCTTTGACTTCGATTCAGATTTATTCAAAGAATGCACCGCAAAGTTTCAAGAAGACGAACTGAAGGAAGAAGAGGCAAAGGTAAAGCGCGAATCCACTTGGAGGCGAATGGAAGAAATTGCTGCAGCCAAATCTACCAACAATCAAGCCGTGCTTATGCCAAATTTAGCACGCTTACGCATTTCTTCGGTTTGAGTGTTTGTTTGTGGGTTCAGGCAGGATATTTGGATGAAGAACTACTACTTGTAAAGAGAAATTGAATCTATGGCCCAAGATGAATGAATGATTGACTGTGGCTTACTATTATTATTAATTATTATTATTATTATGTCAAAACTATTACATTTGCCCATTTTACTCAATGATTTGGTGTCTATTTATTGTAATTTTCTCTTGAAAAAACAGTTGGAGATTAGTTATTACTAATCTCTTTCTTTCTTATCCAACACTTCATTATTTAGTATTACTAGTTGTTTGCAAATTTGAATGCTTTCTCTTATAAGCTTAGACTTTTGTACTTACTATATCACTTAATTTATACATTTTAGATCATTTTGTCTAAATATCTTGTTATTAAGTTATTCAAAGTGGATAATTTAGACATTTCATAATAAAATGATATTTCAGTTTCAGTGATAGGGTTGTTCTATGCATTCATATCATTTACATAATATATTATTCAGACCTTAATTTGCACATTATGTGTAAGTTCAAGGATAATTAAGCCATTTCTCATATTTCATGTTCATTGACTTTAAAGACATGAAAAAGACTGGCCATTTTTATATTCTTAGATGTTATGAAAAAGTTCTCTTAATCATGAAAATGAATAAAAGACTTTTATTTATTATTTATTTAGGAATTAATTATAAATAATTAATTAAATAAAGTGTTAAGTATACAAAATTATATTACAAAATAATGTCAACAAAAATTTAATAAATTAAATAAAAAATTAAATGTTAAATAATATAACATATTTGTAATAATTAAAATTATAATTATAAAAGATCAAACAATCTTGTAAGTTTAAGTTTAAGGGTAAACTCTAAATACTCGTAATGATGAGTAATAAAATAGAGTAAGTCGAACAAACCATTTAAACGGTGCTGAAAAACCCTTTAACAAATATTTTAAACGATATTAAAATTGTAATGACAAAGACATTTACTTACTTTTAAAATTGACCTTTTATTTATTTATTTATTTATTTATATATATATTTGATTCTGACTTTCTAGATTGAAGGGAAGGTTTATAACTGAATTTTCAAAATTAATATATATTAATTTTGAAAATTCAGTTATAAACCTTCCCTTCAATCTAGAGAGTCAGAATCAAACTCAACATTTATTTTTATTTTAAACCAAACCCTTATTACTTGAACTCGGGATTTGTATTCTCTTAAAACAACACTCAATTAGGTTAATTTACATTTATATAATTAGAGATAATTTACATGGAATACAATTTGCTTTTTGTTAGATATAGTCCAATTATATATAGGTTCAGGCAACAAACAGAAGAGGCCAAGCAAAATGGGAAAATTGAATTGTAATATATAATATTTAATGGAAAAATGGTTTAAAATTAAACCACAAATTAAGTCAAATTGATATGAACATCTCATTTTAAAAAGGAGATGATTAATTTGAATGAGTGAGAGGTCACATCTTTCTTTATTTTGAATGGAGAAAAATATTGTTAATTTATAATAATATGGTTGATTTTTTTGGTCTTCCAGAAGCACACTATTTTAAGAGTTCAATAATGTATAATTATTATGAGCTATACTTAAGTTGTTGGCTTAGGAGAGGTGAATTATTTCATATGAAATATTTAATCAGATCACCTTTTGAAAAATTTAATAAGATACAAAATTTTAAATTTAATGACTACTTCATCTTAATCAGAAAGAGATTCATAAATTTAATAGTTATTTTTCATCATAAATGGAATTCATATTTAAATCTAAAAATAAAATACTTCCAAACAAATCTAATAACAAAGGTAAATGAAAGTATAATAATGATTAGATGGATTGAGAAATTTCCAATAAAAAGAGAGACCCTTTTTTATTTGTTAGAAGTTCAATTTTCATTAAAATAAAAGAAAATTTAATAAAGTGTTAAAAATATTACAAATTAAAGAGATAAAGAGAAAAAAAAACATTTAAAGATAAATTAAATGCTAATAAAATAAAAAAATTCACCTCTTGTACAAAACTATTTTTTTTTTTATAAAAGCAAACTCATTTAACATAAAACACTTACCCTCTAAAACTTTTGTTTGAAATGTTCTTTTATTCATTTCTTTTTAAATTGTCGATCAATATTCTTTTATCGTCAACTATTATTTATATACTAAAAACTTTGTTTGATTTTGCAAACTAAAAAAATATTATAAAATGACATTTTATATTTAAATTAAAATTTAATAAAAATAAGATAAGAATATTTTTATTAGTGAATTAAGAAAAATTAATGATTAGTTATTATAATTCTCGCTTGATCAATTAATTAGGTTGGGAGTTGAATGAATTTTTTTTTTTTAAATGTCAGCTCATGTGATGGACTTGAACAATAAAAACTAAAAGACCAAATAAAACATAAAATCTTTATAAATAATTCTCTTTGCTTAGAAAAGAGTAAAAATATACACAAATAAGAAAATTTAAAAAGTAAAGCAAGGTTGAGTTCAGGATTTTAGCGAGACCTGTCTAACGATATTTGTTTCTACTCGAATCATAAGTGATGAATTCTCGCGGTGTTCTCTACAATTCGACCGGTTTAAATTTTTGTTTGAACTTATTTAAGATACTCGTTTGGGTATTCCACTTTGGTAATATCAATTTTTTTTTCCTTTAATTCAACATTAATGGTGACAAGTTTTTTTTATTAGTGAACTTTTAGGGTGTTAGAGAAATTTTTAGTGAAACTTATTATAATACAGTGAATATGGTTTTAGACCGTCTCCAACCTAACGGCATACCCAAACTCATTTTGGGTTTAGAAGCTCCATCCCACCATCAAACTCATATGTATAATGAGTTTTTTTTTTATCAATTTATCTCTCCTAGAAACGCATATATATGCGTTTTTACTATTCATCAACCAAAAACAATTTTATATATATTTCAGTCTTTCATGTATTTTAATATTTACAAACTGAGTTTAAAGTTATAGGTAGGTTTAATTTTATTTTTTATATAATTTATTTATATATTAATTTTGTTATATAATTTATTTTTAGTAATGTTTATTTTGTTGTGTATGAATTATTAATATATAATTAATTTTATCATAATTTTATTAAATGAATGAGAAAAGATTGAGATTAAATATGTAAAGTTAATAAATATATAAATAATATTAATAAGACTAACAAGTTAGAGTAAGAAAGAAATATTTTAAAAATATTTTTTTGAGTTTGAAAATAAGTTTTTGGGTTGGAGATGAATTACTGTTTGATGTGACGTTTACTGTATTTTGAGTTTGAGAATGAATTTGTGGGTTGAAGATTGTCTTAAGAGGCATACAAGTCCTGTAATTTTATTTTATTTTATTGATTTTTTCACGCTAAAATTGATGTCTTTGTTGTGTGATTGGTTTTATTATTTATTATTTGGTTTAGTTAGTTGATTATCTAATTTTGACTTAAAAAATAATTATTTTGCTGGCAATTATAAAATCCTGTAATTTTATTTTTTTATTGATTTTTTTACGCTAAAATTATGTCTTTGTTGTGTGCTTGGTTTTATTATTTATTATTTGGTTTAGTTCGTTGATTATCTAGTTTTAACATAAAAAAATAATTATTTCGCACGGAATTATAAAATTTTATCTTTTTTAGGGTTTAGGGTCCGATAATTTTTTCCAATAAATTTTACCTTTTAAGGATCTAAAACTATTTTTAAAAAATGTCATTTTATATTTAAAAAAAAAAAAAGATAGCTAGTGTATTTTTGTTAGTGAATTTTGATGATCATAATTTTGACTTTTGACCTGATTATTGAAATTTTATTGAAATTATTATTTAAAAAAAATTAAAACCCATAAAAATATGAAGAAAAATGAAGATAAGTTCAAAAGAACTGTTAAAATAAAAAGTATGTCTTTTAGACCTAGTTAAAAGTTAAAACTATTGATAAAACAAACTGTGATACAAAATTTTTCCATAAACTCGAATCATATACTAAAGAAAAGAAAATAAAAAATAAAAATTTAAGGTACTACCAAAAAGAGAATGTCAATCATATAGCACATTCTTGCATTTACATGACAACAATTGTACACACTTACATTCATATTCATATAGACTGACTAGATAGTTTGAAATTAATTATTAAAAACCCTATATATTGTAATTAATTAAACATGCATGAGTGGTAATTGGGTTGATGGATTATGATGAATTAACATAGGATAGAAATTCCTTATCAGCCTCCATCTTTTCCATATCTTCCTCCTTCAAGTTAATCCACGCCTCGATCCCGCCCCCATTTTTCGTGTCCATAAACACAACAAGGTTCTTAAAGGTCAAGCTAGCCGACCCGGCCCACTCGGCTTTTCCCCACCCGAAATCCGCCTCATAAACCGGAAACCTACACAAGCTAGTGAAATTAAATGTCACCAATTCTCCTTTAACAAAGCTTCTCCCTTTTTCTTTCATCCAACTCAAATGCTTCTCACCATCACCTATATCTCCCACCTTTCTTATAGCACTCCTCATCGTCTCTATAATCCCCCGACACCTTGCCACGTCGTCATCATTGTTATCGTTCGTGGGGATTGTTATCGCGGGGCGGCTGATGTTCCCGAAGTAATTCTCGGGCAGCGGCGGGTCCACCCTTGGGCGGAGGTTAACCGCGTGAAAAATGGTGTGGATCTTGTTTTTGGATTCAAATATCTTTGATTTGGTTGCGGATATGAACCTTGTCCATATGAAGGCTGAGAGGGCCTCGATCCGTGTGGGTCGCCCTGCGGGGAACTCATATTTGTCTCGGAGAGAAGCTATGTTTGGGGCAGTGAAGACGAACCGTTTAGTCGAGATGTTTTCCTTAACCATTCCGATGTTGGGCTTGAAGCTATCGATGTTTTTTGGAGGGAATAAGGTGGCGGATTCAAACCGTGGGGGTGGACCGGTGGTCTCGCCCCGGGCTGTGGCTGCCCATGCATTGAGAAACATGAAAAAGGACAAGGCGTCCCCCACTTTATGGGAGACCGCGACACTAACGGCTAAGCCACCACAATCAAAGTGAGTGATCTGTTATAATAATAAACAAAAAAAAGTTACAAATTGGTAAATTATAAGTTATTTTAGATTGAAATGGTGACAAATTAATGAAATAGAGAAAGAGAAAATCATATAGAAGAAAAATATAGAAAAAAACAAAATTATAGACTATGCTCTTAAGAAATGGAATAAAAAATTAAGTCCAATCAAATTATTTACTACAATACAAAATTAGTCATACTTTAATTTTTTTTTTATAAAATTTTAAAGATTAAACACAAACAATATTTTAGTCACTAGTTATCCAAATAATCTATTTTTGTTTATCAAACATTATATATATTTTTTTAAAGGATAATACAATTTTCATTATTAATTTCATAATCGATATAAAGGTGGAGATAACTAATTTTAAACAACAAACACGACATTTTTTAATTGTTGTTTCAAAAAGTAAAACCTACGTTGGTTAATTTCCATGTAATTACTTGTATTTATTTGGTTCATTTTCTATTACCAAAGTCAATGGGACATTGACATTAACTAAGTACGGTTTGAATGATTTTCATTTTTTTCAAAAAAGAGAGGAAAGTTGTTTAAAAAATATGAAAATATTAATTACCTGGATGACCATAGGAAGGTCTTGAACATCGTCGAGAGCACGAGGCACAAACATATTCATTTCAGAAGGAACCGGGTTTTGAATGACATTCGACATTTGACAATTAGCTCGTGCCTCGACATAGGGTACTCCCTGGTCTTCACAATTGACATGGGAATTATCAACAACTCGGCCAGCAAGGACATAGAATTGTGTCAAGGCCTGGGATAGGGCAATCTTGAGATGGTTACATTTAGTTTGACGTTCATAATCTTCATGATGATCCATGAAAATAGTATTAGGATTAGGGTTTGGATAGAAGAGAACCATGGGCATGAAAACGGGTGGATTAATCTGATCTTGGAAGGAAAAGTTATAGTGTCTAAGGTGGTGAGGGGTGGGACATGATGGTATGATTTTCTCAATTGAAATAACTTCAATCTCCAGCTGGGACTTCATCATCTTAATTTGTCTTTCTTTGATGATAGATTATTAGTTATTTGGCTCTTTGATTTTGGTAAAGACCAAAGGTGTAGGCAGGGTTATATATAGAGATCAAGTGGAACCCGGTGACAAAAAAAGTCTTATTGAGAAAATTTAAAAATGATGGGAAGTTTATTTTGGTTGTGTTTGATATGCTTAATTATTTCGGCTTATTCTTTTTACTTGTTTCAAATTATTCAACTTATTTGTTTAACGAACAAGTATATTTGATTTTATTTATTCAAGATAATTTATTGATTAATGTTACTGTGACAATTTAAGACTATAAGTTCTATCAAACTAACACTTAATTAAACATGTTTATCCTCTTTGAGTATTTGGAAACTTGTTTGGTATAATCACAAGGTATTTCATTTTAAAATACTTTTGTGAGTTGAATATGTACCTCAGTTTGTATGATATTTTTTTAATAAAATTATTTGAACTATTTTGTATTGAATTTAATTGAGACATTGTTTTAGGTGATATAATATTTTGAAACATAATTTAATTAGGCGTGAATTAATATTTTTTTTTGACGTTTTCTAGTTAAAACTTATACTAATATATATACTTATATTCAAGTTACTATTTATATTTTCTAAAGTTATTTTTTTTTTAAAAAATGGCTTAGTGCCATTTCATTAAAAACCCTCAAAGAGGAAAAATGAGTTTCAAGAAACAAAGCTAGACAAACCTTAGCTTTGTTGAAAAAACCAAATGAGAACAACAAACAATTGAATTACAAATAAGTCATCAAACAAGAACTATTTAAATCTTCATTTCCTTGTAATGATTTTATAGGGGATATTTCATCTTTGACTGAGCTTTCAACTATCTTCATTAATCGGAATTCCCCTCCATGTATGTATGAGAACGTTGCCATCAGAAACAATATCATCCTTAACTTTTCCTTCTATTCTTTTATTCGTGCTATGAATTCTTGTATTTTTTTCTCTCCAAATATTGTAGACCAGAGCTCCAAAGAACCATTTGAAAACATTCGCGTAAAAGTTATCTCCCTTTGCCTTTTTCTTTACAAGCTCTATGATTTTGTTCCATGTACATGGAAATTTAGTGATATTAATGTTCTGAGCAAAATTAATCCACAACTTGGATACAAATGCGCACTCTCCAAACAAGTGATCAATGCTTTCCTCTTTTTCTGTGAAGATTGGGCAATTGACATTTTGAATATTCATATACTTCTTAATTCTTTGTCTTGTCGCCAATCTTTTCCTAAATGTCAGCCAAAGAATGAATTGGTTTCGAGATATAACATTTGAAGACCATACTACTTTGTGCCAATCGACCACCATCTCCTTTTTTTTAATGATCTCCCATGCTTTTCCTGCCACGAACTTTTCATTCATAACAGTATCCCAACTCTTTGTATCAATGTTTCCATTGAATTATATATTATTGATCAGATTTAGAATTCTGACTCCTTCTGGAATACACCTAAGAATAGAGCTGCATTTTCCTTTTTGAATATCTCTAATTGAGTACAAGAGACATTTTCTTCTGATTTTGACTCTAATAGATTGGAATTCCTCCCGAAGAATTATGAGATTATTCTCTAACCATGGATCGTGCCAGAATAATATTCCATTTCCATTCCCGATTCTGAACTTTATCATTTGATATGCCTCTCCTCTAGTTCTTAGGATTTTCTTTAAGGACCATGCCATTTCATTTTTGATTTGGCATGTCCATATGCTAGCTTCTCCTTTCATGAATCTCGTATGAACCCATTTGACCCATAATGAATTTGCCTTCATCTCAAGAGCCCATACATGTCTGATTGTGAGCGCTCGATTCCATATGACACCATTTTAAATGCCAAACCTTCCTTCCTCCTTTGGTGTACATACAATTTCCCATTTATTTTCTAAAGTTATTCTACATGAGTTGGAAGTTGGAAGTGTATTTATGATTGAGTGCGAATTTGTAATTATAAGGTTCCAATTTTATTTGAATGGAAGTGTGGTATATAGATATTCTTGCAAATGTTCATATATCAAATTAGAAAAAGAAATGTTTTGTTTTTACTAGGTGTTGTATTTGTAATAAGGCGAACAAAGTTGTTAATAATCCTCCCTCATGATTTGTTGATTTGTTCAGTTTGAATTATTTAAATAACTCAATTTAAAAACATCATTAGACTTCTTTCGTTAATTAATTAATTAAAATATTAAAATATTTTTTTATTTTAAATTATTATTTTTTATTTTATCATTATATATATTTAACTCTTTTACTAAAAACAAAATACAGAAAAATGATAAGGAGAGAATAAATTGGATTGCCTGAATTTTTTTTTTTTAATTTTTCATTCTCTCTACTCACATTTTTTTTTAACTAATGAAATGATGAATATAATATATCATTTCTTCACACATTCCATCATCCAATTTTCTCATTGTCATTTCTCAAAATTAATACATTTTCAAAATTATCACTAATTAGCCGAATACCTTATACATGAAAAATATAAACCATTTTTGTAAAAATATTTAATTTAATAAAAGATAATATATTTAATATAAATATATAATTAATTATTAGTAGTTATTTCATAATATAAATAAATTGTATAAAATAAATAAATATATAATATTATATATATATATATATATATGGAAAAAGTTATGAAACAAACTTTTATGAACCAAATATTTTTATATATACATATAAACATGAATTTGCAATAATTTTGTATTCATTTTTATAATTTATATTTTTTTAAAGTTAGATAATAATTTTTTAATGGAAATTTAGTGGTGTTTTTTTTGGAATTAATAGTCAAATAAATTATATATTCACGGAAAAAATTATGTGAAAAAAAAATATTTATATAAAATTAGTTATGAAAGATAATATATATATATATATATATATATATATATATAATAAGATGAGAAAATAAAAAAGGAGTTGATTAAAACTGAAAATAATAATAATACAAAACATAAAAATAAAAATTTAAGTTAACAAATTAATTAATATGAATTATTTTGTCATTCTAAAAGACCATATATAAAAACTAAAAGATAATATTAAACTAACATTAATAAAAAAAAATTAAATGTACAACTCTGGTGTAGTTTAAAATATCCTATACTATAGAAAAAATAAGACATGTATAATGTTTATTAATAAAAAAAAATTCCATAAAACGAAATTAAAAAATGTAAAATGAAAAAAAAACTAAATCTTCTGTTTTTTCGTCATAGTAAATTGTCATTCAAGCAATTATTTTCAAATTTATTTGTATTTTTAACAACCTAATTAAGACATTAAAATATTAAACAATATAAGAAAACAATTTATTTAATCACAAAAATTGAAAAAGTACCTCTTCAATAATTTTGTCCAAAGTTAATGTTTCTCCTTAATAAAATTTAATTTAATATATAAAGCACGTTTCAAAAACCAAGATAAGACATTAAAATATATAAAAAAAACAATTTATTTAATCACAAAAATTTAAAAAAGTATATTTTCAACATTTTTTTCCTAAAGTTGATTCTCCTCCCTTAACAAAATTTAATTTAATATATAAAATATATTTCAAAGTTGCATACAACAAATAGTACAGAGATATTCAAAATATGTTTACCTTAATCAGTGATTGACTTGGATCAAACACTTTTATAATCATAAAATTGTGCGATTTTTTCTTTAAGTTGTAATCGGTTATTTTAACTTGGAACACAAGTTTTCACGATGACATCGATGATAGCGGCAATGGTAAATCCTTATCACAATTTGGATATAATTGTAACAAATCTGAAATAGTTAAATTAACTAACTTATTGACAACTCTATCAAACGTCACAAACAATGTAGCTTTTAACTCGTCACTAACCTCAATCTCCAATTTATATCTAAAATGTATAAAAAAATAATCAATGAGAAAAGAAAATAGATATAATCAGATATATGAACATAGTTGGTTAATGATCAAATAGACAAAATATAAACATTTAACACCTTGGAGTCGGAGTTTTTTTGTAACTTTAACACATGAGTTACAAAAAAACATTGTTCTCGAGCGTTACTTTTCTGCGACAATCATCACAAGAGTAGTAAAACCAACCATTGTGGTTGTATACATTGTTGATTGTCGCTTCAACGGTACGTATACACTCCTGTTAATCAATAAACCAGTAAGATAATTATAAAATATTGAAATACTAATTTTACCAACCTTGTTATCCTCATTTGACAATAGATTGTATAATTCCTCAATTGTGTGTCGATCTTTCGTTATCTCATCTTGTAAAGACATCGAACTTTCAATAGTATCATCCAACAAACATAGTTGAGATGGATGAACAAAAAATCTACAATTAGTTGAGTAAATGTGGCACAAACATAATAGCCATTAAAACAACAAATATTTAAACAAAGAGTATTGAATAAAGAAAGACAATATCAACCTTTGTCGCATAGTCACCACCTTTGGAATCATTAGATTTTGAAAAACTTGTATGGCTTGTTGTTGAAAAAAGGACATAATGGCCTATTGAAAGCACGTAAAAATGGTTAACACAAACAAATTAAGACAAATGGTTAGCACGTATAAGCATATTTTATTTTACAATTCATACCTTGGTATAACTTGACAAGTAAGCCGATCACAACTACTACGATAGGATCTTGGAATTTGTCGGCTATGTTTCCTCATAAAGTTCGATTAATATCTTCTCCACTATAAAATAACATATACAAATATTTTAAAAATTAAAATATTTAATAGAGTAAAAAAACAAAAGAACTCATTTAACTTATAGATTTATAAATGATCAACCTATCAAATTGAAGGTTCAAACCACGTCTCGCAACTGTGTTATATCCAATTTTGTTAAATGTCTTAGAGCCCAAACTAATAAGACGAGCTATAAAAACTATAACATAAAAAAGCAAAATGTAAGTTAAAAAAATGAATGAAATACAATAGTTAATTAAAACACTATCGGTTAGTTGTGAGCAATTGTCACCTCTAGAAACAACCTCCTTGTAATCACATAAATCTAATTTATATCTCAGAATAGTTAGAATCTCAGAAACAGTTTGTAGTAATAAGATGCACATTATAATAACATACATTAATATATAACAAAATACTAAACACACTTACATCCTTGTCTATTAATATGAAATCAATACTTAGTAATTCATTATTTTTTTTTAGTATTTATTGCAACCCACATGTACATAACTCTTGCAACTAAATTTTTGTAGTTGCCATCATATTTTGATATGAATTGACATTATAATAGTTAGTATAAAATGTTAACATAAAAAATATTATACATGATAACTTAAATTAAAATAACTTTATGAGGTTCGGTTAACAAATGACTACATCCTCGGGAAATCGTCCATTATATTTATTATCTATGGAATAATGGTCCAAATAATCCCAGGTTACAATGTCTCTATTTATAAGAGTACATAAAAAAGCTTAAAGACTAAACTATTTCTCCTAAGACTAATAAAGGCTAAAGACCATTACAATATATAAACTATAATAAAATATGAAACAAAACTCAACAACAAGTGAATAGATGGTTTTGATGAACCAATTATGCTTTCGATGTTCAACTAAACCACCAATGCTAATTACTTTATGAGAAATGATAAGGAGAAGAAAATTGAAAGAGAGAATGAGAAAGGGAATAACATAGCGCAATCTGATTGACCGAAAAATATAAAATTTTCTCTCTCTTTTCACACTTTTTTTATTTTTTTAGCCAATGATGTGATGCCACGTCATTCTCTCTCCCATTTCCTCTTATAATTTCTCTCCCCTATCACTCCTTTTAACAGTAGTAAAAAATATCATATACCGATCAGTACTAACCTGATTTCTGATATAAGCCAATACCGATTGGTTTTATTCAAATCGGTCTCAATCGATAAAAGCTCTCTCGGTGTTACCTTATTAGGTAACACCGATTGGTTAATAACCAATTAATGCTTCTCCATAAGCCTGTACCGATTGGTTGATTGACCAATCTATATAGTCTTATGGAGAAACACTGATTGGTTGATTGACCAATTAGTGCTTCTCCATAAGCTTATACCGATTGGTCAATCAACCAAACTGTGCTTCTCCGTAAGCCTATATAGATTGGTCAATCAACCAAACAGTGCTTCTCCATAAGGCTATACCGATTGGCCAATCAACCAAATGGTGATTCTCCATAAGGCTATACTGATTGGTTAATTGACCAATCGGTACAGGCTTATGGAGAAGCACCGATTGGTTGATTGACCAATCGATAACACATATATAATTAAAAATACAAATTTAAATAATATTACAATACCTAGTATAAAACAAAAAATTACAATACCATAAATCAAACCTTGAATTGAACCAAAATCATAACCAATGTTCTTAAACAAACACATAATCAAAGTATTGCACCAAGATAAACCAAAATCATAATAAAAGAAGTTCTTAAACAAACACATAATCAAAGTATTACACCAAGATGAACCAAAATCATAACAAAAGAAGTTCTTAAACAAACACATAATCAAAGTATTACACCAAGATGAACCAAAATCATAACAAAAGAAGTTCTTAAACAAACACATAATCAAAGTACTACACCAACATTTGAAATTGAACCAAAATTATAACAAAAGTTCTTATTTAATTTGTGTCTTCCCTAGAATCATTGTTGTCTTGTTGTTGGGGCTGCACAAGTGGAAATATTGTTGTGAATGACCCTTGACCCGATGATTGACCGCCAATATTAGTAAATTGTGCAAACAATATAGGATCTATTGATGCACCGCCAGACATAAACTGTTAGATAAGACTCATCATCTCGACTCTCTCCACCCTCATCCTCTCTTCCTTATCAATCCTCAACATGTTTTCCATCTCGGCCCACTCGGCCCCTCATTGTCTCTTCCATATCATCGAGTATTCTTTGCATTTTCATATTGTCTCGACGTAGTTATTTTTTGGACTATGCTGACCCTTGAACTTAGGAAGGTAAAAGTGATCCCAATAATTTTTCCCTTGTCTTGAGGGCCAAAATCTCCTTCAACTAAATCGATATTAGAAATGTTGGGACATTCAGCTCACATATGTCTTAGTTCATCCTACAACAAAATATATTAATACCAATAATAGATAAAATGTAAAGTAAAGATATTTTATATTTTATATTTTATATTTTATATTGGAGTTGATCCTTCTTGCACTTTCTAATATTGTAAAGTTTAATTTTTTTTTATTTGAAAGCAAAAGTTAAAAAATAAGTCTTACCATTTCTCGTTGTAGTTGTGTAAATGATTTGCTACCAAACTAATGTGCATATTTTGATTTTTTGTTTTGTTTTCTATGATGGTAGCGCTTAGTTTCTACAATTAATATATATAATGTTAGATTAAAAATGTTATATTAAGTAAAAAAATTGAAAGACGAAACCTGAAATTTATCGGTAAAATAATGATTTCTAAGTAGTAACTCTCAATCTTGTTGGGTTATTTCATTAGGGTTATCCGTCCTGATTGCTTCCACATTTCTATTGTGCTTCTTTATATTGTTGACATTAATTTAGTACCTCCAATCCTCTCACCTCGTCTTTATGTCTCTCAAGGCGTTGTCTCGGTAACTCCCAATATCATTTGAATTAAATATATCCTGAAATAAAACGATTTATAAAAACAAATGATTAATTTCAAACGAAAATGTATATTAAAAATGATTAACTCACGAAGACAAACTGCCACAAATTATCTAAAGTGATGGGGTGAGGTGACACCTGTTGGGTCAAATTATTTTGACTAAGTGTTGAAATAATTTAACCACTGAGATTTTGATGATGAAATAACTTATGAGTTTTGATACAGGTGTATTGAAATAACATGTCATAAGACTTGAATCTAATGAGGGTCATTAGACCGATTTTGGCTTTCAATGCATAAAATTATACGTACAGTCTAACTCATCGGAGTTAGACATGTAGTCTAATAGACGTGTAATTAGACGGATGGTCTAATAGATACACTGAATTAGACGTAAGTCTAATGCATAGAATTAGACGTACAGTCTAACTCATCTGAGTTGGACGTGTAGTCTAATGAATGCATAGAATTAGACGTACAGTCTAACTCATCGGAGTTAGACGTGTAGTCTAATGAATGTAAAGAATTAGACGTAAGTCTAATGAATACACGGAATTAGACGTACAGTCTAACTCACCGGAGTTAGACGTGTAGTCTAATATATTTGCAATTATATGGGTAGTCTAATTTATGCGAATTAGACGTGCAGTTTAACTCAGTGGAGTTAGACGTGCAATCTAATAGAAATTGAAAGTTAGACATGCGTCTAACTCCTTCAGACAAGTCTGAGGTAGAACTGGAATTAGACGTGCAGTCTAACTCAGTGGAGTTAGACGTGCAGTCTAATGGTTATTGGATAATTAGATGTGTAGTCTAATTAGTGAAAGTTAGACGTGCGTCTAACTCCTTCAGACAAGTCTGAGGTAGACAACAAGAATTAGACGTGCAGTCTAACTCAGTGGAGTTAGACGTGCAGTCTAATGGTTATTGGATAATTAGACGTGTAGTCTAATTAGTGAAAGTTAGACGTGCGTCTAACTCCTTCAGACAAGTCTGAGGTAGAACCGGAATTAGACGTGTAGTCTAACTCAGTGGAGTTAGACGTGCAGTCTAATAGTTATTGTAATTAGACGCGAGTCTAATTTTATTAGACCAGGCGGTCTAATAGACGTTTTTCCTTTAGAAGGAGATGTGTTATTTCATTAGACTGATTTTCACAATCCGTCTAACTGAAATACGTCTAATGCTCAGTTTAAGTAGTACGCTTGAATCTAGCATTTCACCTACCCACGTGCTATATCTGTACCCTACTTCTGCTCCACTTTCTAATGAAGATTAGTACAACAGTTATATGCATCCAATCAAGGATCGCCACGTAAGAGAGTTTTCCTCACATTACTTGTTTTACAAGTAAATCCCTAATGGAATATTCAGCGCACTACTAGTGATGTACGACCACGATCCTTGTGCTCAGAACCTGCTGTGTACAATGGAGGCTTTCCAATGGAAGAGTGCCACGTATCATTCTTGAAGATTCGACCGTTAGCTCCTGCTCAGTATTTAACAAATCTCAAGGACAACGGACGAAGTAGTGACTGGAGCCTTACGAATTAGCCTAACAAACAAGCAATCTGATTTTGCAGAGAGAGAAACTACTCAATCATCTTGCTTACTGAACTCATACTGTGAAGCTACTTTCTGATTGTACTGTGTGTGAATCAAGAGAGAGCTAGAATTAAAACACCTTTAGCTGAGTGATATTCTTCATCTTGTAATTGAACAGAAAGTGTTCTGTTCAATTGTGAGCTAAGTGTGTGTGTAAACTGTATTTGATTCGAATCATATTATAGTGAATCATTCCGGTGGTTGGAAGAAGGGGTGATGTAGGAGAGTTTCTCCGAACATTCATAAACAAACTGCTCTGTTCTTCATTTCTGTCATCTTTTTATATTTCATCTTGTGCTTCAAACCCAAGTAAACAATTCCGCCTTGAACCTGTTTCAAGTATTTACACAAGTTTGTGTAGAATAGAAAGCGAATTAAATCCCTAACAAGATTTCTTTCAAACCATTTTTCATAAGTCTTCATCCTTAGCCAGACCCTCGTCTCTATCGATAAAGCCGATCCTATCAATTGGTATCAGAGCCTTGTTTCTATTCTCAAGCATCAAGAACCCGAAGCATGTCTATCATCAATGAAATTCCTCTTCTGTCAAGAGAAACTACGAATGTTGGAGGATAAGAATGCATGCTCACTTGGCTGCTATTGAATATGATATGTGGAGCGTTATCACTGATGGCCCCATAAAGATTTCAAAGCCAAGAAGTGAGTGGACTACTGAAGATAAGATGACCAACAACCTGGATAATGTTGCTAAGAATATTCTGTATCAGTCACTCAATATGAATATGTTCTGTGAGATCAAGTCCTGTTCCACTGCTAAAGAGATCTGGGATAAGCTTAATTAGATCTACGGTGCAAACTCTCAAGCAAAGAAGAACCAGAAAGCGTTCATATGCAGTAAAAACAAATCCAGTTGGGCTGACAGTGATTCGGAGGAGCCTCCTACCGAAAAAGAGAATGAAGTTGTCACATGTCTGATGGCAGATGATCAACCAAAGGTAAATAATGTCTCTGCACCAGAATTCACAAACGAGGAGTTAACTAATGCACTCAATGAAATGGCTATTGAGTACAAGAAGTTAGCTGACTCTTTTTATGAAATGAAAGTTAAATATGAATCAACTGTTCTTTCTTCAAAACAAGAACCTGAACCAAACGTTTTTTATGAAAACTTAACAGAGATCTCATCTGAGAATGAGATGCTCAAGGAACAGATTCAAACTCTTTTATCTGAAAACAAGAGATTAAACTATGTAGTCAGTGCATGGACAAGATCCAAAGATGCTGTCAAATATCAGATCAGCATGTTGAAACCTGCTAGATCTAGATCCGGATTGGGATATGACAGCAATGACCCTAATCTGTCCTGCAAAAAGTCAAATCCTCTAACTAACAAGTTTAAGCATATAAACTTTGTCAAAGGAAGTGTGACTGATATTGAATCTGATCCTATTCATGAAGAAGTTGTTTTCAAAAATGAAATAGTTTATGTTCTGCCAACTGTTAGCTGTCTTAAGAATAAACTAGAAAAAGCTAATAAGTCTGGTAATTTAAAACCTGACTCTAAGTCAAGGAGTTTTAAAAGAAAATCTTCTTTAAAAGGTAAAGGATCAGTGGCTAGCAGAAAGTCGTCTGCTAAGTCAAAAACATACGCATTAATCACAACTCAAAATGGGAAGTCCATCAGAATAACTCAAATATGGATTCCTAAGGGACTGATTGACCGATGACCCAATTGAAAGTGGGTACCAAATGATTGTAAATATTTATTTATGTAGGTACAAATAAACGAAAGACTGGAGGAATCTGTATGGTATCTTGATAGCGGATGTTCCAGGCATATGTTAGGAAACAAACGGCTTCTCACTGATATATCAGATTGCTCTGGACCTAAGATCACATTTGGTGACAACAAGAAGGGTAAGACCATGGGTAAGGGTAAGATTATCCATGGTAACCTAACTATTAATGACGTATTGCTTGTTGACAATCTGTGTTATAACTTAATTAGTATTAGTCAATTATGTGATAACGGTTTGTCAGTAGATTTTCAAACTCATGCATGTTTAGTTAAAGACTAAGATGGAAACATTTTGTTGACTGGAAGTAGAGTAGGAAATTCATATAAAATGAACTGGCAAAAAGAAACTTTTGATCTTATGTGCATGATTGCCAAAAATGACCAGAAATGGTTATGGCATAAACGTTTGAACCATTTGAATTTTAAAACCATCAACAACATTTGTTCAAATAATTTAGTTATTGGTTTGCCCAAACTTCAGTTTTCAAAGGACAAGATATGCACTGTTTGCCAGTTAGGCAAACATGGCAGATCATCGTTCAAAAGCAAAGGAAAATCATAATCCAGCCGTATCCTAGAACTTTTACATATGGATCTTTTTGGTCCAATTCCTGTAAAGAGTATAGGAGGAATGAGATTTTTCTTAATTGTTATTGATGACTTTTCTCGATTTACCTGGGTTGCATTTTTACCATCAACTGAAAACTTGATTAGGATATTTAAAGGGATTCAGAATCAGAAATCTTTAAATATTGCATGCATTAGAAGTGATCAAGGAACTGAATTCACTAACAAATACCTATCATCCTATCTCAAAGAAACTGGAATTAGGCACAAGTTGTCTAGTGCCAGAACTCCACAGCAAAACGACATTGCTGAGAGAAGAGTGAGAACTCTGAAGGAAGCAGCGAGATCTATGCTTGCTGAATCAGAGGTACCTCAGAGGTTCTGGGCGGAAGCCATTAGTACTGCTTGTTATATACAAAACCGGTCAATAATCAACAAATGTTTTGATAAAACTCCCTATGAACTGTACTATGGGAGAATTCCCACAGTTTCTTATTTTAAGATATTTGGGTGTAAATGTTTTATCCATAATAATGGAAAGATTTATTTGACCGCTTTTGATGCTAAAGCAGATGAGGGATTCATATTGGGATACTCATCAGTAAGCAATGCTTACAGAGTATACAACAAAAGAACAGACTGTTGAAGAATCCCTCCATGTAGTTTTTGATGAGCCTATTGAGAGAAAATCTAAATGAACCCATTGATCTTGCTGACAGACTAAAAGCGACTAGTCTTGAGTCTGTAAGTGAAGAAGAAGAAACTCTGGACAAGCGGATGGCTCTATCTGATCCAGTGGCTGATCCGGTTGAAATTCAACCAGACGTGCAAACTCCTGTTCAACAAGAAGTTGAGAGTTTGGATGTCGCGGTGTCACCAGTTCAGATGACCAATCCCCTTGGATCCAACTTCAGATGGAACAAAAATCATCCACCAGAACTGATAATCGGAAATCCTTTTTCTCCTCGAAGGACGAGACGTCAATTGATGGATGAAATGGCCAATTCTGCATTTATTTCTCAAATTGAACCTAAGAAAATTGGTGAATCTATAGTTGATTCAGATTGGATCAATGCTATGCAGGAGGAGTTAAACCAATTTGCTAGAAATAAAGTGTGGTATCTTACTCCTAGACCAACTAACAAGTCAGTTATAGGAACAAAATGGGTCTTTAGAAACAAGCTTAGTGAAGATGTCTTAGTCATTAGAAACAAAGCTCGTTTAGTTTCTCAAGGATACAGACAAGAGGAAGGTATTGATTTTGATGAGTCTTTTGCACCGGTTGCAAGACTAGAGGCAATCAAAATCTTCCTAGCATATGCATCATTTAAAATTTTTTAAAGTCTTTCAAATGGATGTGAAAAATGCATTTTTAAATGAAAAATTAAGTGAAGAAGTATATGTTGAGCAACTCCCTGGTTTTGTAGATCATGTTTTGCCAAATCATGTTTATACGCTTAACAAAGCATTCTATGATCTGAAACAAGCTCCAAGAGCTTGGTATGCCACTTTAACCAACTTCTTGTTTGATCATGATTTTTCTGTTGGAACAATGGATAAAACCCTGTTTAGATTCACTAAAGATTCTCACATTCTACTTGTTCAGATATATGTTGATGACATTATTTTTGGCTCAACTAACCCTAAATTATGTGAGAAATTTGTTAATCTAATGCAGGACAGGTTTGAAATGAGCATGATGGGAGAACTTACATTTTTCCTTGGGCTTCAAATCCATCAGCTAGAAAACGGAACTCTCATCGACCAAGCCAAATACACCAAAGAACTGCTAAAGAAGTTTGGTTTGGAGAACTGTTCTGCAGCAGCTACTCCAATGAGCTCTTCAGTTAAATTGGATAAAGATGAAGGTGGCAAAGTGTTGATGTAACAGCATATAGAGGACTCATCGGTTCTTTGCTGTATGTAACTGCTAGCAGGCCAGACATTCAATTTGTTGTTGGTGTTTGTGGCAGATTTCAGGCTGATCCTAAACTCTCTCATTTTACTACTGCTAAACGTATTCTTAAATACTTAAAGGGAACTCAAAATGTGGGACTGTGGTATCCGAAGGATTCCAGTTTCAATTTAATTAGTTTCTCAGATGCAGATTATGCAGGATGCAAAATTGATAGAAAAAGCACAAGTGGAACTTTCCAGTTCCTTGGAGATCGTCTAATCACATGGTTCAGCAAGAAGCAGACGTCGGTTGCCACGTCTACAGCTGAAGCAGAGTATCTTGCAGCTGGTAGTTGTTGTTCTCAAGTTCTTTGGATTCAACAACAACTCAGACTATGGGATTGAAGCTGATGAATCTCTAATTTTCTGCGACAACACAAGTGCTATTGCAATCTCCTACAATCCAGTTCTGCATTCTCGGACAAAGCATATTGAAATAAGGCATCATTTCATCCGAGAACACGTCAATCAGAAGCAAATTCGCCTTGAACATGTTCCTACATATCAACAAACTGCAGACATTTTCACGAAACCCCTACCGAAAGCTAAGTTTTCTCACTTTAGAAACATGTTAGGTCTTGTTGATCTTGATTGATGTGATTACGTGTATAAATTAAGGGGGAACATATTGTTCAAAACACAACTGAACAAACGTGAAAGACAGAGGTCTTAATTTGTCCTAGGGATTCAGAGTTTTGAGAAACACAGGTACTTAGACACTCGTCTACTTTAGCAGTTTCATCTTCATCTGAAATTATCGTCTTGGTTATTTTAATCTGCATGGTTTGACGGATGCGTCTAATAGACGGACACGTCTAATAGACGTTAGACGTTTTTACGTCATGAGCAAGAGGATGCTCACGTCCAACCAGACATGCGTGTCTCACGTGATGTTATTGCATAATTAGATGGACACGTCTAATAGACTGATTTTTAAAAAGGAGGTGAAAATGTAAAAAGGAGAATAAACGTCTAACTACTGATGTAATTAGACTCTTCATCTTCTGGCTATTTGAATAGTTGTCCTTTAATTATCTCTGCTCTAGTTCATTTTCCCGCCGAAAACTGAATTAGTCATTCCTCAAAAGAATTGAAGACACGTGTCTCTTAATATGCAAAGAATGACTAATATTTCTGACAACTTTTGCTTGTACACTTAGTATTAAACGTTCGGTTTCATGCTAACATTAAATGCTATGTTTATTGGGAACTGACTTTTGAAGTTCTTGACGGTAGGAATAATCATTAGTTTCTCCTATATGATTAAAAACCCTGATATTTATAGGATTATTCACTCTAAAAGATAGAAGACCTTTGAAATCAATCTCTCTATCCTTAGAACTCGAATCATTCTAACCATTGTTCATCAAATCGTAATGTCATCCTTCCGTCCAAAATCGATTCAAGTGGATTTTCGATCCGAATCCACTTTATAATCTCCGGGAATGCATATGATGTTTGAATCTCTTAAAGCCTCCGGGTTTAGGAAGTTCCTTTCTCCTCATGCACTATATCATGAACAGCTAGTCAACGAATTCTTCGAAACCGCTAGCTTCTATCAAGACAAAGTTATTATTGGGGCCGTGATGGGCCAGATGATCTGCATCACCGAAGAGTCCTTTGGTACGTTTTTTCAACTTCCAAAAGTAGGTATCGATGAGTTCTCAACCACTCCTCCTGAAATAATGTATACGATGATGAAAGTCTTTTTCGATTCCCCTGAAGTAGACATTCATGGAAAGAAAAACCTCCTGAAAGTCGAATATGCTCTCTTAAGCGATATCGTATCGAAATCCCTTCTTTCTAAGGAGTCTTCCTACAAATATTGTACAAAGGTCTTTCAGATAATGGTGGCTATCACCAGGGGTGTTCCTGTGAACTGGACAAGCTTCCTCTTCGGAAATCTTGTCAGAATGGTTGTTGCTCGGAAGAAGATTTTCGGCTTCGATGGTCCTCTTAGCTCCCTTCTTTGTTTCCTTCTAAATGAACCCGGTAAGAGTTTTCCCCTTCCTTCTAAAATTTTGGATTTCCATAAGGTCGTCGATTATGTTCAAAGGGTGGAGACGCTCAAATCCAAGAAAAGGAAAAGAGAAGACTCCAACTCCCCTCTAACCGCAGTCTTAGAGATCTCTTAGGTTGAAGTCTATCCTCTCTAGAAGTAAAGTCTAGAAAAATAAGAAGAAGAATAAAGTTTAAATGTCTTTTTGGAAGCTCTTTTGAATACTCTTATGATGTTCTTGAGTAAACTTATTTTGGTTATGTTGAACAATGTTTTGTGTGTTTCTTCTGAAAACACTCATATGTGATTGACTTGGATATTTTTGATTGATTTACTTGCATGCAAAGGGCTTTGTTTATTTATATGATGAATGCATGTTTTGATATATGTATGCAGGATTGCAATTTCTTCATCAAAAAGGGGGAAATTGTTGGGTCAAATTATTTTGACTAAGTGTTAAAATAATTTAACCACTGAGATTTTGATGATGAAATAACTTATGAGTTTTGATACAGGTGTATTGAAACAATATGTCATAAGACTTGGATCTAATGAGGGTCATTAGACCGATTTTGACTTTCAATGCATAAAATTAGACGTACAGTCTAACTCATCGGAGTTAGACGTGTAGTCTAATAGATGCGTAATTAGACAGATGGTCTAATAGATACACTGAATTAGACGTAAGTCTAATGCATAGAATTAGACGTACAGTCTAACTCATCTGAGTTAGACGTGTAGTCTAATGAATGCACAGAATTAGACGTACAGTCTAACTCATCGGAGTTAGACGTGTAGTCTAATAAATGTAAAGAATTAGACGTAAGTCTAATGAATACACGTAATTAAACGTACAGTCTAACTCACCGGAGTTAGACGTGTAGTCTAATATATTTACAATTAGACGGGTAGTCTAATTTATGCAGAATTAGACGTGCAGTCTAACTCAGTGGAGTTAGACGTGCAGTCTAATAGAAATTGAAAGTTAGACGTGCGTCTAACTCCTTCAGACAAGTCTGAGGTAGAACCGGAATTAGACGTGCAATCTAACTCAGTGGAGTTAGACGTGCAGTCTAATGGTTATTGGATAATTAGACGTGTAGTCTAATTAGTGAAAGTTAGACGTGCGTCTAACTCCTTCAGATAAGTCTGAGGTAGAACCGAAATTAGACGTGCAGTCTAACTCGGTGGAGTTAGACGTGCAGTCTAATGGTTATTGGATAATTAGACGTGTAGTCTAATTAGTGAAAGTTAGACTTGCGTCTAACTCCTTCAGACAAGTCTGATGTAGAACCAGAATTAGACGTGTAGTCTAACTCAATGGAGTTAGATGTGGAGTCTAATGATTATTATAATTAGACGCGAGTCTAATTCTATTAGACCAGACGGTCTAATAGACATTTTTCCTTTAGAATGAGATGTGTTATTTCATTAGACTGATTTTCAAAATCCGTCTAACTGAAATACGTCTAATGCTCAGTTTAAGCAGTACGCTTGAATCTAGCATTTCACCTATCCACGTGCTATAGTTTGTACCCTACTTCTTCTCCACTTTCTAGTGAAGATTAATACAACAGCTATATGCATCCAATCAAGGAATGCCACGTAAGAGAATTTTCCTCACATTACTTGTTTTGCAGGTAAATCCCTGATGGAATATTCGGCGCACTACTAGTGATGTACGGCTACAATCTTTGTACTCAGAACCTGTTGTGTACAATGGAGGCTTTCCAATGGAAGAGTGCCACGTATCATTCTTGAAGATTCGACCGTGAGCTCCTGCTCAGTATTTAACAAATCTCAAGGACAACGGACGAAGTAGTGACTTGAGCCTTACGAATTAGCCTAACGAATAAGCAATCTGATTTTGCAGAGAGAGAAACTACTCAATCATCTTGCTTACTGAACTCATACTGTGAAGCTGCTTTCTGATTGTACTGTGTGTGAATCAAGAGAGAGCTAGAATCAAAACACCTTTAGCTGAGTGATATTCTTCATCTTGTAATTGAACAGAAAGTGTTATGTTCAATAGTGAGCTAAGTGTGTGTAAACTGTATTTGACTCGAATCATATTATAGTGAATTCTTCTGGTGGTCGGAAGAAGGGGTGACGTATGAGAGTTTCTCTGAACATCCATAAACAAATTGTTGTGTTCTTCATTTCTGTCATCTTTTCATATTTTATCTTGTGCTTCAAACCCAAGTAAACAATTCCGCCTTGAATCCGTTTCAAGTGTTTACACAAGTTTGCGTAGAATAGAAAGCAAATTAAATCCCTAACATGATTTCTTTCAAACCGTTTTTCATAAGCCTTCATCCTTAGCCAGACCCCCGTCTCTATCGATAAAGCCGATCCTATCAACACCAATGGACTGTGCAATGTGGAATAATATTATTATCTCGATTAGTAGTCCTTAAATGTCGACTCCATAAGCCTCTATTTTTGCAGCACGACTTCCTTTCAATTGGGTCGAATGTGAGCCACATCTTTTCTCCATTAGCCGTCAATTTGGCCAATTCAAAGTTTGTTTTTCTTCCTTGTCTTCTCTGGGAGTTGGAAGACTCGGTATTGCCTTCATCAGTGGATGATGTGGGCTCTACAAAATTTTGCACATCCTCATTAGTGGATGGTGTGGGCTTGACAAGATTTTTCACATCCTCATGGAGATCCTCTACTAGAGTATACGATGAAGAGTCACCCGTATTTATTTTTTTCTTCCGAAGAAATTGAGTTGTGATTGTAAATATCATGGCTGAAAGCTCTTAGGAGGTGCCATTTATACCTGGAAGATTTAAACATGATATCTGAACAATACTAAATCAATATCTATTAAAAAGGCATATCTATGAAAAAGTCATATCATAACCTAAATCAATGTCAAAACCTAAATCAATATCTATAAAAAAGCCATATCTATCAAAAAGTCATATCATAACTAAAATCAATGTCAAAACCTAAATTCATATCTATCAAAAAAGTCATATCTATAAAAAAAAACTATATCAACGAAATAGGAATATCTTACTTGGAGGAAGATCGTCGGAGTGCCGCGAGAGGTGAAGCGGGAAGACAATGCTTACTACAAAGAAGATAGCCTAGAAGACAATATATAGATGTTAATTTTTTAGTATTTGTTCTCCTTCAATTTCTTAGAAGCATCCATATATAAAATTGAGAGACTAACATTTAATGGAAATAAATACATACAAGTTTCAATTAATCAAGTAGGAGAGATCACATTTAATTGAAGCAACTTGTGAAATTAAGACGATGGTGACATTTAATGGAAGAAATTGTGATAGTCATAACATGTTAATCAATCAATCATCAAGTAAATAATTTTGTCAAAGCATCAAACTCAAGTATATTCACAATCCCCACCACACTCTACTCACTCACCATTTTCCTTATGCCTTAACTTTATTAACTATATTTCTATGAATATGCATGATCCCCTTCCCCTATTACTTCCTTTCTAAAAGAAACTAAGGCATCATACTATGGTCTCATTTAGTATCAACACTATTACTTGGATAACCACCACTGGTAAAAAAAGGACCTTTACCGACGGTTTTTCCCGAAGGTTTTGTAAACCTCTCCTAAATACTCCCGAGAGGAACAAATCCTTCGGGTTTATTCATTATTACCGAAAGTTCTACAAAGAACTTTCGGTTTTTACCTTCCCAAAAAACCCAAAAAAATTCAAAGTGTTGGATGTGGGTTAATTGTGAGGGTTTTTGTAAAAACCTTCGGTTTTGAAATCCCTTGGTTTTTTAATTACGAAGGTTATTCAAAAACCTTCGGTTTTGCCTTTTTTGAAAATTTCATTTCCGAAAGTTGTACAAAGAACCTTCGGTTTTGCTGATTAAAAAATTTTTCTAAATTTTGTTATGGTTTTTTCCGAAGGGTCTTTAATAAACCCTCGGTTTTGACTAATATCAAAACCGAAAGTTTTATGAAAACCTTCGGCATCAACCTCTATAAATACAAACCCTAACCCTTCTCTTTTTCATTCCACACATTTCTTTTCTCTCTCTTTCGCCGTCGCCGCCGCCTGCCTCCTCCAAGCCGCGGGTTCTTCTCCTCTCTTCAGGTAATTTGTTTGATTTTGTTTTTTTTTTGTTTTGTTTATTGTAAGATTTAGATTTCTTAAGTTTATATATATATATATATATTATAGATCTAGATTTATGTTAGTTTACATTATTTTGTTTGATTAATATATATATACATATATCTGAAATGCATTTAGGATATGGATGATTCGACATGGAAGAGACTTCGGCGTACACCGGAGAAACTGCATCCGTGTTACCAGAATCTGATAACACAATCAGAAATTGCGGCACGTGAAGAAGAGGTCAGAAAGATGACGCTGGAAATGGAACAAATCCGATTAAAGGATGCGGAAAGAGGTCGTTTGCTCAGTGAAATCAAAGCGGACCGGGCCGAAATGTCTAAGAGATTAGAGAATCTCGAACAGGAACTTGTATTGTTGAGGAGTCGACTGAATCAACCACCCCCTCCTTCCACCCCATCTAATAATTAATTTCTAGATTTATTATGGATTTATTATGGGTTTATGACACTTAATATTTTTATGCGTTATGTTTTAATATTTATGAATTACTGTTATTATGTTTGGTTTGGTTTGGTTTGGTTTGGTTTAATATGTTGTTAAATAATTATGTTTTTGTTGACTTTTCACCTTTTTTTTAAAAAAAACCGTATCGCCAAAACCGAAGGTTTATTTGAAAACCTTCGGTTTTGACCCATTTTTTTTTTTAAATCTTTAGTTAAAAACCGAAGGTTTTCAAATAAACCTTCGGTTTTGACCCCTGTTTGAAAAAATCTAATTTTTTCTAAGTATGGGGAAGGGTAAAAACCGAAGGTTTTCAAATAAACCTTCGGTTTTGACCCCTGTGCGAAAAAATCTAATTTTTTTCTAAGTATGGGGAAGGGTAAAAACCGAAGGTTTTCAAATAAACCTTCGGTTTTGACCCCTGTTTGAAAAAATCTAATTTTTTTCTAAGTATGGGGAAGGGTAAAAACCGAAGGTTTTCAAATAAACCTTCGGTTTTGACCCCTGTGCAAAAAAATCTAATTTTTTTCTAAGTACGGGGAAGGGTAAAAACCGAAGGTTTTCAAATAAACCTTCGGTTTTGACCCCTGTGCGAAAAAATCTAATTTTTTTCTAAGTATGGGGAAGGGTAAAAACCGAAGGTTTTCAAATAAACCTTCGGTTTTGACCCCTGTGCAAAAAAATCTAATTTTTTTCTAAGTATGGGGAAGGGTAAAAACCGAAGGTTTTCAAATAAACCTTCGGTTTTGACCCCTGTTTGAAAAAATCTAATTTTTTTCTAAGTATGGGGAAGGGTAAAAACCGAAGGTTTTCAAATAAACCTTCGGTTTTGACCCCTGTGCGAAAAAATCTAATTTTTTTCTAAGTATGGGGAAGAGTAAAAACCGAAGGTTTTCAAATAAACCTTCGATTTTGACCCCTGTTTGAAAAAATCTAATTTTTTTCTAAGTATGGGGAAGGGTAAAAACCGAAGGTTTTCAAATAAACCTTCGGTTTTGACCCCTCTGCGAAAAAATCTAATTTTTTTCTAAGTATAGGGAAGGGTAAAAACCGAAGGTTTTCAAATAAACCTTCGGTTTTGACCCATGTTTGAAAAAATCTAATTTTTTTCTAAGTATGGGGAAGGGTAAAAACCGAAGGTTTTCAAATAAACCTTCGGTTTTGACCCCTGTTTATTCAAAAACCGAAGGTTTATTCAAAACCTTCACAAATACCAATAAAAACTGAAAGTTATACTATTAACTTTCGGTTTTACCACTACCTGATTTGTTAAATTATTTTGTTTTAAACCTACTAATATAGACTCTTAACTAATATAATCAAGTGTGTGTTATATTTTGAAAATGAAGATTGTGTTTGATGTTAAAATCTTTATGATTGTGTTTGATTATATAAAGAAGTGTATATGTATGTTTGTGTTTGATGATCATATGAATGTGTACAAAATTTGATCATATATATTGTGTAATGTTTTAAGGATATCAAATAACTTAAAATAATGACCTTCAAAGTCATTAGAAGGTTAAAGACCTATTAATTTAGCAATTTTTGAAATTATAATTCCGAAAGTTAATTGTATAACTTTCGGAAATAACCATCAAAACCGAAGGTTATACAATTAACTTTCGTTTTTATCTAATTAAATTAAATTGTACACCTTTCAAAACCGAGAGATTTAGACATATCTTTCGGAATTTAATTGATCAAAACCAAGAGGTTTATTCAAAACCTTCACAAATACCAATAAAAACCGAAAGTTATACTATTAACTTTCGGTTTTACCACTACCTAATTTGTTAATTTATTTTGTTTTAAACCTACTAATCTAGAGTCCTAACTAATATAATCAATTGTGTGTTGTATTTTAAAAATTATTATTTTGTTTAATGTTAAAATGTTTATGATTGTGTTTGATTATATAAAGAAGTGTATATGTATATTTGTGTTTGATGATCCTATGTATTTGTGTAATGTTTGATTATTTGGATTGGGGAATGTTTTAAGGATATCCAATGTGTTAAATTAATGTTGTTCTAGGTTATTAGAAAGTGATAAACCAATTAATTTTCAAATTTGTGAAGTTGTAAACCCGAAAGTTTATTATATAACTTTCGGAAATAATTATCAAAACCGAGAATTTAAATATAACTTTCGGTTTTTATATTGAGAAAAACCGAAGGTTATAGTAAAACTCTCGTTTTTTATCAATGTGAAAACCGAAGGTTATATTAAAACTCTCGGTTTTTATCAATGAAAAAATCGAAAGTTTTAGTAAAACTCTCGGTTTTTACATTGATAAAAAACGAGAGTTTTAATAAAACCTTCGGTTTTTCTCAATATAAAAACCGAAAGTTTTAGGATAACTTTCGGTAATTAAGTTAAATAAAAAATAAAACAACCCTCTTTTTCCCTTTTCTTCTTCCCCGTTTTCTTCTTACCCGTTTTCCCCCGCTCTCCTCCGCGCCGCCTTGAATCGAAGGAAGATTGACGCCGCCCGAAGACGACGTCCGACAGAAGACGCCGCCGACGCCGATTGAAGACTTCCGCCAGACGCCGATTGAAGAATCTCGCTGCCTCCTCTCTGATCGACGACGTCGTTCGCTGCCCACGCTTGGATCGACGACGCCGATGATTGAAGACTGCCACCGTCGATTGAAGACAGTCGCCTCCTGCTGCCGCCGCCTGCTGCCGCCCTACAAAGGTTAGTTTATTTTTTAGGTTTAAGTTATATTTGTTTAATTTTAGGTTAAATTTGTTTCATTTTAGGTTATATTAGGTTGATTTTAGTTAGTTTAGGTTATATTAGTTTGATTTTAGTTAGATTCATGATTTTGTAGTTTGATTTTAGGTTTTTTGTTTGATATTAGGTTATTTGTTTGATTTTAGGTTATTTGTTTGATTTTAGGTTATATTTGTTTGATTGGGTTGAAAATTTGGTTGATTTTGGTTAGTTTAGGTGATATTAGTTTGATTTTAGTTTGATTCATGATTTTGTAGTTTTATTTTAGGTCTTTTGTTTGATATTAGGTTATTTGTTTGATTAGGTTGAAAATATGGTTGGTTTGGGTTAGTTTAGGTTTTTTAATTTGATATATGTATGATTGGGATTTAGTTTTTGGATTGTTGAATTTTGTTTTTGGATTAATTATATTGAATTGTTACAATAGGTTTATATTATTGTTAGATTGATTATTTTAGATTATGTATTGGATTATGTTATTGGATTTGTTTTTTGTAATTGGTTGTTGGATTTGGTTTTAGGTTATATTGAGTTTGGTTGTATGATTTTGTTAGATAATGTTAGATTAGGTTGAAAATATGTTTGATTTTGGTTAGTTTAGGTTTTGGATTGATTATTTTCTTGGATTGATTTGATATATGTTTGGTTGAATGTTTGTTGGTTTGATTGTTGTTTAATTGATGTTTGATTTAGGTTAGATATGATTGAAGTTTAGGTTAAAATTTTGATTTTGGTTAGATTGAAGTTTGATTGGAGTTTAATTTGGTCAGATTTATTGGTTTGAATATTTGGTTATATTAATGTTGGTTATTGTTATTAGGTTTGGATTAGAAATTTCAGCCGCCCGCTGCCCGCCCGTCGATCTACATCCGCTGCTCTTCTTCGTCGCTCTGTTTGTGCAAGGTTAGTTCTTGTTGGTTTATTATATGATTAGGTTAGTTTCATGTTAGATTTATGTTAGATTTTCATGTTAGATTTAAGTCGAGATTTATGTTTGATTTGAAGTATGTTAGATTAGGTATTATGTTTGATTTATGTTAGATTATGTTAGATTAGGTTTGAAATGTGTATGAATGAAATAATGTTGAATTATAATTTATTGTTTTGAAATGTGTATGAATGAAATGATGTTAGAATATATGTATGTTAGATTTAAGTTAGATTTATGTTAGGTTTTATTATTGTTTGTTTATGTGGAATTTTGGTTATAATATTAGATTAAATTGAATTTTGGTTGGATAATGATAGATTAGTTAGAAATTATGTTAACATTATGTAAGCCTAATTAATTTAGACAAATTTAAGTAATTAATAATGCGGGTTCTTTTCCATTTTATTAGAAATATTGAAGTACCTGATAAAAACTAGATGACCTTACGTCGAGATCATCCAGATTACGAGGAAGGTGTTGACAAATTCCTCGAGTATGCTGTTAGGAATACATCCCGACAAACCGTGGAATAATAATCACCCCGAAGCCTCTATAAGCGAGAGCTATCTTGTTAACGAAAGTATTAGTTTATGTGCCAGGTATATGGAGGAACAAGATCAAGAAAATGCACAACCTGAAATCTCGAGGATTTCAATATTTGCATCATTGGAAGACCTATCTAACGGAAAAGTATACAACTTGGATTATATCGATCGAGTGACAGCTCATTCTTACATTTTGAAAAATTGTCCCGAAGCAGAACCTTTTTACATGTAAGATTCAATGTTGCTGTTACTAATTAGCATTAAAGAGTGTGCTATTTAATATTCGATCTATTTGCAGAGATTATAATAACGAGTCCAGTGGAGAAACGTTTGCCGCATATTTCAAGCATCGAGTGAGTAAATTACAAACCATATATCCTAACTCTTTTTATTCATATTAACAACTTCATTTCGGATACATATATAGGTCGCCCATTTAGCAGAAATTAACGACATATCAAGAGACCTCAAGATCTTAGGAGAAGGTCCAAGTATGTACTCGTCTATGTATGTTTGGTGTAAAGTAAACGGATTCAAATTCTGTACAGAAAAACACGACGAAGGTTTGACAACTCAAAATAGTGGGGTGGTTGTTGAGGGGTACAACAGATCTGAAACTATGTCATACTACGGAGTTTTGACGGATATAATCGAAGTACAATACTATTCTCACAAACGAGTTGTTTTATTCAAGTGTAAGTGGTTTGATACACACTCGGGGGAACTAGGAGTGAAAGTGGATAAATATGGCTTCGTAAGTGTAAATGTAAACCAAATTTTGAAAACCCAAAGTCAAGACCCGTATATATTGGCGATTCAAGCAAAACAAGTATTCTACGCCCCTGATATGTCAGCCCGACCCGGTTGGAAGATTGTGACAAAAATAAAACCGCGGTTTACAAACATATAGTTCAGATTAATTAATTAGGTAGATTTAATTATGTTTTTAACTTTATATTCATTTTTATTACTACTTTATTTCAATTATTCACTCATTTTATTAATGGTGTGAATTAAGAATGTTTGAAGGTCCTAAAACAACTTGGAAGAGTATGAGGAAGACACCCAAGAAATTGGATAAAAGTTACCAAAACCTACTTGCCCAATCCGAGTCGTTAAAGCTTCGAGGATCGTCTTCTAGAGACCAACCACCGATTCATGTGGTCCCGATAGCTACTGCGCCTCCCCGAACATACGAGACTGAAGACGATGATGAGCTCCAAGAGTTTATAGAGAGCACATTCGCTGATAACCTGCCTAGCGATGAGGCTGAAGACGAGGGTCTTGAGGAGCCTATCGAGGAGCAGGATGACGAGGAGGAGCACGAGACCACTCCCGACCCATCATCGACAGGTATTTCGTTTACAAATTAGTTAGTGTTTCAATTGATTGACATATTTAATTAAGATTTTGATAATTTTGAAGAATCTTCTGCCCGCAAGAGACGGGGGAAGAACAAGAATATTGCGCTGTCTAAGAGGCTAGCGGGGACGAGGATGCCTCTAACGTTTAGAGAGAAGGATGGGAGGCCAGGCGGTACAGACGTGGGAAGGACACGGTGGTCTAGACATGTGGGGTCGATTATCCGGGACCCTGCAGCCGTCTCACACCGTCTTCTCAAGTGGAAGGCTTTAAGTGCAGACCAATTGGATTCACTGTGGACTGCTATCAAGGTAATACTTATAACTTGATTATACATTACGTCATTAAATAATTATTTGTAACATTTGGATGATATTTTTTTCAGGATCCGTTCGAAGCGACTAATGGTGACATTGAGTATTTTCGAAAGACCGGGTTGGGACACGCCAATCAGATATGGGATAGATGGCGGTCGGATTTGAACAAGAATTATATCCGCGTCCACAAAGGAGACGAGGCGGCGGTACTGGCTAATCCTCCACCGGACTACGATCAAGATGATTGGGAGTTTGTGTGTCGCAACCATTTCTTCACAGAAATGTTTAAGGTACGGTTTCATAATTCAAATAAAAGTTGATATTAATTAATCTAACTTCATTTGTTATTTCAAATACAGAGACACAGTTCTACAAATATTAAGAATCGGAAGAATCTGAAATTCCCGCATCGAACGGGAAGTAGACCGTTTGCACAAATTGAAGACGAGTTGGTAAGTACATTATTTGTAATAACTTAATATAAAGATTGTTATTAATTATATAAATCATTTATTTCAACAGGCGATTGAAATGGGACGGCCACCGTCTGTAATTGAAGTATTCAAGAGGACCCGTACACCAAAACCGACACAAGAAAACCCAACACCCGTCCCGGACGAACACGTGCAAGAGAAAATTGTAAGTGAATTGAATATGCCTAGTTTTTTATAATAGAAATGATATTTTATTTGAATTGTGCATGCTGAGATGGAGGAGGTTGTTAGTAACGAATCGGGAATATCGGATTTTGAATTGACAGAGAGGGTGTTCGGACAACAAAAACACGGGGTAGTGTTCGGAATGGGATCAGGCGTCCGGCCCACACACTTTCGTGAGGATCGTCGTAGTGGAAACAGTTCACAGCGAAACAATGAGCGATTGTTAGAAGAGAATCAAATAATGAAGCTCAAGCTAGAGGAACTGGAGAAGAGGGATGAAGAAAGAAGGCGTAGAATGGAAGAAATGCAATCCGAAAAGGAAGAAATTGTGGAAAGAATGGAGCGGGAGAAGTTAGAGATTACAGCAAAAATGGAGAGGGAGAAGTCAGAGATGAACGCAAGAATGGAGAGAATTGAATTGTATATGAGGCAACAACCACCTCCTCCCCCCACAAGCTAAGGTTGTTTCGATTCAAAACATTTTTTCATTAGTGGTTGAATTTAGAACAGATTGTTCGGAATATTAGTGTGGTTTCGAATTTTGTAATGTTCATGATCAATTAATGTGATCGTTTAATGTATGTTGCATTTCTTTATCATTAATATATTGGTTTGGCTGAACAGGTTTTGGTTGC
The DNA here is from genome assembly GCF_907164915.1 of Impatiens glandulifera. Taxonomy (NCBI): domain Eukaryota; kingdom Viridiplantae; phylum Streptophyta; class Magnoliopsida; order Ericales; family Balsaminaceae; genus Impatiens; species Impatiens glandulifera. Next base: position 38,684,396 of record NC_061862.1, on the reverse strand, counting down.
GAGCCAAATAATCCGCACATTTTAAAAAATTTACGGGAAAAAACTGAAAGTAATATTGAAATCTTTCGGTTTTTCTCTTTGTAGAAAAACCGAGAGATATTAGAAAACTCTCGGTTTTTAGCCAAAGAGAAAACCGAGAGTTATATGACAAACCCTCGGTTTTTACCCAAAAGAGGAAAACCGAGAGTTATTACAAAACTTTCGGTTTTCCTCTTCGGGTAAAAACCGAGAGTTTTAATATAACTTTCGGTTTTTTCTCTTTGGCTAAAAACCGAAAGTTTTGTAATAACTCTCGGTTTCCCAAAAAAGAAAAACCGAAAGTTGTTTGCAAAACCCTCGGTTTTTCCACACAGAGAAAAACCGAAAGGTCTTTGTAAAACCTTCGGTTTTTCCACAAAGAGAAAAACCGAAAGGTCTTTGTAAAACCCTCGGTTTTTCCACACAGAGAAAAACCGAAAGTTATTTGTAAAACCCTCGGTTTTTTCAAATAGAGAAAAACCGAAAGGTCTTAGTAAAACCCTCGGTTTTTCCAAAAGAGAAAAATCCGAAAGTTCTCATATAACTCTCGGTTTTTCTCTTTGTGGAAATCCCGAGAGAGTCAATACCGAGGGATGGCGAGAGTTACTAAAACCTTCGGTAAGGTGTCTTCAACAAAAGTTATAGGGTCAAAACCGAGAGTTTTAACTCTCGGTTTTGACCCCTTTTTCACCAGTGCACATTTATAAATTTTTTGTTGCATACCAACACCATAACATTCATTCAGCATCATAAGTTAGAATATTAAAGCATTACATACCACATTCATTCTACTCCACGTTCATTCTACTACACTAATAATACACAAAATTGACTCATTCTCAACTCAAGAATCAAAATTATTGTTGTAGAAATCTGAAATAAATAAAATTGAATGAATTAATTCATAACATGTGTGTACCAACAACTATTCCTCCCAAAATAAAGCATTAAGTAACTGAAATTGGTTCATCTTTCATTACATTCAACAAAAACAAAGCATATAACTTAATCAATCGGAAGCATTCTCTTCAATATTCATCTAACAAATCATATAGCTTAATCATAATGCAAGAAAGGAAGAAATATCACATGAATGCGAACGACAATAGCAAGGGTTTGGATCGGAGGCAGCAAAAGAATTCTTGAAACCCTAAACCTAAACAAAGAAGATCTAACTGATCAGAATCTTACCTAGACCTAAATGAAGAAGTTCTAACCAATAAGAATCTTACCTAGACGAACAACGACGAGGGAAATGGTGAAACGGGCGCACGACGATCGGTAGTGCGAAACGGCGAGATGGAAGTGAGTGAATCGGGAGCAGGGGAAGCTCTCGGGTTGTTTTGATGTTTATAGGAAATACCAATTGGTATATACGCCAATTGGTAATATAACTTATGAATTCATCGATTGGTAAACCAAACAATCAACATTATGTGGGCTTTCACCGATTGGTTTTCAAACTAATCGGTACTACTGCTTCCTAAATGCGCCAAAAGTTGGCGCCTTTTTTTCGCGGGGTTTTATTGGGGGTATACCAATTGGTTTTGTAACCAATTGACGTTATATAGGGTATTACACCGATTGGTTTAAACACCCATCGGTATTATGAACATAATACAAATTGATTTAGAAAAACTAATCGGTGTTATGTTCGTAATATCGATTGGTCTTTAAACCAGGAACGTACAGACATATGGGTTAGGGTGGGTTTAAGCCCATCCCAAATTTTGTAATTTTTTTTATAGGTAACCCATATAAGTTCTTTAATATATATATATATTTGAGAGAGATTATTATTTGAGTGTGATGTTAGGGGAGGGAGGGTGATAATATTAGAGCTTGTTTAATTATTTTATATTATTTTATTTGAGTTTTTGGATAAAATATTTATTTAATTTAACATTTACATCAATTAATTTTTTAAAACTAGTTAATTATTTTACACTTTAAATATACTATAGAGAAAAATTAAAGATTATATTAAATAAATGAAATTTTATTATTTTATTATTAAAATAAATGATGAGATAGATGAACTCAAATGTAAGAAAATATTTAAATTTTGGATAAAATTATAAAATACATAATATCAAACAAGTTCTAGATGTATTCATTTTCTATGAGTTTGTTTGATTATAATTATTTGGATGATAATTATTTTTAGGATTTATTTGATATGATTATTCGAGTATTTTGTAATTTTTAGATATTTTTTCTCTCAAACTATGTTTATTTATTTTATGTAAAATAATAGTTTATAATAAATAATTAATTTATTGAAATAATTAATAATATCGTAAGAAACATATTTCAACTAGATAAAATCACATTATACTTATTATTTTATTTTTTTGATTTTACAAAACAATTAAAATAAAATTTAAGCACACACTTACAATAATTTTTGGGTCCATCCCTGCTTTAAACCAATCGATGGAAATGATCGCGATTACCCTTTTTCACTAGAGTAATTTATCAACTATCAACTAGAAATTCTAGACAAAATTTAAGAAAAACGTAAAAAAAAAAAAAAAAAAAAAAAAAAAAAACATAAGTCTTTTGTGTCCATTATTACACTCGAAATGACATGATAGGCTCCAAAGAAGGAAATCATGCTCCATTCATATCAACCTCACTTAATTGAGATTTATATAAATGTATGTTAACTTTTTAAATTTTAAGTTCTTAATTTATTTATTTTTGTATATGTTATATAACTATGTCATAATGTATTTTTAAGTGACTATTTTCAACATAATTTTATTATCTTTGCCAATATGTGTATAAAATGAATATGTCACACCCTTTCAACAAATATAATAATTTAATCTTAATTAGATATTCTTTGCTACCTTGTACCATCTTTTTTTTTGTATATATACTAGACCAAGTTGAAAGCTACTTCATTTTAACATTTAGAAATTCACAAGTCAAAATTTGGGAAATGATCACTTCTCTTATGGTAGAAAAGACTTATCTCCAAATTAAAATATGGATATCCCTTCCAACTATGGATCAGGTACAACTTAAATATCCGCCCCACAAATCTGTTTGGTGTCATGTTTATGACTATATTTGTCCGATTTGACCAAATAGTTATCTGGGAATTATATTGTATTATTCGTCCGTTGTCCCGGCGTTCTTCCCAAACATTAAAAAATACAATGAAAACAACATTTAAATTTATATTTATAATGTCATAAATATGTATAATCACATTTCATATTTTTTTGCTTATTTAAATAAATATATTATGAATAATATTGAATTATTTATACTATGTATATTGTAATTTATTTTTGTCTTTATAATTATAACGGTACACATTATGTGAGATTTTTCGAGCCCCGACGTTTTCCCTCGATATACGGAGAATCCTCGAATCAATTCTGGACATGAATGGCAATCTTATTCCCCCACCCAAGTCTGACTTATAATCGTCCCTACTTGCAAGTTGCAACCATTTGAAAAAATCCTTAATTTAGAACCATCTATAATCCATGCATGCATATATATAAAAGGGTGATTGGTTAATCATCTTGGTCAACTCATTAGAGATTTAGTTGACTCTTTACAATTACAATTAATATAAAGAATATTGCAACAAGTTGAATTAAGGTTGCTTCTCTTGTGAATTTGGACTTATCATATATGTGAATGCAGGAAAAAATGAGTATGGAATATGAATGAATAGCCCGTGTGTAAGCTAGCTATATATAAGGAAATATTAGCCGTGAAGCCGTGAAGGAAGAAAATTTAGTATTAATTAAATTATTAATATTCAACCAAAAAAATATAGTTTATAAGTTTATTACTCATTATATAATTTATATGCCACGGTTTATATATATATATATGGTTATTTTATAATAAAAAGAGAGTTGACCGGAAATATAATTAATTGAGATGATTTTAACTATGATACGATGTCAATGCAAAATATATATATATATGGCTGAGCCAGGATAAAAAGTTAGATGGGTTGACTCCAATTTTTTTTTTTTAAATCAAATCCTTAGTATCTCAGGTTTAACTTTTTATGTTTAGCTTTTTTTTTTCTATAATTAATACAATAAATTAATTAATTCAAACATATAAAATAAAAGATGTATGAACATTTACACTATAAAATTATGAAATAAAACAATACATTCAAAACATTTAGCATTGTGCCCTTCTATTCTTCTTAATAAAAAAAATTAAAAGAATTAAACACTAAAAATATTTAAATAAAAAAATTAAAAATATATTTAATTAATTATTTTAACTTTTAAATTAGACTTATCATTCATCAAAATTAGATAATATATATTTTAAAAATAATTTATGAATTTACATAAAATATAAAAGAGAAAATATACCAATTATTTATTGAATGAACTAAAAAAACTAAATTATTAGATTTTCTTTTATAGTTATTTTTTATTATATATTTGTATTTTTAATATTTTTTTAACTCAAATCACTTATATTTTAATAATTAAAAAAATAAATAACCTAACTAACAATGACTTAGAACCTATCCATTAATTATTTGACCAATAAATAATATTATAATTAAGTTATGTATGGATAAAAAGCCTTTTTTAATTCATATTAAAAAAGATTAACCAAATATTTCAAAAAAATGTTTTTCAACAAAATTACTCTCTTACGAATTATTGTCACTAAATTGCTAATTCAAATAAATTTTGATGTGGAGAAAGAAATAGTATTAAAAATGTGAAATTAATTTCTATAAGGACTTATTCGAATATAAAAAAAATATAAAGTGCTAATTTTATTTTATTTATAAAAATACAAAGCAAAAAAAAGTTTTGTTAGATAGGACCAAATATATGCGAATCTAAATTCTAATAGGAGAGGAGGGAGAAAAAGGTAATTGCCCCACTTTTATTTAATTGGGTCTGGAGCCCACATTATTTAAGTATTTTTTTAATTTAGGTGGGCTGAAGTCCACCCTAACCCAAATGTGGCTCCGCCCTATACACATACATACGTTTATATAAATATACGTACGCATATTTATATACGTAAATATATATACGTATATATATAAATATACATACGTATATATATATATAAATATACATACGTATATATATATATAAATATACGTGCGTATATATATATATATATATATATATATATATATATATATATATATAAATATACGTGCGCGTATAATATACATGCGTATATGCGTATATATACGTACGTATATATTAATGTTGGAAACTAAGTATAACTATTTTTTTATATTAAAAACAAAAATAATTTGTAAAAATGAAATGAGATGATGACACCAAATATTAGGGATGTTAGGATTACCTCATTTTGTATTGGGTAGATTAGAAATTAAAGATAATTTAGATTTAGTAGCATTCCAGAGGATCAGGCAATATAAGTTAAAAAAAAAAACTTTTTTTTTATATATTTTCAAGTAAAATAGTTGATATGTAATTTTTCTTTAAAAATTAACTAATTTAGTTGATTAAATATAAATTTAAAAGGGAAAACATAATTTCTACTTTACAAATTATATTGCATCTAAGCATCAAAATTATAATTAAGACCACTAAAATAAAACTATTATTATTTTTTAAATATTGGAATACATAAAAAAAAATTGATAGGTAATAATTTATTTATTTTTGCCGGGCTTAATAATAGGAGAACTATACATAGATTAGTCATTACCTACTCTAAAATACAGTTGATAATAGTTTAAGTATCAGCAGCGAAAAAAGTGTCATTGCTGATATATATTAGCGAGAGTTACTAACATCGTCGGTATTTATGCATAGTTGATTCTCCTATTTCTACTATGTTTTCACCTTGACAAGATTGATGACCATTTGAAATAATTGTTACAATTAAATCTTTCCTCTCGTTAAGTTAAATATGAATATGAGATCTTGATGAGAAAAAATAGTATGAAGATTAAATGTGGACAGGTGGCTAAAGAAGATCTATAGCTCCACCAATTGCAACAAGAAACCAAGATCAAAAGAAACAGTTTGAAAGTTGTATAAGTTTGATCATCTTATCATGGATAGTTGAGCAAAGAAAGTATCATTAATTTGTTTTAGAACATATTTTGTTTGTTGTTGCAATAGTTCTTACCAGTATTAGATTGTTTATTTTTTTGACCTGATTTGTTGGATGATCTTTAGGTTTAGAGATGGATCAAAACATAAGTTTGCATTGGGAGAGAGGCGGATTTCCATTAGAGAAGATAGATCAGGTCAAGAGTTTGAGTATCGATTATCGATTATCATTGCGAAGAGATTTTTTTAACACATATAGTCTATAATCGTGCAAAAACATAAACTATCTTTAAAACATTCAATTATAATACGATTGTCTAATTAATGGTACTATTCAATAATTCAAAGATCATGTATCTTGTTTGATGCTCAGTAATATTCTAATTGATGGTTTGATTAACTAGACAACGTCTCACCTTATTAGCCACGGTTTCTACTGCTCGATTAGAAGCTTGTGTGGCGCTTTTCGATGCATCTTGTATGTCAATTTATTTTGAAAAATAAATAATAATTTTTTTATATAAAGATATAGTTTGATTGTAGTTTCTCAATTAAGAATTGTGTATATTATTTTAAAAATTAATAGACAAGACACGAATCCTAAATGTTGTTGGTGCAGTGGTACTCTTCCATATCTAGATGACTTTGAAATTGGTGAAAACATGATAATATTCTAACCTTTTGTTTTTACATGATTTATCTTATATCATATATGTATATAATTGTATAAATAGATGGTGACATCTTGGTGATAACATTAGTTGTGGTTTTTGTCAATAAGTTGAGCTATTATTGTCCTCCATTAAGAAACTTCCAAAAATATCCAAGGAAAAATGAAAATTTTAATTTTTTAGTGGAGGGGATTGAGAAGAGACCCAAGTGAATGAATGAACATAAATGGTTCCTAAAGCAAAATTTGGCTCTCATAATTTAGGATTCCATTTATTTTGGTCAGCATTCAAACCTAGCAAAGAATGATAAAACTTGCTTATATATTGAAATTATTTTCTCCATGTTTCCTTATTAATAATAATCATGATTTGACAGTCCTTTATGCATCTTTGGTGTCATACAAATTCTTGTATGATATAATTTTTAATGTTAAAATTTATTGTATTAACAAAAGTTAATATGATAAATAATTTTTTTTATCTAAGACTAAATTTATTAACTTTGATTCACACTAAAAACACCTACACAAAAAAGAGGAATCTTGTTAACTTTTTAACAAAAATAAAATAAAACAATTCATTTAATAATAATCATATTATCTATTCAATCCTCTTGTTTGAGGTTTTTTAAGGAAATAAAATATTTATCATCACATTTCATTTCAACCATGATCAAATAATTCAATTTATAATTAAAATATTTTCATTTTATTTTACAAAATTTAAATAAAAAATAATATTTTACTAATTTATCCCAGATAACTCACGATAAAAACAAGCTATAATTAAGTCATGAAAGTTCTATAATTTTCTATAATTTTTTATTTATCACATCATTTCTTGAATGAGAATCATCTTGAGGCAAGAGGTGTGTCAATTTAAGTAGCCTTACACAGTCTTCACATTTTGTTGTAGTTTTTAATTTCTACTTTTTTTTCATTGTCAAATTGTTTATTTCATTTTTTTCTAGTGCCTTATGGTACGAGGTCTTAGTTAGCATATTGCAAAGAAATGATTTTTTTTGCAGTTTTGGATGGGCGTCACTTTTAGGTCGCAAAGATTTTTACTTTTGTTTTTTTGGCTTTAGATATCATGCGGGTTTGTTTCAAACTTACACTTGTTTTATTCGGTTTGTTTTGAGTTCACTAGACGGATTATAATTGTTATATAGAGTGTGGAAGTCAGACATGAGGATAATTCATTCACGAGGTATTGCCATGTATCATCTTCTCATTATTATTACTTCTATTTTATTTTATTGTATTTAACTTCTTTTATTTCTTCGTTCACATGAATTAAAATTAGTTTGTTAGGGCTCGAAAGAAACTATATATAAGGAATGAGAGTGGTATTGTACTCACATGCCTTCATCTTGGATCCAGGAGGATGCAAGTCGGATCCATGTTCACCGACCCGAGAATCATTGGACAGATTTGTCATGCATTGTCGTCTTTCTGTCTTAGTTGACACATGTCATAATATGATTGGTTGAGAGATATTTTTATTGTATATTGATCCATAATATTCCTCTTATCCTAATAAAAGAAAATCTCTTATACCTAACCAGATCAAGTAAATGCTTAAAATTATGGGCATTTTATTTTTATTTCTATGTAAAAACTAATAAATGGAAAAGATTATTCAAGAGTTCCCAAGAGTTCCCACGGGTGAGAACAAAATTGATTTTTTTTTTCTTTGAGAAATCAACGGAGATTAACAGTGAATGGTTTTACTTTTCTGAACTAACTATTTTTGATTTGAAGGTGAATATTTTGATAGAATATAATAAATCGATTGATCTCTAACCCAATGTCATCAGAGAGTTGAATGTCCAATTACAATAAAAATGAGGTCTATTGTTAATATATATAATTATTTGAGATCAGTGTTTTTTTCCTTATAATTTACAAAAATAACAATAAAAATGATTATTTTTACAAAATATCAAGTTAATCAATATCTAAAGAAAGTTCAGGGATCTATTTGTAATCTTTCCATTTTTGTATTTCTGTTTATTGTGAAAATGTCTGAATTTGGATAAGCTAACCCGATCCAACTTTTGCCATCACTCAATTTTGTGCGATCTGTCCAGTGCTCCACCTCGCAGTCCTGAAGAACAATCAAAATAACCCATCGACACAGGGAAGAGAAACTGATAGACGTGGTAAAAATGGAAGTGGGTATGTCTTTGAACGCACTGATTCGTCTACCAATGTCGAATTCAAGAACATACGACGAAACCCTTATTAGACATTCCTTTGTCTCCTCACGAGCATCCCAAAAATCCCTTCAGGAGCCGAAACGACAACACCTACTGGTAATTGAAGCCAAGGGAAAGAAAGGGATGATGTCTCGTCAGTTTCAACGCCCGCCACCTCCCCCTTTGCCCAAGATGGAAGACGATGGCAATCCTAAATTTGTTGTCTTCATCCGCATGGCCAACGTTAGTTGTAAATTCTGTTGTAAATTATTGAAAACAGTTGAGAGAAATTGATGGGTTGTGTTGTTTACAGGTAAATCTATGGTATCCTCTTAGTATTATAACTGGAGGTACAACTGCAAAGATTATGGTATCAGCAAAAGATAACTTTTTGGGAAAATATATTTACAAAGACACCCTTAGTAGGAATCTTGCTGCTGTTATTTACAGAGTATGTTTGTTCCTTCATTCTTAATAAATCAAAAACCCAACTGATGATGATGATGATGATTAATGATTCGTGATGAATGGAACTAACAGGATGAGAAGGAGGTACAGAAGACGGCGGTTAAGCAACACAAAGTGTTGAGAACAGCAACTGAGTTTAGATATGGCTACAAGCTTGTTGTAATTATATTTATACCCTCATTTTGGTTTTTTGATTGATTGATGTTTAAACAGATTGTTTCATGGATGATGTTGGTTTGGTTTATCTGTGCAGGAAAATAACAATGTTAGATCAGCACTTACCTCTTCAGGTGTTATCGAGGTAATTGAGTAATCCCGATAACTTATTACCATTTGGAAACACTTCAGACTCATTTTCAACTCCATAAAGAAAGTATTATTAGAAATTGTTGTATGACAACTTAGTGCTGGTTTGATTCAGCGAGAATAAGTTAGGATTGCTTTTATAGTAGTTTGCACCTGAAAAAACTCTAAATAAGCTTAGTGATTTAGCATATCTCATTGATAGTGAATATCCAATAAGCTGAATCAAATTAAATCTTAATAAAAATTTCAGCTCCCAACACAAGACAAGCTAAAGACAGTACTTGATAAAGTGAAGGACTTCTTTGGGGATGCTAAGGAATCTTTTGGGAAGCTCACAGCTCTAAATTCTGCAGAGACTGAGGATGAAAAACCCAGGTCAGTTTTATTTTTATTTTTTAACCTTGAATCAAAACATAAACTAACCAAACTTTTACTTTCAGTGTTAAAAGTTGAATATGAAGAACATTGGAGCATAAAGCAACAAAAGGAGGGGATGATTCTGCCAGCATAAGTTTTGTCCATGAATCAATATATGCTATGCTTGCATGAATATCTTGTATTGTATCATGTCAATCTTAATTCCTAACTACTTCCAAGCTAAAAAGATTTTCATCGAATCCAACAAAATGGAGTTTTGTGCATATGAAGAAACCACTATTGATGATACACTTGATATGAAGAACATCATTGTCTTATGTAATGATTTGGCATCAAGATGTGTAATATGTTGATAAATTTAGTATGTTCTTATATTAGGGCATTTGCTATCTTATAGAGTTTGAATTTGGGTTGCTTTTATCCGATGATATTCATATTTTGAATTGTGTTATATCGAGCTCGAAATATCAAAATTTTAGCGATTTGAAGTTTTATCCAAAACCGATGAATTCGTCGTCTTAACGGACATATTTATTGTTATTTTATAAAATAAAAAATTATTTAGATTTTTTTAACTTCGCGATTTCTTTGAACTAAAACAAATGTTAACAAATATATAAATTACATATTGTCCGAAATCTCAATAGTAAGTAAAGAGTTATTTTTAAGATAATTCTAAATGAAATAATAAGAATTTAATTAATTATATTTATGTATTGAATTTTATTTTCAAAATTCATGAAACATAAAGAAAAAAAATGTATATATACTTATGTGCTACAAATTAGTTTTAAAATTAAAACAAATCATATTTGTTTTTAAAAAAAATGATCAAAATTCTTTTTCATAACTTGATTCAAATTAAAAAAAAAAATTATATATATATTTCACCTAATTTTTATCTTAAAAAAATTAAATTTTATAAAGAAAATAAAATTCATCCAATATTTTATCTTATTCACGACATATTTATATTAAAACAAAATCACTTTCATTTTACTAATTTTCAAAACTGATTATGTGATAAAATATTAATTTTCAAATAAGTCAATATATATATACATTTAGTTAACTATTAAAGAAACAAATATATCTCTATAGTTGGTTTTTGAAAGAAAAAATAGTTAGAAATTTAAGAAAATATTTGATATAAATTATGATTTAATAGAAATATATTTAACTATAATTTAAATTTCAAAAACCAGCCATAAATACTTTGTTTGAAATTTATTTTGTATATCCCCTGTACTAGAAAATCCTATAATCCAGAAAGAAGTTCTTCTAGAGATATCCAGAAGACACACGAACTCCAGTCCCCTACAATGGCCTCGGCGTTTCATGATTCTAGAAATCTCGATTCACATTCTTATATACTCAACGCAACTTCACTCTTTCCCCACAGATTTCATTGCGGTTTTGGTTCAGCGAGTACAAAGAAAAACGAAGAAAGATGGCTCATTCTCTTGCCCATTTCGCAATTTCTCTACCCTTTTCCTCCAAACGCTCTATGAATCGTTCCAACTCGTCATACCCATTTTTACTTACCGAAGCTAAAAGATGCCGTCCTATCATCACCACCAAGGCAATGACAGGGGATTTCAGAGAAAATCTTGACCATTTGCAAAGGGTGCCAAAAAATCAATCTCCACAGCCCAAGAAAAGAACCATTCAAGTTACTCCATTAGGTAAAAAATTCTCCTTTCACCCAATATAGATTGAATCAACCAAAACCATGTAAGCAAACAAGAAAGGAAGAAAAACAAAAACAGTCTTTAATTGGTTTGATTTGGTTTGTGCAGGATTATTGGACAGATTCCCAACAGCTAGAACAATGCATCAAATGATGGATACAATGGAGAGAATGGAAGACCCATTAGCCTACGAGGGAGGATGGCCATCCTCACGTCAGACCCAGGCTAGCGGTGGGTTTGGTCGTGGAAGGACGCCATGGGAGATAAAGGAAGGTGAGACAGACTACAAGATGAGATTTGACGTGCCAGGAATGACTAAGGAAGATGTAAAGGTTTGGGTTGAGGAGAAAATGCTTGCTGTGAAAGCTGAGAAATTGCCCAAAGAGAATGAAGAATGGTCTGCTAAAAGCTATGGAAAATACAGCTGCAGAATAGCTTTGCCTGAAAATGTATTGTTTGAGAATATCAATGCAGAGGTCAAAGATGGTGTCTTGTATATTACTGTACCAAAACCACCTACACTGTCCAAAATTGTTGAGGTTAATGTCAAATAATTCTCTTAAAAAGACTTTGTAATATAAGATGGATTCATCATATATATATATATATGCAATCATCACAGACATGATCAATTCAATCTGGTTCTAGTTTCTTATTTACTCATCAGAAATTCTAGCCTAAAGGATATCAGATGATGAATAAACCTTGACCAACTGGTGAGTAATCTGTAAATCCGAAAGGGATGTCGTAATCAGACCTTTGTGGATCATACAGAAGGTCTAAGTCGTAATCTGTTGCCTCTTGGAATTCAATTGGTTCGGTTTCTGAAATCTTCTGTTCTATGTCGTTCTTGAATACCTGTTCAAAACTGTAACTCTTCACTGGCCATGTTATCTCATTGATCTTGGAAACATATGACAGGTTGTTGAACATGTTTTCGGATTGTTTCTGTTTGGTCTGGTTTGTTGTTTTTGAACTGCTTGCTTTCCGGGTATCAAGTAAACCTTCAAGGTGTGGAGAAACTATGCATTTCAAATCGCATTCGTGGATTTTCTTATCGTTGTTGTTAATATTTTGGCTTAAAGTTTTCGGCTCATTGGAAGATTTCAGCTCGTTTTCCTTTTGCAATCTGCTTAAATAGAGACGGTATTTCTGCAGATGACTAGCGACGTTCTCTCTTGTCAGCCAGGGCACGTTCATTAAGTCGAGGATTTTCTTAGGACCGACTTCTGTCAAAAAATATTGAACAGATAAGCCAAATGAGATGAAAAAAGGGGAAAGAGTTCTTTTTGCTTACTTTCATATCCGATATGATTGACTGCTCTCACGAATTTTTGGTGAAGATCGACTGTCCAAATTACTCGCGCTTTCTTCATGGAAGACTGGTCTCCATTATCAACGTCCTTCCTCTTCTTCGAGGATGAGAAATCAGAACCACCTTGAAGATGGGGGTGCTCATCGTAATGATCGAATATGGTTCTCATGATTTGAACATCTTCGAAACCATCTAAACTGCTTTCGACGTCTCTAACTTCATGATGTATCTTTTTTCTGAAGACATGTTGCCATATGTTTCTTAGTTCTTTCATTCTTATAGGTTTTAGAAGATAATCACATGCTCCATGTTGAACACCTTTCATAACTCTGCTTGTTTCCCCATCAACTGACATCACTGGAGAAGAAAGTAAGAAAGAAAGAAAGAAAGTGTCATTTTATAAATATGAAGAAAATGAAAAGAAAATCAGTTGGGTAATTACTGACTGATGACAGGAAGATCCATTTCAAGTCCCACATGCTCTAGAAGCTTAAAACCGTTCATATCGGGCATGTTGACATCGCTTATTACAATGTCGAAACCATCTCTTCTCTCGCGAAGTAAATCCAATGCATCTCTAGCTAAGCAACAAGTAGTGACTGAAACAACAACAAAAATCGGTTGGAGTGTTTTACATTACTGCATGCTCATAGATCTCGAAGAAAGCTATGTCTCTATTGTTGGGTTAGTCTAACGAGAGGAAAAAAGGCGAGTATTTGATGTTTTTGTTGCTTCTTTTGTTCTATATATTTTCTCACCTTAGGTATTGGGCAAATTCTTCTTTCTTTCCTTAACTAACTTCTGATTTGGTATACATCAAGTTCCTAAAAAAAGCCTATTTTTTTTCCACTTTATCTATAACTTTGACATGAAAAATAGTAAAAGACATGAGGATTGATTGCTCCTCTTGCCCACAAACCATAAAAATAAAGACTTTTTCTCAGATCATTCATGAATCAAGAACCTCCCTAAGTTCACATAAAGAAGATTTGTTCTTCTTTGTAAGGTGTGATTAAGAACTTAAACTTATAGGAAAACCTATATGGCTATAGAAGGTTTCTATAAATCAAACACTTTTTTGTTGAGTGATGACTCAGAACAGAGTAAGAGAAGATTTGGGATAGAATTACCTTCGTAAGAACATTTCTTCAGCATCTTTTCGAGGATCCTAAGCCAGGTGGGATCATCATCTACTACAAGAACTCGGAGACCTGCCGGAAAAGAGTCAGTTCTTGGGGAGGAGAAGCCACTTTCCATAGGTGTGGAGGAGACAAACAACTGAAGTGAGATTACAAGGTTCCAATTCAGGCAAAGACAAGACTATCAACTAATGGATCATATATAGGAAACCCTTTTGAAATTGCTACAGTATGATGATAGTGATATCTTTTTTGTTCATCACTTTAGTGGTGGGTTGCCCCAGCCAGCCAGCCACCCTAACTTAAAGAGAAGATAGAGAAAAGACTATGAGTATTGGTGCCGATTATTGCAAGCTAGTTTTGTTTTTTAAGTAAATAAGTGTCCCATTAACCTTCATTCCCAAAATAGAAACCAATTAATAGAATACATGCACTATTATACAAATGACGATATTAAGTCAATCAGAAAAAACAAAACTGTGATATTAGTTTATAGTGTAAAAAAATAAAAAATACACAATAAACACAACGAGATTCAATATTTAAAAACGTTAATGAGTTCAAAGGTCTTCAAAATATCAAATAGTTTGTTGTGAATTAAATCTATAGGTTGACGTCTGACGGTTTATTTCGAGCCAAATAGTCTACCAGATAATAATTAGGATAGAGACTCATCAGTTCTATTCAACCAAGCTCGCAGTTTTAATCTAAACTTCCCACTCAATATCAATATTGTTTTAAAATAGGTTTCAAATCGACGTCACTCATTTGTAAAAACAAGTGAGGTGTCATCTTCATCTTCCCGTAACACATTTTGGCATGACTAACTATACTACACTAAAATTTTATACCTCTATCATCTATCAAAATTGATCCTAGCAAGACAATTTCATTAAGTAGCAAAAAAAAAAATTTTATAGAAATTTAAATTTCCACCATTTCTCCCAGATAAAAAGTCAAACGGGATAATAAAAATGTAATTAATATATTGACAATGTAAGTTATCAAGCATCAACACCTTTCTTCCCAAGACTCTTATATCAACTTTTTTTTCTTTACCCGGACTTAGTGAGTGCCTATTAGTGAGAATTGAACCTTGAATTTTTATTTTTTAGGTAAGATTCTTGTAATTTGATCTATTCTAATTTTTAATTTAATTTAGGACGGTTTTAGTAAAATATCGAACATAAAACCTTGCAAGACTCTTCCCTCTTGAATTATTTTAACAAAATCTTAAAAATATGTAAACAAAACTAAACTTGAAATGCATTATTCCTTAATGTATTTGAGGTTGAACATGATAAAAGAAGCTCCACTTTATAGCTAAGTACTTTAGTCTTAATAGTCAATCCACATAGTTTGATTCCACCTAACTAACAAAAGCAAAATTTATAGGTAAACATAATAGATAAGTTTTTTAGTAGCATCATTACCACCATTACTCAATGTTTCTATTTTTAGTTTTCCCAATCTTTATTCACATTGTTGTATTTACAACAAGTGCAATAATATAGAGAAAATCACTTTTATGACGATAAGGCTCGATGGATAATATTTTATACAGATTGCGCGGTTGATTCGAGAAGTTATTGCAAAATTTTGTTGTATAATGATTGGAACGTGTGTTGCACGCAGTCATATTGGCAACAATGGGTGGAGTTACTAGGAGATTCCCCTACTTGTATAATTAATTAAGAGTGAACTTAATTATATGCCCTTGTCTAGTATTGTTGATGATTAGTCAATAATCAATGACTAAATTATCTATAAAACAACAATGAGGTGATTAACTTTCTTAGGTGGGTGGGGAATGTTCTGCCCTATGCCTATATATGACTAGCTAGGTCATGTAATTTGACAAAGTTATAATTTAATTAATTAAATTATATGATAATTAGCAGTTAGTTAGTTTCTAAGCCAACCATTTTATATTTTAATCCTACCATAAACTCAATGCACATGGGTATCCATCTGAAAGAGACAAGTCATGAAATTCGAATTGGGTTCGGGTAATGGAGAGTGATCGAAAATTGACCCAAATCCAATATTAAATTAACGTCGAATTAATTAATTTGTAAATTCCCTTTACGATTTAGTTCCGGGATCACAAATTAACCTCAATAGAAGCAATACTAAAGTAAAAAATATTTTATTTAAGGAGACAAAATTATTTTAAATTTGTATATGAAATAATTTGCTTTACTTAATAATATAATACACTCTTAATTTCTGTTATTGTCACATTTGATAAAAAAAAAAACATCCAAGAATCTAATTTCTCTTTGTATTTGAAGTGTTGATATTTGCTTCTCTTTATATATTTTTTAAACTATGGTTCATATTCCAAATGAATTTACTTAATATTATCACCTTATTGTATAACTCTCATTTAGATCGTAACGTTTTTAAGATATTTGTTTTTTTATCTAAGATAATTTGTATCTCAGTTACTTTATTCTTTTCTAATTTAGTGGTCTTTTTTTATTTATTTTTATCATGTTGTCTTGTCTTTTGAATGTCTTTACTTATTTTTATACTTTCTCCTAATTTATAAAACAATCGCCCTTAACATTAAATAAAGTATATACCTTCTAATGTTGTTTTTCTTTTTCTTGTTCTTTGTTAAAAAATAGTTTACGTTTTCAAGTATTATGATAAATAGGTCTAGCTCGTATAATGAGTATGCAAATAGGAACGTTAAAAAAAATCACTTTCTTAACAAAAACAAAAACTCTAGTATGATGTAGACACGAAACACAAAAAGTTGTAGAATTAGTCCAGTCAAGTCGATTTATAGTAAAAAGAAAAGGGTTAGTTAAATTTGTGGGTATTTCAATTTTTTTTAGAACAAACACAAAGACAAAACACTAAAAAGAGTGATTGCCTATATTTATATAATTGATTTTTTTTTTTACAGTAAGTAATTAAGGAAGGAAACCATATATTGTTGGAAAATGGGTCATGATGACACGACTCCACACTAACTACAGAAACATCTTGAAGTTGATTAGTGGGAAAATCCCATCACCCCTTATCATTAGGTAGAATGAATAGTAGTTTTTCTTCATTGTTGTGGTTTGTCAAATCCAATAATGCTGGTGGAGGCTTGAAATTACAATTAATGAAGAAAAGGAAGAATTTATAGATATTATAAGGAAGTTTACAAGAGAAGAATTAAAGATAGCTTTATGAGAGTGGGGGCAAGAGAGATTTCAAAAGAAAACTCAATTGGCTTGAAAAGGAAATGCCCACTACTACTCACAAAGCCACCTTTATGTTAAAGGGGGATAGATGGCCGCATCATTGGTTGGTTCTACATATTGGGAGGATCATCAACTCCATGCAACTAATTCTTCTTCTTTTTTCTATTAAAAAAATATCGAATTTTTAACTCTTTTTTATCGGATTGTCATGTTGTCTGTCATCTCCCCATTCGTTATCTTTTTCATGAAAGTAGTATAATTCCGTATAGCTTAACTTGTACTTACACCAAATATTATTATAAAAATCACATATACTTTAAACAAAAGTAGAGTTTTTTTTACAAATTTTACGAATTTACATTCTCCACTCAAAATCTTGAGTCGGGTGAGATGGATTAATGGGTATTGGTTACCAAGTGTGGGCATGTAAAATGGAACTATTGAATTAGGGTTTGTATTGTTTGGCCCAGGTTTTTTTATATTTTATCCACAGAAACAATTATTATATGACTTGGAAGGCATACCATTGAAGGCCCAACAGCATATTATTAAAAAAAACATTTTCTTTCTAATAATCAACCATATTTTTTTGTTTACCGAAATAAAATGTCAAAATTGATAAGTTATATAAGATAATTAAATAACAATAATAAATAAATGGCATTAAAAGGAAATCATTTCTACAAAACTAATTACATAAATTTATTTATATGAATAAATAATAACTAATATAAATTCACTTTTTTCAAATAAATTTTTATATTTCTTTATTATTTATAAACTCTTGAAAATCGTAAAATTTTATTATCGTACTTTTTATCGTAAGTGTAGTTTATCTAAATTAGACTGTGAGTTTTCTCTAAAACTGAAGACTTTAAGGACAAATTCAATATTTTAATAATTTTGATTTAAATACACATTGTTCTATTTTATCTATAAAATAAGTTCAAACATAAACTAATTTGTCCAACAATATACAAATAGTCATTATATAGCCCTAATCCTATTTCACAGTAATCATAGCAGACAATGCCCAAAGAGTCATTGTTTATATTAAATTTTGTATTTTTCTATACTAAATATTGCATCAATTAGTTGAAGTGTGCATAATCTATCATTGACACCATATTAATAAAAAAAAAATACAATTTGTTATTAACAAAATATATTCCAATATATATTAGAGGAATGTATGGAAATATATATACTAGTTTAGAGGAATGAATGTATGGAAACCATCAATTAAAATCAGCTCAAACCCCATCAAAGTTAATTGAAATTGGAAACCACAATTTCCAGAGTCAAATTAATTATGTGTTAAAGGTTTATAAATATTTATTTATAAGAATACTATATTAAGTCACAAATATTAAAATACATTTCAATAACATAAATCCTAATTAGTTCATCTTTATAAATATCAAACTAATTTAAATAAGTAAGGCACTTATAGAACAATTTTCACATTCACAAATATCAAGCCATGGGGACTAAATTGATAATACTTAAAAATATAATATTCGATTAAGTCTATGAAAAAAAAAATTATAGTTTATAAGAACAATTGAATTTTGGGTTGGTCAATAATTCATCATTTCATTTTCCATTACTTTTATATCATTCTTTTAATTTCTCATTGTGCCATTTAGTAAATTAAATCATTTAAGTTATAGACAAAGTCATTAATTATATGTAATTTATTTTTATTTATAAAATAATTCAAGTTAGTTAGTTTAAATGTCAAGATCCTTGTTTAAAATATTAAAAGAATTCTCTATTGATTTTTATTATAAACATCTTAAGTTTAAATTAGGCATCTTTTTGTAAATTTGAATTTTTCTCATTTAGCAAATGCTTCCTTCAATTGTGTATTCAATATAGCTAGACAACATGAAATGGTCCAACTTGAGAAATGATTAAACAAATGTTTTTCTTTTGTATTAAATGAACTTGATTGAATAAATAATAATTAAAAAAAAGTCTGTCATGTACTAGATTGAATGAATAATAATAAATGCATTTATATATATATATATATATATATATATATATATATATATATATATATATATATATATATATATATATATATATATATATATATATATATATATATATATATATATACTTACAATTAACCTAACTAGGAATCAAATCATAATCAAACTGAATAATTTATTTAAAACTATTATGCTTATCTGAAATAGTTTTTTTAGATTATATATAACTAACAATTATTTATAACTCCTAATATTCTCTTGTAGGTCAAATAGTGAAATACCCAATGACCTTGAAAAAAAAGTTTCAAATCAATTTTTGGTGATTCAAATATATAATAATACATGCTAGTAAATTAAAAACCTTGTCTTTAAGACTTTGAAATGTTATCAATTTCTTTATTTTACAAATATTCATCTAGTACTAGTTTAATTCTTATTTGGTATGTGATTTTTTTATAATAAAAAAAATCAAAAATTAAAATAAAACTTGTTTGCTAAAATTTTGTAGCATGATGTAAAAAATATTTTTTTATTTACTTATATAAAAAGTTTTATCTAATGCAATCATATTATTCATATTAAACAAAAACAAAATTATTTTACATTTTATTTATAAAAAATTCTAAATAATGATGACAAAATACTCATTTTTATTAATAATAAATTGAACATATTCTCCTATAGTATCTTTTTTTAAATAGAAAATTGAAATAAGGAAAAGTGCATTCTTTTCCATAGGGAAAAGCAAATTTAATATGGACCAATGATTCAAATGTGAATGAAAGTTGTTCCCAACTTATAATCTTAATTATATTATAAAATTTTTAAGTGGAATATTATTATATATTATTATTATGAAATTAACCAATACACATACCTAATCTAGATTCTTCTCTCTGTTTCTGAGTCTTCTTTACTGACAAGACAATTAACCATATTAATTAACAACAATTTTAATTTGTTATCATTATAAAATTAATGTTTTGTATGTGTGTATATAGCAAATGAAAACAATTTTATGTTCAAATTCGAAATTTAATCAAACTAAAGAATAAACATACAAGAGTAGGACTATATATTTTAAAAACAAATTAAATAAACATATGTAGTGAAGTTATTATAAAGTACATAATATGAGTTAATTATTTTTATTTCAAATCACAAAGTATCTAAAGTTTGTACATATAATTAAGAGTAAGGATAGGGGGAGCGAAAGTTTTGCAGCGAATGTGTAGCGAACTGATGTGGAATAGTGACTAGGCTGATGACTAATTATAACTTTAAATGTTTATTTATCTCTCTCATGTTTTTTAATAATTTCTCTCTCTTCTCCTACTTAATAATTTATATTTTATATTTTTAATCTTTATTAATAATTTATTTTAAATATTAATAGGGACAATAATAAATCAAATAAAAAAATAGTATATTATATTCTCTTAAATATATATTTAAGAGAATAAAAAATTAAATATAATTTTTTTATATTTTTTAATTAATTATTTTTCACACCCTCTCTACTTTTTTATTTTTTATAATATATATTTTAAATTTAATCAATTAACTCAAACGTTTATATATTATATTCTTTTATATTATCATAATGGGTTAACTCTTATTATAAAGTTTTTTTTTATTTAGGTTAAATAGTAATAGTGGATAATTTGAGTTAGATGTAACAAATTCTTATTTTTTTATTATAATTTATTTTAAAAACAACAAATTCTATATATAAGTTTGTACATATAATTAATTTAAAGGTTGATCAATTTTATGAGAAATGAGTCCACATTTTTGTAAGACCACAAAATTTGTTTTTGTAAGATCATATATTTTAAACTTAAAATTGAAATAAAAAATAAACTATTTAAATTTTAGGTTTAAAATTTATACTAATTAAAGTGTAATTTTCCTATAAATTTTTTTTTGAAAAGAGATGAGTTAATTTAAAGTTAAGTCATTTCACCACCTTTTTATTTTCTTTCATAAATCACAAATAATGTAAAGCAACATACTATATCATGATCCTTATAAGCATCCCTAGATTAAAGTGTAAAAATAAATATATGTTTTTCAAAACAACATTTATTTATTTTTTAGAAAAAATATATTGACCTTGTTTAAAAACAGATAACTCACCCAATTTTGCATTCATTAAGAAGTCATCTGAAAACATTTACTTATAATTAACCGTAATTGTCTGGTGGCCCAACTCATCACTTTCTTAACTGTAATGGTAAGATAAGTTATTTATTACTTGTATGAACTTTTTTAATTCAAAATAAATATATTTAAATAAAAGAATGATATTTAATTTTTTATTTAAAATATTATTTTAATAAATTATTATTTATATATAATTCAATACAAAAAATAAAAAAATAAAAACAAAAGAGTATATCTTTATCATGAATTTTAAATAAAAAATTGGTTAGAAAATTTGTTTCTAATATGAAAATATTTTGATAATTAAAAATCTTCAAATTATTTTTTAATTTATGATTTGACATTTTATTAACTTAATTAACCTCATATTTTTCTAATTTCATCAATTTAATATATTCAATTTAAAATTTTTATTTCATTTATTAAAGAGTAAATTTTTACTTTTACTTTTTTTTTCTAACACAGGCAAAATTATATATCTATACAATATTTGTTTTTTGTTTTTTTTTTTTTAAAGGAGTGCATCTTAATTTTAATCATCGGTAAGGTAAACATTAAAAACCTATATATCTAATTTATAAATTTAAAATAATTATTTTGATTTATTTTTAACCAAAATAAAATCAAAATAATTAATTCAGGAATAAAAACTTAATTAAACAACTAATTAATTTAATTATTATAATAATTAAAACCTAATCAATTAATGATAATGTCCAAATAAAATAATTTGGGATAAATGTTATACTCATTTTATCTCAAAATAATTTTAAAAAAATTAAGGAATTAAAAAAAATAATTTAAGATAAAATGTGGTACCCATTTTATCCCCAAAATTATTAATTTAACCCAAAAATATATAAAATAAAATAAAATAAATTGACAAATATTATTATATTTATTTTAAATATTTTTTGTATTTTAAAATTTTAAAAATTAAGTCAAAAGGGTGAGAAAAAAATCAATTTTAAACAAAACCTTAAAATTTTAAATAAAATAAATAAATCAATGATCATGTGTGGCTGAAACTATGAGGAACGGCTGCAGCAGAAACCAGGACCATCAGATGAGCGATGGATTATCATCCAATGCCCACCAGTTGCCCGCTGCAATGAAGGAGGCGTGCATCCGCGAAGCATGGGATCGACTAACGCGCGTCTTAGGGCTGTTAGCCAAAACACGACAGAATGCGTGGATCGCAACGGAGCGTAGATAGAATGCGAACAGAACGCTCCGCGTCCGCATTTACACCCAAAACAGTGTCGTTTTACGCTTGGGTTCTCTTTTTCCTCGCGATCGCTGGAGGATAAGAACAAGTTTCATCATTGATTTCGCAAAGATGGAACTCCACTTAGAGTCAACCATTTCAACTGATTCAAAAGGTGAAATGATCACCCTTGTAGGGTGATCATTTCCCCTATATTCATAGGCATCAATGATGCCTATTCCATCAACTAGGATGAAGAACATCCTAAACACCATGAATGGTGTTTGGCTAATTCTGAAGCCAAGAGAATCCATCTATAACTTCCAGTCAAAAGATTTCGAAAATCTACCATTGAAGTTCAAAGCTTCTGATTTTTTGAAATTTCTATATAAGGCTTTAAAACTTGGATCTAGGCATCTCAAAAGCTTCTCTAAGGTCTAATGAAGCTTCTCTAGTACTTTGTAAACTTTCAATCATCCTTTAATTCATATTTCTAGTTTGAATTTGAAATTGAAATTTTTATATTTCAGTTTTCATAATCTTGTATGATGTCTGATCTTTGAATTTGATGGTTGGAAATAGATACTAAGATCATTTATGAACTTTCAATGAAAGCCAAGATTAGTCAATCGATCTCAAACAAAAAAAAAATTGAATTTTAAAAAACTTAAAAAACGGGTTTTATGTTCTTGAGTTAATCCTCAAGAACAACAGCTTAAAAAGTTTCCCCACATGTTACTAATGATGTTGGACAACTAATTGGATCATGTTTGAATCATCCTGATCATGTTTGATCAAAATCAAAATTTTTAAAATAAATGAAAATTTTGCGTTCTTGAATTGGTCCAAATGAACAGTCAGTGTTCATGTTTTGGTATCAATCAAGTATATGAAGTATAAAGAAGTTATTGACAAGAACCTTACACTTCAAAACAATTTTAAAATAAAAAATCTGATTTTTTTTTCCTTCCATAAACTGTTTTGATCAAATTGATCATCACCCAAGTCGAATGATACATTGAGATGATGATTTTAATATTCTTGAGAGCTTTGTGAAGCTACCCAAGCTCTTGGATCAAAAGATCCAAACCTCCATAAAAATTACAAAACTTGAAATTTTGATGTTCTTGAGGAACGACAGGTTCGACTAGGACCGAGAGATCTGACCGAGGATCCTCAGTTAGGACCGAGAGGTCTGACCAAGGCTTTTTAGCTATGACCGAGAGGTCAGACCAATGATTTTTATATCCGATTGAAAAGTCATACCTAAGATAGAGAAGTCTCGCACCCAACCAAGAACTCCCGAACCCAGGACCGGTGACTTCCATCTAGGACCGAGAGGCTCAACCGAGAATTCTACATGAGTACTGAGAGGCCCTAGCACCCCAATCGAGGAACTTCCGCCCCCTGACCGAGGATCCTAAACCCGGAGCGAGGAGTCTCCGACTATAACTGAGGGTTTTTTAGCCACAACCAATAAAACTAGTCTAGGACACCGATCTTAAGGCCTATTTGGTTCCAATTTTCAAATTCTAAAATTAATTTTATAATTTTGAAACCTCAAACCATTTTCTAAAAAATCCTAAAAAAATTAGAAAATGATTTCAAAATACTTTTAGGATATTTCCATAAAAAAATATTTTGACAAAGGCTCGTTTGAGATTTATGTTTGAACTCTAATACCTTTAGATGTTCTTCATGCATTTCTCTCTCTAGTCATGGTCAGCAACAAGCACTAGTATTTAAATAATTGTTGTTACAATTCTTTAAATACGCATAAACCTATGAATGTCTAGGACTAGAAGAATAATCAGTTAAAATAAAACGTTATACAACTGATTTTTAAAAGCCGAATTTATAAGTAATGATCGTTTTTAAAATGGGAACGGATAATTAAGCGTGAAAGTTCTTTCCCGAGTATCATAAAATTACGAATTTAAAGAAACTCTAATTAAAAAAATATGTTTTTACACATATGTCAGTTTTATTGATTTTCAAAATTAATTGGCGACTCTATTTTCAAATTAATAATTTTTTTAATTAATTGTTTTTAATTAATTTAAACAACGAATTTCTAAAAAATCAAATTCTAATTTGATTACGGTAAAATTAAAGATTATTTAAATTTGAACTCAAATTAATTATTTTATAATTAACTTCAAAAGCGATCCAGAGTTATTTAAAAAAATAATAATACACCAATTTGATATTGAAATTCTCGAATCTCGAACATTCTTTGTAACCAAAGGATTTTTCGAGAATTAAAATATCAATGACAATATTTAAAATAAGCATACCTGTCAATATTATAAATGAAATTTATGTTTTATTTAATAGAGTTATGTAGTTGTAAAAACATTATTAGTATAGTATTTGTCATTTCCGCATGAGTATATTAAATGATATTAACATGCAATCACTTAAAAAAAATTAATTAAATATATATATATATATATATATATATATATTTAAATTAAAATTTTATTTAAAAAAATATCTCTATCTAATTCAATATATTATTAACAATAAACATAACAAAAAAAAATATATATCCAAAATTTAATTTTCATTTTTTTAGCAAACTCTTCAATTTAAACTTTAGAGATGTTTCCAAACATGCTCAATATTATTTTATAAAATAATTAAATTTAACTTAATTCATTTTAGTAAAATCGAATTTAAAATATTTAATTTTTAAACAAAATACTTTTTACTTAAACTATATATATATAATATGATAACATTGATTTGAATCCTAAAATATCCATTTTATATGATGTAAATATGATAAAATTGATTTGAATCTGGAATACCCATTTTATATTATGTCATACTTACTATGTTTTGTTTTGTTTAGAAACTTAGATTCTACACCGTTAAAATATATATATATATATATATATATATATATATATATATATATATATATATATATATATATATATATAATATTATATATATATATATATAATATTATCATAATTATACATCATTATTATATTAAAATAATATATTATCATAATACGATAAAATATGATAATATCAATATTATCTTATATTATTATATTAATTTTCTTATAAACTTAATGTAATGTCTATATATAAATGACTTTTATAATAGAATATATGGTTATTTAATCATTGATAGAGGGTTCTAATAATGCTCTAATACTTATTATTATATTTTAATAATATTTTTTTTTCAAATAATTATGTTGATGTTCTTATTTTCTTCGATAAACATATTTTTGAGTTTTGATTTTAGTTGTTGCTTCAGCCAAACATTTTATGTCCATGAGATTCGACATTTTCACTGATTTTTATTTTATGCAACACACGGACATCCCGTCATTGGATGAATTTCGAAACTCAAAAGTAACTTCGGAGTTCATTTAGTTGTTGTTTCACCCTAACATTTAATACTCATGGGATTCAACCTCTTTATTGGTTTATCAGACAACACATTGACATTTTGTAACTAGATGGAGCTCACAAGTTTCTTAAATTTGAAGAATACATCATCAATATTTCAACATCTCGATCGTCTTCAACCTCAAGTTGTTCAAGTGTTTTTCATCTTGAATTTGAGAAAGAATTTTAGAATATAAGATAAAATATATGTAAGATATTATTACACTATTATAAATTATAATAATATTATTTTTATATTAAAATAATATATCGGTAAGATATTATTACAATATGATAAATTATAAATTATGATAATATTAATATTATCTTATATTATTATATTAGTTTCTTTCTAAAAAAATAAATAAAAAAAAAAGTAATTTCTATATAATATATAACTTATATAATTAAATACAATCTTCCTATTATTTTTAACACTTTTATTTTTTTAAAATTAAAATAAAAGTTAATATGATTCTTCCTGATCTCTTTCTATTTTTCATTTCATGTAAACTTTGTCATTAACATTAATTGTTATGTTTATTTATTTTTAATTTAATATCATCTACATTACTAATTTCATAATTTAAAATAAATTTAATCACTTCCACATGTACAATTCAAAATTTAGAAACCAATCCAACTATACCTGGCCATAATCCGATTCACAATTGCCATCTCTGTCCTCTATTATTACTCCATTAATTAATTAGATGTATATCATCACATTAATTGTATGACAGTGTATTTTCGTAATAATTAATGCATCTTATAAACTTAATATAATGAGACTAAAATCTGAATACATTTATACGTGTTTATTTTTATTTTAAATTTTCTTATTACAAATATTTATAACTAAGATTTAATAATAATAATAATAAAACTATCATACCACATCACCATCATTATCTAAACATTTTTTATTTCTTTTTTTTTTCCTCAAATAATTGGGGAAATGGCTAAAATGAATCTCACCATTATAACCCTCTTTAAATCAAATTATTCTGATAAAATCGAAATAAAATATTTAATTTTTTAAATAAAGATATTTGACTCTTGAAAAATTCAATCAAAGTGTTTACAATTACATTTAAACTTACATATATTAACATATTAAGTTCAATTTCTTTTCACTTTAGTTACTAAGGGATTATTATTATTATAAATAGTAATACATATAACATACCAAAATAAAAAGGTTGAGAAATTAAAAAAATTAATTTGATATTTTAAACCTAGCTTTTCTGGTTAAAAAAAATGAGGAGATAAAAAAACTAGATTAATAAAAGTTCCTCTGGTTAGCAAAAGAAAGTGATTATTTTTCAGACATATAAATAATCTAGACTATGATACATAAAATAATTTGGATTATAAAAAAATTGATTTAAAAAATAATTTTATATTAAATACAGTAAAAATTCACACAATAATTTTGATACAGTCTAAATAATAGTTTTATACTAATTCATATTATTATAATCTGAATCATGATTCAGAAAATATTATAACTAAATTTCAATAAAAAAAAATAATCTTATTATATCTGAAAAATAAAATCACTTTAAATTTTAACAATTTTTTGAATAAAATAATAATTTTAATAGAAATTGTGACATTTTAAATTGAGGGTGGGTGAAAAATGTTGTTCACATTGATCGGTGAAAAAGCAACATTTCTAAGTTTTTTTCTAAAATAAATGAAGGCTTTCTCATTTGTTTATTTGTAATGGATACATTTATTCTAAAAGAAATATAAAACAAATTGGCTGCCGAATCAACAATTTGAAAGTCAAAAGAACATCATAATTAAAAAAGTAGCTCAACTGTTCACCACTCGAATTTTGTTTCCTATTATTATATTTATGTTTTAATATGAAAAAGATTTAAGAATATATTACTTTTTGTCTCCAAGATAATTTATTAAATAAAATAGTTTTGTGAGTAAATGTTTATTTTGCTTTTGCTCTTTTTAAACTATTTTTGATTTTTTATATTGTTATATATATAGTTACATTTAAATAAATTTGCTCAGGTTGAACATGTTTCTAATACTCTTATATAAAAATATTTTTTTAATGGAAATGTATATATATGAATTTAGGTATGACCCAAAAAATTAAGTGTGGGAAACAAATACATTTATGTGGTATAAAATTATATTTATTGTATGTTGATATCATAGTAATAATTTAACAAAAATGCACAAGTTTTGTTTTTACAAGGTGTCATTAGTATTTCACACCTATAGTTTGACTTTGACATTCATGGGTTGAGGGAGAAAGATTTGGACTAATTCCATAAATATGGGTTGAGGTGGAAATTAATATTTTTGACTATATATTCCATGTTAGTTTGTGTTATGAGTGTCTTCAAAGTGACATTTTGAAATGGGTGGAAGTTTGAAATAATAAATTCCTCTATAGTGTTTGTGTCTTGTGTCTAAGAGATTGTGCTTACCTCTTAGTCCATTAATGCCTAGATCAATTATAGATCTTGCTTTTGGGATACTTAATTTTGTTAGGGTCATATATAGGAGATAATAGTTAAAAGTATTTTAATTGGAAAGTTTGGATAATGAAATAAAATGTGCTTTTGTAGAATAAAAATAGACTAATATTTAAAGAGTTTTGTGGTGCTTGATTATTGACAAATGTGACAATGTATATTTTATTGGTGAGATTTTGAACTTTTTATATAATAAGCTTAGAAATTGGTAGTTTATGTTCATTGATTAAGTCTTTTATTATTTTATTTATTTATAGAGGTTATGTTATTTTAATTTAAGGTGTTTTAAATAAAAATTAAACTAATAATTTTTTAAAAAATTAAAAATATTTATTACCATTACTATTTGAGCTACAATTATGATCAAATTTTAAATCATTATGATATTTGGCATGGATTAAAACAAACTATAAAGTATTTAGTCTCACACTTTAAAGGATGTCATAAAAATTCAAATTCATCTTAAGCTGAAAATTCACCACGACCAATAACAATGAAATTATCCACTTTTATTAGGTCAAAAATAAATAGCATATGGATATATGGAGAAAATAACGACACAATTGGTTGTTGCTATTGATCCCGAGTCCCGACGCTCAACAAGTATTTATTTATATATATATATATATATTTATTTTGAGAACGTTGACTTCCGCTTCTTCGAAGTGTGATTAATCCCTGCAGGTCAAACAAATAGCTCGCAAATCTATTTAACCAATTTAATCAGACAAACAAAATTTATCGTCTGACGGACTCGAACCCAATACCTAAAAAACTGGAATCTGAAGTATCACCTCCATTTACTGCTAGACTATAAGAGAATTATATATTTGTTAAATATAAATAAATAAAAAATCGTCCCTAATTTGGGGGACCATTGACTTTATTATCCGGTCTACACCATTAAAACTCTCTAAATCTAAATTTCCCATCTTTATAAAAATTCCTTTTATTTAAAAATATATTATAATTGTCGTCAAAATCTAATCAAAATATGTTAAATTTGATTAGAACCAATCAATTTCTCTAGTTTGTTCAATTATATTATTTGAAATAAGAATAATTATATATTTATTTTGTTTCTATATCAAGTTCTAAACCTTTTAATAAGGGTCATCTCTAATTATATGTTTGTCTCACTTGACTATATATATATATATATTACTACAAATTAATAAAACAAAAATTATATATATATATATATATATATATTATTACAAATTAATAAAACAAAAATGTGAAACAATTATTTCACTGGTCTTCTCATCTCTCATATATTATTATTATTATTATTATTATTATTATTATTATTATTATTATATATTATTATTATTATTATTGTTATTATTACAAATTAATAAAACAAAAATGTGAAACAATTATTTCACTGGTCTTCTCATCTCTTGAGGACTTGTTTGGTTTAGGGATATGAAATAATGAATGTGAACACCCAAATTGATATTAATTATACATATAATTAGCTGCAGCATCCCAAACAAGCCCTAATTAAATGATGAGTAAAAGAAAAGATGCTGGGATTTTAAGAAATATATATTTAGTAATGATGGGTTTATACGTATTTAATTGATTAATGAACTAACCGCATACCTAATCTCAATCATATATATATATTTATAAATATACATATTGAAATAAATAATTAATAATTTCAATCATGAATGGACTGTTTCATAGGCAACACTCTTGTATTATTGTAATATATTAATCAATAAATAATTAGCTTAATTAATTTAATCATACACCAAATCTGACTATATATAAGTTGACAAGTTTCAATATAGGAACATATCATTATTTATTGTCTAATATTGAAATTAAAGGATTTAATTAATTGAGGTTCTCTAATACTAAATTAATTACTAATTGGTCACGGTGATTTATTGAAGTAATATTTCCTATGAATTAAATGGGGGTTAGTATAATAAAGTTGGTTTGGACACTTCCGTTTAAAAATCTAAAACATATAATAATTATTTATTGGCCTGATTAGACACGCATAATAATAAGGCCAGCCAGCCAGCTGATACCAAATTATATATATAGTGAGATATTATAGCTAACGTAACCAAATTAATAATTCATTCTCAAGACACATATTATTATTATTATTATTATGCATTGATTAATTAGGCATACTTACTATAGTCTGTAGATAGTATCCAATCTACAAAATGTAAAAGTAAAATATTTAATGGGAAGTAAATTGAGTTATAGGTAGGGTTGATTATTGAGTGATTAATCCGAAATTTAATTTGTTCTGAATCCGAAATACTAATTCGGAATGAATATTTCGGATTGGATTGAGTTTAAATTTGATTAATTTCGAATTGGATTAGGATTCTCCAAACTATCTAAATAAAAATATATATTTTAATTTTTTTTTAAATTTTAATTTAATATAATATATTTTTGATTTATTTTCGCATCACTTAGTCAACATTTGTTTTTTTTTTTCAGATTCAAAATTTTTAATTATAACATTAAAATTTTAATAAAAATTATAAAATAAATTAAAATTAAGTACTTAAATAAGAAAATATTAAATGAGATTATCAAATGTGAGGATTTGACGGATTAATCCGAACCGAATCCAAATTACAAAATTTGATTAACTATTTCGGTTTGGATTAATTTCGGATTGAATTAAATTTAGATTTAGTTTAATTACGATTTAATTTGAATAATCCAATTAATCCAAAATAATTTGAATTAAAATATATAATATACTTAATTCATCCTTCATTTCTTAATTAAATATAAATAAAATAAATGAATTAATTATAAAAAAAATATTATTAAATAATTTCAAGTTCATATCTAAAAATAAAATTAAATAATATATATATATATATATATATATATATATATATATATATATATATATATATATATATATATTAGTTTGGATTGTCTGAACCATATTTAATTCAATACTTATTCAATCTGTATTAACTAGTAAATAGTTTGGATTAATTTAGTTTGGATTGGACAAAATAGATCGATTTTACCTGTTTGTTCACCCCTATACTCATATGACTAATAGAACGATTTAAAGGATATTTTCTTCAATTTAAAACATTTCAACCTAAATAAATCCAATATTAAGTTTTAAATGAAGGTGAAATTCGTTTCTATATTAAAAAAGAATAAAGAAAACTGATAAATTCTTTAGTAAAATATCTTATTTATTTATGTGAGCTACATTGAATATTATATATATAACAACATGAGTGTATGATGTTTGTATCAATGAAATTAATCACCGAAATGCACATTCGGATAATTGTCGTCAATTTTTTAAACTACAAACATTCTCTGTTTATGGATTTTTGCTTGGCAAGTTCTAATCAATATGATAAAAATGATTGAATCAAATAAATTTTATCAACAACAATATTTACCAAAAAATCTATCATCTGATATAAGTTTAATAGGAACAATAACTAATCTATATATATATAATGATGCTTAATTTTTAAAGTGTCCGGATTGCCGGGTCGAGAGCTGTGGTTAATTTGGATACTTGGGTCGGATTGTGGGTTTACCCGTTTTTAAATTTAAAACGGTTAAAAGTAAAATTAAAAATGCTAGAGGTATGTTTCGAACTTGCAACCTAACAAAACAAATAGAACTCTTTAACCAACTAGGCTCTAAAGACTTTATATTTTAAATTCAACACCAAATTTGATAAACGCGGGACGTTTTAACATTAATATAAGTTCAACTTTTTAACTAACTAATCTATATATATATAATAATGCTTAATTTTTAAAGTTTCCGGATTGCCGGGTCGAGAGTTGTGGTTAATTTGGATACTTGGGTCGGATTGTGGGTTTACCCGTTTTTAAATTTAAAACGGTTAAAAATAAAATTAAAAATGCTAGAGGTATGTTTTGAACTTGCAACCTAACAAAACAAGTACAACTCTTTAACCAACTAGGCTACAAAGACTTTATATTTTAAATTCAACACCAAATTTGATAAACGCGGGACGTTTTAACATTAATATAAGTTCAACTTTTTAACTAACTAATCTATATATATATAATGATGCTTAATTTTTAAAGTGTCCGGATTGCCGGGTCGAGAGCTGTGGTTAATTTGGATACTTGGGTCGGATTGTGGGTTTACCCGTTTTTAAATTTAAAACGGTTAAAAATAAAATTAAAAATGCTAGAGGTATGTTTCGAACTTGCAACCTAACAAAACAAGTACAACTCTTTAACCAACTAGGCTACAAAGACTTTATATTTTAAATTCAAAACCAAATTTGATAAACGCGGGACGTTTTAACATTAATATAAGTTCAACTTTTTAACTAACTAATCTATATATATATAATGATGCTTAATTTTTAAGGTGTCCGGATTGCCGGGTCGAGAGCTGTGGTTAATTTGGATACTTGGGTCGGATTGTGGGTTTACCCGTTTTTAAATTTAAAACGGTTAAAAATAAAATTAAAAATGCTAAAGGTATGTTTCGAACTTGCAACCTAACAAAACAAGTACAACTCTTTAACCAACTAGGCTATAAAGACTTTATATTTTAAATTCAACACCAAATTTGATAAACGCGGGACGTTTTAACATTAATATAAGTTTAACTTTTTAACTAACTAATCTATATATATATAATGATGCTTAATTTTTAAAGTGTCCGGATTGCCGGGTCGAGAGCTGTGGTTAATTTGGATACTTGGGTCGAATTGTGGGTTTACCCGTTTTCAAATTTAAAACGGTTAAAAATAAAATTAAAAATGCTAGAGGTATGTTTCGAACTTGCAACCTAACAAAACAAGTACAAATCTTTAACCAACTAGGCTAAAAGACTTTATATTTTAAATTCAACACCAAATTTGATAAACGCGGGACGTTTTAACATTAATATAAGTTCAACTTTTTAACTAACTAATCTATATATATATAATGATGCTTAATTTTAAAGTGTCCGGATTGCCGGGTCGAGAGTTGTGGTTAATTTGGATACTTGGGTCGGATTGTGGGTTTACCCGTTTTTAAATTTAAAACGGTTAAAAATAAAATTAAAAATGCTAGAGGTATGTTTCGAACTTGCAACCTAACAAAACAAGTACAACTCTTTAACCAACTTGGGTACAAAGACTTTATATATTTAATTCAAACACCAAATTTGATAAATGCGGGACGTTTTAATATTAATATAAGTTCAACTTTTTAACTAACTAATATATAATGATGTTGAGTAAATGGATACTTGGGTCGGATTATGTGTTGACCCACCCATAAATTTAAAACGGTTAAAAATAAAATTAAAAATGTTATTCGTAATTTTTTTCACGGTTTTTTATATTATTACTCGTGCAAATGCACGGGCTAAATGCTAGTTTAAATAATAGGATCAAATAAACAATAACAATATCAAATTTCAGCATTTTTACAAATAAACCAAATTACAATTACATGTTTAAGTATAATATATATATATATATATATATATATATATATATATATATATATATATATATATATATATATAATGTTGAAATTATTTACAACATTTGATTACATATATTATTTTATATTTGTATATTAGTTTTTATCATAATAACAAAGATTAAAACTCAAATAAAGTAATTTATTAAATTATAAAGATTATGAACTTATTTAGACATTTATAATAAATATAGAAACATATTTGTGTAAAAATAAAAATATCTTCTTTTTAATTAAAAAAGAACTAGCATCACACCCCATAATCATGACTCCCTCCTTAAACACAACTGTAGAAGCAGGAATATTATTTACTATTAAACGAGTATATTTGGGTTAGGTCCTCAACCCATATAGATAGTCTACCTTTTATGTTAAACTAATCCGACTGAAAGGAAGAAGTTCTCTCTCAAGAATACTTAAGTGTTATCGATGGAGCGTTGTAAAACCTAAACCCCACCCATATCTTATATTTCGATCCAGGTTCAGATCTAGAACTAGGAGATTCAAGATCGAGATAAGATTCAAAGAACTACGAAGAACGACTTAATGTTCTCTCTCAAGAACATTTAAAGAGTTATCGATAAAAGGGTTGAAAGACATAAACCCCATCCACATCATTCATTACTGATATTATTGATTCATGTCCAGATCTAGAAATGAGAGATCCAAAATCGATAGAAGATCCAAAAAACAACGAATAACGACTTAATGTACCGTTATTCATTAAAGATTCAGATATATTTCCGCAACCATAAATTATCTCAATTTATCGACCGAGAATATTAAGATTATAAAAGATTTAGATTAAAGATTTTAACACATAAAACTCAATTAACCCATTTATAGTGAAAAAAATTAATGTTTACAAAATTATGAATTTGAATATTTATAGTCGAAATATTTTAAAATATATATTGAAAGCGATGATAAAAATATTTCACGCCAGGTGTTTCGATTCTCTAGCAAATGAACAAACAATATTAATAGATGATTCATACCCACAAACTTTTTGGCCAAATTGTATCAATACATGATCCATACCAACAAACTTTTCAGCCAAATGAACAAACATGCATCAATAGATGACCCATACCTGCAAAGTTTTCAGCTTGAAGCAATGAATCAACACAATTAACCGAATAATCTTGTACTCAAGATAATAATAAACTTATCTTTCATTTACATTAAAGAATGGATAAGGAAGTGACCCAATTTAGTAGTCAACAATTTATAACTAAATAATTATTCTTAAGAACATACATACACTTTATTTATATTGTAATTCAAGGTACAAATACAAATGTTAAAATTTAAACAAAGTAATTTGGAAATCAGTTTGAATATGGAATCATAAGTTTAGGACACAAATATAAATGTTCTGTTTTCTTGACCACTAATCCAAAGTTTAAAAAAGGAAAGACAAAATATAATAATAAAAAAAAAGGTGGAATCTTATCAACAACTTCAAGAGTTGGGCATTCATCGGGGTTTTGCCCAAGAATTTTCTATCGTAATCTTAACTTAAATAGATGGGAAGCGATAGGGAGACGGGGAAGAAGAAGAAGAAAGAACAGAAGAAAGCTCTCACCTTTAATTACTTTCTCTCTCACCAAACAACAAATAACCAACAGGGTAGGTCGAGGTCGTCGTTATCAAAGCCGCCCCCCAATTTGTACAACAGATAGATAGATAGAGCAAGCAAAGTTGTGGAAGAAACCCTGAAAGCCTTTCCCTTTTTATTCTTCCGTCTTGTCTTTATTTGTGGGTTGAGATTTTATTTAGGGTTTCTGGGGAATTAGGTGGGGCTTTCTCTTCTCCTTTATTCATCTGTTCATCATCATCTTCTTCCTGTGTTTCCTTTGATTCACTGAAGATGGAGATGATGTATTATCAACTCCAGAGGTTCCCTTATGAGGAGTCTCTCAAAGTCCTTGAAGCTGATATTCAACACGCAAACGCTTTGTAAGTTTTTCTTTCTGGGTTTCATTTGTTTGATCAAATAAAGAAGAACAATAATAAGAATCTTGCATAACTGATCTTATGTCTATCTATCTTGCTCGCTTGCTTGCTTGGAATCAGTCATCTGTAGCTGTGAACTTGTTTATTGACCAACCCTAAACCTATTCTTACTGTAATTTGATGGAATTGGAATTGAACTGATATATTTACAGGGCTTCTGCTATTCCTAGTATAAAAGGGGGTACCCGTCTTCAAATGAAGCTGGTTTACAATCAATTGGCACCTCTCTTTCTCTTTTTGCTTCAATGGGTTGATTGCTCCTGCACATGCTTTCTTCCCAGATATTTGAATTTGTTCCATGTACTTGTATACAAGGTTTTGAACTCATCCCAGATATCTGATTGTTCTTGTCTTTTCACTTTAACACTTGATTCTGTTACCTTAAACTCGACATACTTGTTACAGGTATACACTGATGGAAGGACGAAGATATCAAACCATGGAAGAAAAGCGACAGTCAGGGATTTCTATGGTCAGCAATCATTTCCTTTTCTTGTTTGTTGTTTGTCTTTTACAAGATGTCAGAAACATTGAAAAATAAAAGAAAAACAAATTGCAGCTATTATACTGCCATCTCTGCAACGATTACACGGTGATTTGGTGGAATTGGGTGGTGTCTCTAAAGAATTCAATCCGAAGAAGATGGAGATTATGAAAGGTGGATCTGGATTTTCAGATGTTGACATGGAAAGAGAAGATGAATGTGGGATATGCTTGGAGCCTTGCACGAAAATGGTCTTACCCAATTGCTGTCATGCAATGTGCATCAATTGCTATCGCGATTGGTAATAAAACTATTTACTTTACTTCCCTGATGGTAATCAATTGCTAACACTTTTTTAAAATATATAAATAGGAATTCAAGGTCCGAGTCGTGCCCCTTCTGTCGTGGCAATATAAAGAGAGTTCGGTCAAGGGATTTGTGGGTGCTTACATGTGGTGAAGATGTGGTTGACACAGAAACAGTTACTAAAGAAGACTTGCTTCGTTTTTACCTGTATATCAACAGCTTGCCTAAGGATTCCTCTGATTCGCGGTTCTTAATGTATTACGAATACATGCTATGAGTTGAATTGAAAGAGGAGGGGATGAAGGTAGTTGTGTACAGGTTTAGAGAGAAAATAAAGAAAAATTGCAACTTTTAAAATGTGTATATTATTATAAGGTGGTTTCAGATCTATTATACTGAAACAAACCTTATCATGAATTGCAGATTTATGTATGCTCTTGATCTTCTCAATAATTATAATAATGTACTAGACATGCACCTAGACTGACATGGGGAAGCTTTCATGTACATTTTAGAATGGTTGAGAAGTTGAATAAATATGTGCAGCTTTTCAATGTCATATATGGTCATAGTATCACTTTTATAATTGCATTGCAGAGAAGATCATAAGATTCACTAGTGTTTAGTTGAGTTAGTTGTTTGGTATTATCAATAGTATTTGTTTATGCATCTTAATTTGAATTCAGATAAGACATAGTTTGTGTTCTAACATATAATCTCTACGAGTAGCTTAATTAGATGGGTATCTTCGATTTTTTTAGAACGCTGAGTTCCTTTAAGGTATTCGCAGGTTAAACTAATTAACCCGGGGAGCGAACGAAACTTGCCACCCAAGTTCGACTTCAAGGAGATGAAGATATCTATCTTGTTGAACATAATTATTCATAAAAATAATAAAATCATTTCAATCACCTAGGTTTGGAAATACCCATTATTTTGAATTGAGCAAAGTTTTGAAGTTATTGTTTAGACATAGAAAATTAAACATATTAAATAATAAATAAATAAAAATATTTTGTCAAAAATTAAAACCAATTTTTATTTAAAATAATTCATCATTTTTTTTTGAATAGTTTCATCTACAAATGTATGAATTTCTTTTTTCATTTCACTTTTAACCTAAAAAAGTTTAATCTATTTTAATTATATCTTTATTAAATGAAAATAAAACTATTTTCATTTTCTACTTTTGACAATTTTCAAAATTAGTTGTGATTATTATAATCCAGTCAAAATACTAAAATTTAAATAATCTCAATTTAAATTATTATTATAAATTCAAGATTATTTTTTCTTATTGTAATCATATCAAATGATGCAAATTCTTAATCAAGATAGGATGTAGGCAATTTCTTAAAGTATTTAAAATTAAATTTTCACTTAAAGTGAAGTTTAAAATTAAATAATATATGTTAAATAGGTTATTTTTTTGTGTAATATATTTTTTGTCCTTGTATAAAGTCTTAAAACACGTGAGCTTCTAAAAGTTTTGTCTTTTTAACGGCCGGTTAAAGACGTAACGACATTATACATGTTCATCGTTGTCGAAGGTACGACGTCGTTTCGCGTATAGCATGGACTACAGAATCGCGTAGTGTAAGAAGTGATTACACGTTTTAACACTATGCAATTTGCAGATCTTCGCTTTGGACAATCGTCACGTCCTGTTCTTTCTCTTAATCGTCGATGCATCCATCAAGAATGAGCTGAAGAACTCTCCATCTCAATCTATTTCAATTGAATTTGTATGTTCTTCGTTTCTATCCCTTAATTTTATTCTTCGCCGCCAAGTTTTACATATAGAGAACCTTCTCGTGTATCTCTAGGGTTTGATTTATTGTTCTTTTGTCTCCGTTTACTTTGATTGCATTAAAGATGCTATCTTTTAATCAATGTACTTGATGGGTATATGTATGCAATTGAATTCGTAGACTAGTTGTGGACCGCGTGCTGTTGGTGGAGCTAAGTTGATCGTTTAGTGAGACAACTCTATACCCTTTACTATTGAATTTAGTGGGTATTTGTCAAATTTTAGATCTGAGGATCGGATTTTATTCGAGGACTATTGCTGTGTGGTTTACATTTCTTATGATAGAAGATGTCTGAAATACATGATTCCGAGCTCGTGGAAGTTGTTGAAAATGGTGTTTCCAATGATTTGCACTTGGCCTCTCCACAGGATGATGCAAAAACAACTGAGAATGGGCAGGTATATTGATATTCTTCTTGGTTGAATGTTCTATAAATCTCTGTTAGTAAATCTTTTCTATGTTATTAGAATCTTAATCATTTTTTTATTTGATTTGAAATCATTTATTAATCCAATTTGTTATAGGTGGAAATCAGTGACGATAATAATGGAGTTGTGAGTTCTGTTGAAGATTCTGACAAAGATGTTCCGAATGATGCAAAATTGGATGAAGGGGGAAAGGAAGATATGTTTGTCGATTGCCCAGATGAGTTGGTTATTCCCGATCATAAGGAACCTTTTTCTGCATTTGAAAACCAAGACGAGTCAGAGGAAAATGATTACGATAAAGAGGTACATCCTGAGGAATCAAATAGTGGGGGACCGGTTACAGATGATCTGGTAACTTTGCGAATTAAGCTAGAGAAGGCCATTAAAGAGAAAGAAATCTCTGAACGAGAATACAAGGTGTTGTATGAATATGACTTAGTTAGTTCCTTTTTTTGTTCTCCCTTTATATAAAGCTTGGTTAAATGGTGATTCTCTTATCATGCAGGAAGAGAGGGATAACCTTGCAAATGAACGTGCACACTTTGAGGGGACAGTTAGAGAATTACAGGAACAGTTGTCGAAGAAAGATCAAGAAATAGAAGATCTTCATTCTATGGTTAATAATGTAACATCTGAACAAAAGCAGATTGAGGCTGTTTCTAACTCTTTGTTGGCTTCTCTTGTTGCGGAAGCTTACGATGGAAGATTTTCGAATGACCCTGTTATAACAAAACTGTCTCATGTTGAAAGAAGTGCTTCCTTGCTAGTCGAGTATTATAATCATTTCATGTCTGAAGCAAATCTGCTTAACCAGTGTTTGAATGAAGTCAGACCAGATCTTGTAATGCAAGACGACTTTGGTAAGACTTTTGCTTCTACGCGTGAACTCTTGGTTGAACTAAAAAGAAATGAGGTAGATTTGTGTCAAAAAATTAGCAATTTAGATGAAGAAAATAAACTACTGCTTGCCAAGCTGGACCAGATAAATGAAGGATCCCAAAACTTAAAAGCGGAATTTGAACAAGAGAAGACAAAGTTTGCTAATACGAAAGAAAAGCTCAGTATGGCTGTAACAAGAGGAAAGGCATTAGTTCAGCAACGAGACTCACTGAAGCAGTCTCTAGCTGAGAAATCGAATGAACTTGAGAAGTGCACGTCAGAATTGCAGCAGAAGACGATTGAACTCGAGGCTTCTGAAAGAACCAAGGAGGAGTTGGTCAAGTGTGAAAATTTGGCTGCCAAACTTCAGGATGCTCTTGAACTTAAAGACAATATTCTTGCTGATTGTGAAGGAATGTTATCTGAGGGCGCATCATCTGAGTTGGATCAGTCGATTAATATCACAGAAAGAGTTCGATTGCTAGTGAACGAAAGAAATTCAATGAAAGGTCTGAAGATCGAATTCAACAAACTGAATGATATTCTGTCTCGGATTAATATGCCGGAGACTGTTTTAACTTCTGATCTGGAATCCCGAGTCAATTGGCTGATGGAATCAATAGATGGGATTGCACAGACAAGGGAAACCGCACAGACTGAGATAGAGCGGCTTTCAGTTTCATTCTTAGCAGAAAGTCAGGAGAAGAATCTTCTCTATGATGAGTTACAAGAGCTAACTTTCAGGTACCAAGTGGCTGTCGAGAAGGAGCATCAAGCTTCACAGGACAAGAACCAAATGGTAAACATGTTAATTGAGGGAGCCGGAATTACAACCGATGACTTAAAAGATGTTTCAATGTCTCCCTTTGACATTACAAGGCTGATTGACCTGTGTTTTGGCAAGGTTAAAGAAATTGGTGTCTCAGTCAGATCATTGGATCATGATGCAGATTTTATTGAAAGGATGCAGACTCTTTTGTATACAGAGGATGTTGAACTGGCCTTATTGAAATTACTGTTAGAAGAAGATGTTGTGGATAAATCTCAAGTAATTAGGTTATCAGATAAGCTGGAAGCAATAACTGGAGAATTTCAAGCACTGGATGTTGAGAGAAGTTCTCTGAAGAAAGATCTTGTAAAGGCGGAGGATAAATCAACTTTATTGAGGGAAAAGTTATCAATGGCGGTAAAGAAAGGGAAGGGATTAGTTCAAGAAAGGGAAAATTTAAAGCAACTCATTGAAGAAAAGAATGCAGAAATAGAGAAGCTAAAACTTAATTCACAGCAGCAAGAATCTGAACTCGACAGCTACAAGGAAGAGATTGACAAATTGTCAACTGTAACAGCGCAGATACCCAAATTGGAAACTGATCTTATGGACGCTAAACATCAAAAAGACGAAATCGAGAAATTCTTGGTGGAGAGCAATACAATGATACAGAGAATGATTGTGGCAATTGATGATATTGTTCTTCCGGTTGATTCAGCTTTTAAAGAACCTGCTGAAAAATTGAAGTGCTTTGCAGACTACTTGAAGGATTGCCAGGCAGAAAAGGCTCTTGCTGAAGAAGAATTGGCAAAACTAAATGTTGAGGCCAATTCTCTCACCATCAAATTGACAGAATCTGAAAGGTCTATGAAAGCCCTGGAAGAGGCAGTAGCTCTTGCAGACAATAACTATTCTCAGCTAGTAGG
Source organism: Impatiens glandulifera (assembly GCF_907164915.1). Taxonomy (NCBI): domain Eukaryota; kingdom Viridiplantae; phylum Streptophyta; class Magnoliopsida; order Ericales; family Balsaminaceae; genus Impatiens; species Impatiens glandulifera. The sequence continues at coordinate 38,642,549 of NC_061862.1, read as the reverse complement.
AGAAAAGAAGGAACTGGAGATTTCTAAACTAAAAATGGAGCAAGAATTACAGAAAGTGTTGGAGGAAGCTTCTACTGAAGCTAGCAAGTCAGAAGAGATTTCTATATCACTTCGGGATGCTCTAAATTGTAGAATTAATGCCGAAGCAGAGGTAGAGGAAGTAAGGGAAGAACTCTCGATTCAGACTTCAAAACTTTCAGAAGCATACCGAACAATAAAATCACTTGAAGATGCTCTCTTTCAAGCAGAGACTAACCTTTCTTTGCTTGCTGAGGAAAATAATAAAGCTCAAGAGGGTAGGTCTAGTGTGGAAAATGAAATGAGGAAACTTACCGAAGAGGCTGATTCGCAGGTAAACAAGTTTGCAGATGCCTGCCTAAGAATGAAATCACTAGAAGATTCCTTGTTGAAAGCAGATAGTAGTATAAATGAACTCTCAAGTGCAAAGGAAATTGCCGAGGAGGAGATATTGGCTTTAAAGGCCAAACTGAAGACTTGCATGGAAGAGTTGGACGGAGTCCATAACAGAGTTGAAAGCAGGTCATTGGCGCTCTCTGATGACTTTGAAAACCTTCAAGCCCTCCTAGAAAATGATAGATTAACAATCATGTTCAGAAAAAGCTTCACAAACAAATATGAGAATCTCAAACAAATCAATCTCCTTATTGAAGGCATAAAAGATCAGTTGATCAGAATAGAATCTAAAACAGCACTCAGTGTCAAAGAGGTATTACCAATACATTCCTTTCATTTTTCTTTCCATTTTCTCTTATACTTTAGTGCCACATTTGTTCTCATTCTCCTTTTTGCTGCACATGCTGTGCCGGATGTCTGTTCTGACCCTCCCTTCTTCATTTATCACACATGTTATGTACTAGGGTTATAATATTAGATAGTGATAGGGTAATATTTTAATTAGTAGAGGAAGTATATATAAATCATGGACTAATGTATTGTGGTAGTTATGCACGATGATATGAATTTCTTCACTGTATCTTCTCTAATCTAGGTTATCTTTTCCTTGTACCCGCAAATCACTTCACTTCTGGATTGCAATATTCCTCTCCACAGAATCGGAACAGTTCATCTTGGAACTGTATTCTGTGAAGAAGAGCGTTGCATTTGAAGTGATTCACAGGTACAAGGAAAGATAGATCTGATACCATTGTCGCAAATCTATATTATTGAAGATATAGTAAACAACTTGAAATGAGAAGAGAAGAGACCGAGACTTCAGAAATGAGAAAGCGGATTAATATCATTCATAACTACCACAATACACTACTCCAATATTAATATCTACTTCCTATTCTAACTACAACATTACCCTTATCACTATCTAATATCATATCCCAAGTACATAACACATGTCCACTCTGCTTTTACTGCCTTCACTTTTTTGGTTTAAGTTCAAAACTAGTTCTGGAATTATTATGGGAGTTTTGGTAGTAACTTGCAACTGAGTATATATTTTTTTTTTCTAATTTGAAACATATATGTCAAGGATATATTTACTCTTACAAGATTATCTTAAGGGATTTGTAGTCTCTATACCATTGAGTAGTTCCTTCATTAGGAGCTCGTTTGATGTGGGGTTATTTGAAAGTTATGAATTAAATCTTTTATTCATAAAAAATGTGTTTTTTGGGATTATTTAGATTAAATTACTACATATCCTTTTGTATTTAAAATTTAAATTTTGTAAAAAATAAAACAAGAGAAATTTGTATTTTAGTTGATGAAGTGATTTGATGGTTGAAAAGATGGGAGTTTTTAAAAAATAAAATAAAAAATAACACAAGCTCTAGTTGACTTACATTTAATTTTCTCTCAATGACTCACATACAGGTAGACTTGGACATCTCAAAGTTCAATGAAGTTCTAGATAATATTGCAAATGTTGAAGTTGACAATGAGGGAGAGACAGCAGATGGTGACAACAAAGAGTCATATCATAACACAATTGTCGAAAAATTTCATCTGAGACAAAATACTCTAGAGAATACATTTGAAACTCTATCTTCTTTTGTGGATGAGTTTCTTGCAGCTCTTTTGACTAAACTACAGGTCACAAGGGATGAAGTACTCCTTGTACTCGATAACAATGTTTCATTGAAGGATAAAATGTTTCATCTAGAAAAGGAAAGAGATGAACATGAGAAAATAATAAGCGCACTGGAGAATGAAACTGCTGTTTTATTATCAGCATGCACTAACGTCACCCAGAAACTGGAGATGGAAATTGAGAATTCCGTGCAGGAACAGAATCGTAATACTTTGCCAGCAAATGCAGATAACTTCTCCTCTAAAGAGAACGATGTCGATGAACATGCTTCGGAAGATCACATGCATAGTGACAGCATAAATATCAAAACAGCTGAAAGGATGTTTGAGAAAGTTCGAGCTCTATGTGAAAACTTTGATAATGAAAGAGAACGATCAAATTCCATTATCACTGGGTTACAAAACAAATTGGTAGAGATCACAGGAGCCATGCAAAATGCTGCGGAAGAAAGAGATTTGAACCAAACTTGGGCTTCAAGGTACGAGAGTGAGTTAGAAGACTTGAAAAGGTCGTACAAGGGATTTGGGGATGAAAGGGAACTATCTACTAATACAACTAAAGAATTACAAAATGAATTGGCTGAAACCAAGAGAGCACTAGAAAATGCTGTAGAAGAAAGAGATCTGAACCAAAATAGAGCCTCCAAGTTGGAGAGTGATTTAGAAGCATTGCACAAGTCATGCAAGCAGTTTAGTGATGAAAAGGATCTATCAGTTTCCAGAATTAGTGAATTGCATGATGAATTGATGGAGACCAGGAAAGCCTTGGAAGCTGCTTCAGAAGAAAGAGACTTAAACTTGCGTAGAACTTCCCAGTTGGAGAGTGATTTAGAAGCATTGCACAAGTCATGCAAGCAGTTTAGCGAAGAAAATGATCTATCAGTTTCCAGAATTAGTGAATTGCATGATGAGTTGATGGAGACCAGGAGAGCCTTGGAAGCTGCTTCAGAAGAAAGAGACTTAAACTTGCATAGAACTTCCCAGTTGGAGGCCAAATTAGGAGAGCTTGAAAAGGCTTGCAATCACTTTGCAGACGAAAGAGAACTATCAACTGCCATGGTTAATGAATTACAAAATGAAGTTACCCAAGCTAAGTTAGCTTTGGAAATTGCTTTAAAAGAAAGAGATCTGTGCCAAACCAGAGTTTCCAACTTGGAGAGTGAACTAGAAGTGTTGAAAGATGAAAGGGAACTATCGGATGCCAACATTAATGCATTACAAAGTAAATTGACCAAAATGGACAGATCACTGGAAAATACTATACAAGATAGAGATTTGCATCAAAGCAGAACTTCCAAGTTGGAGAATGATATAGAAGATTTGGAGATGTCTTGCAAGGAGATGAAGCTCAAACTTGTGGAATATGAAGAGGAGCGTACATTGAAAGAGAGAGAGGTGTCTGTTTCATTACTACATGATACTGTCATAAGTGATGAAGGTAATTATTTGCTTGCTTTTCTGATCTTGCATTTATTTCTATACATAGTTTTATGGGTATGTAGTTCGCACATCCATGGTTCTATAACTAGATAGCTTTTTTATTACCTGCCATGTATTGGCTTACAGAAGGCCACTTCTTTTGGTTTTAATTTTTTTTGTTCGAAAGGTCACCTTTTATAGCATTTATAAAAGTCGGGAACACAAAGTGTGTTCACTTTCGAACAAAAATAGTGAAATGGATAAGAAGAAAAACATATACACAAAAGACTACAATCCGAATAAATGCTATATATATATCCCACCCGGTGCAGATTCCTCCTCTTAATTGAGGTGAAGGTGTGGAGAAAGAATTCCTTGATCCTTGTTTTGGTTTAATTACATTAAAAACTCTTTTCAAATTCATATTGATGAACACATAATGAATGAAGATGCCTTTTGTTAGTGAATTATTATATTTAATATAAATACTTCAAGTGTCAAGTAAATTGCCTTTGGAGCACCTTTTGTAAACATGTTTCTCAAACTTGTATGCAGTTGCCAGAGACATTCTTGAGAAGGTAAATGCTATTGAAATCCCTGTTACAGACATAAAAGAAGGATATAATACCCAAACACAAGATAATACTGGTCTTGTGAAGAAGCTCTTCAACATACTTGATTCTGTTGATGAAATGCAACACCAGATAAACTTATTATCGCATGACAAGGAAGAGCTGCAGTTAGCCCTTGCATCAAAGGTTGATGAAGAAGAAGAATATATTAAAGAAAATAGAGAGTTGGATAAGATGAAGGCTGAGTTTCTTGGTCTGGCACAAGGGCTGGATAACATCATCCAGAAATTAGGAGGTGACATGCAACCTAGAGACCAGAAAATAACTGATTTGAGGGGACTAGTATCAACATTGGAAAATCTAGTCATCACAGTCATTGAGGAGTCTGAGAGTTTGAAGTTCAAATCCCAGGAATTAGGTGTCAGATTTCTTGCAAATCAAGGACTCGTGGATGAATTATCCTCTAAGCTTAAATCTCTAGAAGATTCTAACAGGTATCGGTCTTCTTCACCGGAGGTTGTACAAGAGAGAAAAATATTGGAAGCTCCTCCTTTGCCCACTCGTTCAGAGATAACCGAAATTGAAGATGGGGTAATTTGTTCTCTTTTACTATTTTTTAATCTCCTGTTTTGTCCATAAAATACTCTGCTTAATCTCACTATATGTGCCAAAGTGTTGAAATTTTCTATGATTATGTTATGGCTTTATAACTGTCATTTCTAAATTCCTAAATTTCCACCCTTATTCATGAGTTCCTTTATGTTGTAATAATTCTCATTCAGGTTGGTCTTGTTGCAAAGAAAGTAGTCTCTTCTTCAGTTCCTTCAGCTGCCCACTCGCGAACTCTACGCAAGGGGTCCAATGATCACCTTGTAATCAACATGGATACAGAATCAGAACAGTTAATCAACAATGAAGAAACAACGGAAGACAAAGGTTTTTATATCATTCATTACCTTCTTTCCAATTAATGTAAAAAGTGTGGAGAATAATAGTTTGTTCCTAAAATGATGAGAATTGTACTTGAATGTACTTCCCTGTGCAGGTCACATATTCAAGTCTCTTAACACATCGGGGTTAGTTCCCAAACAAGGAAAGCTAATTGCAGATCGGGTGGATGGAATATGGTATATTTCTTACTTGTATATCGATTAATATGTGTACTATTGTTTAATTTTGTGACGGGGTTCTGTTTCTATGTTAATTTAAGGGTGTCTGGAAGTCGAGCTCTGATGAATCATCCAAAAGCAAGGCTAGGAGTTGTTGCATATTGGCTGTTCTTGCATCTATGGATGCTTGGCACAATCATCTTGTAGTGAAGGCGAAGCTTATTAGGATTTCCAAAAATGAAAACCAAATTGTATGTATCATAGATACATGAAATATCATCCCCATTGTTCTGTCTTTCCCCTTCCTCCTAGGATTTAAAGTGAAGATATAATGGATTGATTTAGCAATTTTCTTGTTGTTTGCGACCTTGAGAATTCTCTCGAGTCAGATTTTTATAGCTGCAGAGAGGATGATAATGAATAGATTTTGATATCTGTACACATTTTCTTTTTGATTTAGTTTATACAGAACAAAGGCTGCTACTATAAAGGATATATGATGTTGTATAGAACCTTTTCTTTTCAATCCTTGTTTTGATCCATTTAAGAATTTTGATTATTCTGAAGCTGGAGATATGTAATAATGTGGAATATTATGCAGTCCCCATTTGGAAATATTTTCTTCACATATGGTGAAATATTTTTTTGAAATGATGAACCCAAATAAGGTGAAAATAATTATTCTAAAAATTATCAAAATTCTGAAGAATTTCCATTAACAAATTTCTAAAATCTTCAAATATAAAATTGCTCAATTAATATGTATTTAACCCAGTATATTAATGAGAGTATTCATTAATGGTTGTATTTTTATTATTCACCATAGTTTACTGATTTGGAAAACTTTAGAAATTAATATATTAGTGATAAGTGGTTGAGTAGGATGGTAAATTCAAATGTGCTAAAATCTAACTGAATGTAAAAAAAATAAATTAATTACTATATAATACAAGGATAATAATAATAAAAAATTTCATATAAATTGATTTTGTAAAAAAAATAAATTAATTACTATATAATACAAGGATAATAATAATAATTTTTTTATATAAATTGATTTAGCATGAAGACTTTGCTTAATGTCAAAATTGAAAAAAATTGAGAGTTTATATAGTATATAGAATAGTTAGTTGGCTAGTTCTAAAATCATAAAATTTAAAGTTTAGATATATATAAAATTTTAATTTAAAAAATATTAGTTATATATTATTATTATTATTATTATAATTTATATATAATTAAATATTTTATATCTAATCAATTTTAAAATTTTATATATTTAAATATAAAATTAATTAAATAATAAGTAATAATACTATATAAAAAAATTATATTTATAAAATTAATTATATTATTTTTTTTTAATTTATAAATATAAATATAAATATAAATTTAATATTTTAATGTAAAATAGTATAAAATAGAAATTATTTAAAAATTCGTAAAATCTTATTATCTTATATTTAAAATCGTAAGTGTTTATCTATTTATCTGAAATCGTAAAATCTTAAAATTTTAAGAGTTAATTTGAGATTTTAACCGCCTTATTTCAACTTTCATTTAATACATTCTAAATGTGGATACACCATTTAACATTTCGACAATGTTTAATAATTTAAAATATTACTTAATTTAATATATTAAGAACTTATATTAAACATATATTTATAATCACTTAATTTTATTTATTTAAGTAAAATATGTTAAAAATAATAAATAAAAATATATAACTTATTTTAAAAATTAAAAAAAAAAGCTAATCAAGCTTTTTCAAAATAAAAAAAGTAAAAAAAAAATCACTTATTTTTCAAAATTTAATAAAATCCTACTATATATAAGTCGTATTGATTTTTTCAATCTTTTATCGTTACAAGTATAACAAACTTCATTTTTCTTTTATGTAATCATAATTAATCTAATTATTTTTAAGAAATTAATTTTAAACATCATATCTAAACTAATTATAAAATAAAAAAAAGAATTATATATATATATATAATTCTTTTTTTTATTTTATATATATATATATATATATGTATATATATATATTTAAAGCTTTGAACTAGACTAACTAAACTTATCCCATTATTTGTAAAATGGACGGATAAGAGTTTTGAATTTTAAATTTGAAGACCTTGTTTTTAGTTAACTGTGAGAGTTTCACAACTGATGGCCTTGCTGCCATTGCTTCCAATTGCAGGTATATGGTTCTATAAACTGATTTGTTTATCTTTTTGCTGTTTTTGTATAAATTGGGATGTAATTGTTGTTTCACATTTGTGAGAGAGTTAGAGAAGATCTTGATTTGTTTCTCTTTTTGCTGTTTTAGCCAATCCATTTAACTTTCTTAACACTTTTTCACTTGACTAATCTTCCAGAGATTGTTGGCTAAGTATGAGTCTTTGATTTCAGTGATCTCTTTTGTGGGTTCATCGACCCGTACCGAGGGACTTCGACACTTAAACCAAAGATTTTGAGCCTCGACCCGTACCGAGGGTCTATTGACCTCGACCGATAAAAACGAACTCTAGGCTTAAGACTCCGGTCCTAAGGCCTGTTTGGTTCCACTTTTCAAAATTATTTTTGTAATTTTGGGACTCCAAATCATTTTTTTTAAAAATCTCGAAAAATTAGAAAATACATTTAAAATAATTTTGAAATATTTTCACAAAAATATTTTGATAAAGGCTCGTTTGGTGTTTATTTCTAAACCCTAATGCCTTTAAAAATGACTAATATTTTTCAGGTATAATTCTCCTTAGTTATCGTTAGCAATAAGTACCATCGTTTTAAATATTATTGTTTCAATATTTTAAATAACGCTAAAACCTATAAGCATGATTAGGACCGGAAAAATAATAGGTTAAAACTCAAACGTTATACAACCGATTTTCAAAAGTCAACTTTATAAGTAGAGACTGTTTTTAAAACGGGTATAGAGGATGAAGTGCGAAAGCCTTTTCTTGTGTATCACTAAACTACGAAGTAAAAGAAAACTCTGGTCAATACATTTGTATAAGTATGTCAACTTTTATTGATTTTCAAAAATCAATTTGAGACTCTGTTTCAAAATAAATAATCTTTTAAATTAATTATGTTTAATTAATTTAAACTAAAAGATTTCTAAAAATCAAATTGTGATTTGATTATCGTAAAACTCCGAACTATTTAAAATATAACTCTAAAATTAATTTAATTAATTTTAAAACGCTGTTAAAAATTAATAACATCTTTTAAAAATAATTGTTTTATTTAAAAAAAAAATCCTTCTCAAACCTTGCACTTTTCAAAAAAACCTATGCAAGATGTTTTTCCAGGTTTAAAAAACCCAATTAAGATAAAAATAATTATTTCTTGAAATTATCTAAAATTTTTGAAGAATTCATTTTCAATTTTCTAATAGAAAATTGCTCAATTAATATGTAATTTTTCCTTCTGTTTTATATATATATATATATATATAATATATATATATATATATAATATATATATATATATATATATATATATATATATATTATGTATTTAACCCAATATATTCTACTATAAATGGACTGCTTTAGAGAATATAAGAAAATAATATATTTATGTATAAAGGCTGAGTAAAAGGTTAAATTTTATTATAGAACTAAATTGGAAACAATTGTTTTAAAATTAATTGTAATATCTGAAATTTGAAGCATAAATATCATGTATATGTATTAAGGAAGTTAAATTAAGCTTCTTATTTAAATTTATTCTTATTTAAATGCACATTTATAGGAAAAAAGGGACGAAAATAAATGATTTTAAAAAATAATTCTAAAATTTTAAAAATCAATCTTCTTCCAAATGAAGATCGCTCAATTACTCTATATTCAAACCATATATTAATGTTAATTGAATTATAGACATTTTAAAATTACCATTACCAATTATATAACAAAATCAATTTTATTAATAACTCAAACTATATATATAACACTTAGATGAGTGTTAAAAAATGTATATCTTCCATCACTCATTGACAGTTCTTTGATTTCTTCTCTTATGGCAGCCATAAAAACATCAATATTTGTAATCTATATGATGATATTCTCAACTCTCTTGTCAAGTTTATCTCATGTAACTTCTGATCACCTACCTTTGATGATCAATCCGAACGATGTTATAAATCCCGATCGAAATGTCGTCGCAATGAGTAAGTCGTTATGATTGATCGATCATGCATTTGTTAATTAAGAAAATTGTCTAATTAATCATGATTAAATTTTGTAGGATGCAAAGATTCTACATTATGCTCCCCGTACCCGTGTTGCTCTTGCAACATATCTGTTGACCCACCTGTATGTGAGGGATGTTGTTTTACATCTTAATAAGTTTCAAATCCATCCCATTCAAGAGATCATATATAGTTTATTGAATGTATCTCATCTTTAGTTTCTTTAATCCTGGATTTTTCAATAAAATAATTGGTTTGTTTTTCATATTAATTTCTTTACAACTATAACAACTATAACAAAAAAAAAAGATTAAATTCGCATTTACAAAATAATTTGAAGGCTTGGATCTAAGCTAAAACAATAATTATCATATATTATAACAAAATTATTGTATTCATATATAATCATTTAATTCAAGAAAAATAAGAACGAAATGAATTTCAGTGAATAACTTGGGGAAGTCTTTTCTTTTTTATTACAAGTTTTCCCTCCAACTTTCTTTCAAAGAGATTTGGTATTTGAGATCACGTAAATAATAAAATAGTTAATTCTTTTAAACAAATAATTAAACATAAGATAAGGTTAAAATAATTATTTTTCAAAAAGAAAAATCTAATCAGACGCAATGTATTTATGAAAATATATTTTTTTACAAATAATATATTATTGATAAATAAAATGAGAAAAAATATTTATAAAAAAATTATAAGCTTGTCATTATCTTTTTAAATTAAATAAAAATTTATAAAATCCAATTCATGAAAAATTACTTGTAAATCAAAAAAGAAACAATTTATAAAAAAAGAGTTATTTTAAACTATTTAACCTTGTTAAAAAGTAAATTAAAAGTTTTCATTTTTTATTTAAATTAGAATAAATGATATTAAATAAAAAACAATTATAAAAGAATTAATTAGGAAATAGAAATTTTAAATCAAAACAATTTATAAAAAATATTTTAAATTACTTAACCTTTACAAAAATTAAAACAATTTTTTTTACAAGAACTTTTTAATATTAAAATATTTAATATTAAATATTTTTATATAAAAGACTATTTGTTATAAAAAAAGAAAATTGTAAATTAAATAAGAAACAGTTTATATATAAGTTTTTTTAACTTTCATTTTTTTTTTCGGCCTCTTTTCCCTATAAGTAGAGTAAAATGATTTGAATTTTTGTCTCTTTCAACTCGAATAAGTCTATTAGTTCCATGTTTTATATTTCTTTCGAATTTCGAATGGGTTAGGAAACCGAAATGGTAAGCTAGACTTGAGTTTCGTTTTAAAATAAATGTCAATTTTCTGGCTAATTAAATAGTCGTCACATTGCTGTCACATTGCTTCGAGATAAATTTTTTTAGGTTCAGAGAGCTTAGTGACGTGTAAGAAATGACATCGACGCTATAACTCATATACTTGTTTAAATGGACGGTCTCTATTACGAAACAATTAATCTTTCAAAACAAGAAAATTATTACATTTTTGTTTTAATCTCAAACCTGAATTGTTTCTCAAAGGATATAGCCTATGTCCAAAGAGGATACACTTATTTCGTTCCTAGAAGTGGACTAAGATGTTTGTAGAGACGGGACTTGGAATTTAAAGCACTTAAGAGGGCCATATATAAAATTTTCTTATACTTTTTGAAATTGTAAAACACAACTCATGCGCTCCCGAAGTTTGAGGAAATTGAGAAATATTTCAAATAGATCATAAAATTTGTGATTTTTTTTGTTAGATAATTATTTCATACTAAATATATTTTAAAGATTATATAAAGAAAAAAAGCTCACTTAGACATACATAATAATAAAAAAGTTCATTTAAACATACAAGTAGTATGAAAAATTGGACCATTTAACCTATTTTAGTAAATCATAGTTAATTTTTATTTTTTAATTTATATATTTTTTAATTAAATATTAATATATTTTCTCTCTTTTTTATTTATTAATTAAACTAGTTAAATTTATTTCATTTTTAAATTTTTATTATTTGTATATTAGTTTTTTTTTATTTCATCTTCTTTTTTTTATCAGTTTTTATTTCTCATAATTCTTAAATTATTATTTTTTAAAAAATTAATAACTTATTTATGAATTTTATATTAATAAAAATATATATGATACAAAAGAAAAATTATATATATAAATAAATTATATAAAAAATTAAATAAAAGATTTACATATATTAAAAGTTAAAAGATTAAATTAAATGTTTGAAATAAATGATATAAAAAAGTTAAATAATCAAATTAAAATATTTAAGAAGAAATACCCATTTTGGGTATGAGTATGGGTTGACTTTGAGTATGGGTTTGGTGTTGGGTTGGAGATGGTTCAAGGCATTACTTGAGGAGCATAATAGATTCGTATTAACATAATATTATGTTGTAAATAAATTATTTTTCTTTAACTTGATACGGTTGGTACTAATCAAGTTAAAGATTAACACCGGTCTCAACACTACACATACTATCACAAACTCTTGAACCGGGTTCAAGGGCGAAAATATTTGTTTCAGCCTGAATGACACACACAAGTCGGATAGAAATAAGAATGGAGAAGGATCGATTCAGAATAAATGGAAGTCAGTTCAGATAATGAAATGACCGGAAATAAGGTGATAGTATCGGCATTATCGATAGAGACGGGGGTCTGGCTATTATTGAAGGCTTATGAAAAACGGTTTGAAAGAAATCCTGTTAGGGATTTAATTCGCTTTCTATTCTACGCAAACTCTTGTAAACACTTCAAACAGAATCAATGCGGAAATGTTTACTTGGGTTTGAAGCTCAAGATGAAGAATGAAAAGATGACAAAAATGAAAGAACACAACAGTTGGTTTATGGATGTTCGGAGAAACTCTCCTACGTCACCCCTTTTTCCAACCACCGGAAGGATTCACTATAATATGATTAGAATCAAATACAGTTTGCACACACTTAGCTCACTATTGAACAAAACACACTCTGTTCAATTTACAAGATGAAGAATATCACTCAGCTAAAGGTGTTTTTGATTCTAGCTCTCTCTTGATTCACACACAGTACAATCAGGAAAGCAACTTCATAGTATGAATATTCAAAGACTTGATTTCTCTTTGTAGTTCCGGCAAGCAAAATTATCTCAGACATTGTAGATTGGCAAATCCGTTGTTTGTTTGTTGTCCTTGAGATTTGATAAATACTAGGCAGAGACTAACGGTCGAATCTTTAGAATGATACGTGACACTCTTCCATTGGAAAGCCTCCATTGTACACAACAGGTTCTGAGCACAAGGATCGTTGCCGTACAATAACTGGTAGTGCGCCGAATATTCCATGAGGGATGTACCTGCAAAACAAGTAATATGAGGAAAATTCTCTTACGTGGCATTCGTTGGTTGATTACATATAGCTATCGTACCAATCTTTACTATAAAGTGGAGCAGGAGTAGAGTACAACTACAACACGTGGGTAGGCGGGTGCTAGCTTCAAGCATACAGCTTAAACATAGCATTAGACGTATTTCAGTTAGACAATCTCGTCTAATGAAATCAAACATCCCCGTCTAAGAACAGAATCCATTAGACCGCCCGGTCTAATGGGATTAGACTTACGTCTAATTACAATCACTTCAGACTAATATGAAGGAGTTAGACTACACGTCTAACTTTCACTAATTAGACTTCACGTCTAATCATTCACAAACCATTAGACTACACGTCTAAGTCCACTAAGTTAGACTGCAAGTCTAATTCCCGTTCTACTTCAGACTTGTCTGAAGGAGTTAGACTACACGTCTAACTTTCACTAATTAAACTTCACGCCTAATTATTCACAAACCATTAAACTGCACGTCTAACTCCACTGAGTTAAACTGCACGTCTAATTCCGGTTCAACTTCAGACTAATCTGAAGGAGTTAGACTACACGTCTAACCTTCACTAATTAGACTTCACGTCTAATTATTCACAAACCATTAGACTGCACGTCTAACTCCATTGAGTTAGACTGTACGTCTAATTCCGGTTCTACTTCAGACTTGTCTGAAGGAGTTAGACGACCTCGTCTAACTTTCACAATCCAATAGACTGCACGTCTAACTCCATTGAGTTAGACTACACGTCTAATTCCGTATACATTAGACTGCACGTCTAACTCCACTAAGTTAAACTGCACGTCTAATTCCATATACATTAGACTGCACGTCTAACTCTGCTGAGTTAGATTGCACGTCTAATTCCGAGATCTATTAGACTGCACGTCTAACTCCACTAAGTTAGACTGCACATCTAATTTCGAGATCTATTAGACTGCACGTCTAACTCTGCTGAGTTAGACTGCACATCTAATTCCGAGATCTATTAGACTGCACGTCTAACTCCGTTGAGTTAGACTACACGTCTAACTCCGAGATCTATTAGACTGCACGTCTAACTCCGCTGAGTTAGACTGCACGTATAATTCCGAGATCTATTAGACTACACGTCTAACTCCGCTGAGTTAGACTGCACGTCTAATTACAGAATCCATTAGACTACACGTCTAACTCCACGAGTTAGACTGCACGTCTAATTCTGTGCATCTAATGCCAAATTGGTCTAATGAGCCTCATTAGAGCCAAGTCTCAAGAAATATGATTTCGACACACCTACATCAAAGCGCATAAATCATTTCATCATCAAAATTCCAATAGTCAAACTATTTCAACACTTAGTCAAAATAATTTGACCCAACAATTTCCCTCTTTTTGATGATGAAATTTAAAACCTGCATATATATACCAAAATACGCATTCATCATATAAATAAGCAAAACACTGTTCACTTACAGTACACTTCACAAACTTCCAACACCAATATTCAAAACATCATCAAAGAAACATTGTTCTAGAAACTTAAACAGAGTAGGAGAAAAGAAATTATTGTTCTTCCCTTTTTACTCGAGGATCGGTTGGGCTCATGTCTTGACCGGTTAACATATTTAGAAAAGGAGGAAGACTGCGACCACCACGACCGCTTCCACTTGATATACCACCACGATCACCGCCACTGACATGACCTCTTTGATCAAAGCCAGATTGCCTACCACGACCACAACCGCCACCACTACTTCGACCTCCATGATCACCACCGCTTCGACCTCCGCCTCTTTAGTTGGCCTAAGATTTTCATCGTTGCTTGGCGCTCGTCTAGATCTAGTGCCGGTTGACACACCGTCACTTCTTCTTCTCGACTCACATTGGGTGATACAGGGTTGATCTCTTTCAGCATCGGCTTTCGCGTTCTCCTTTGCTTGAAACTTTCTTGCAATGGAGTCAGCAAATTCCAGTCGTTCACCATATGTTCTTCTTAAACATCCTTAGATTTCCACCATCTGATTCTTCATCAAGTTGAGTTCATCCATAGTCTCCCTATGACGATCATCATTGATGTGCCTTTCAAGGTCTATCATTTCATATTGACGACTGTATAACTTCTTTTCAAATTTGGAGAAGTTTGAATTTGAGATGTGAGTCTCATACGTGTTCTTCTTCAGAGAATTGTCCAATTCAGTAAGAACTTTAACAACCTCAGCAAATTCCTTTTCTCTCTTCTTTCTGAGTGTTCAAAGCCTTTATCATGTTTGACCTAATGGAAACCACGTTTTTCTGAAGAAACGAGAGCACAGAAGTCATAGACTTTAGAAGCTTAATACCTCCAGTAGAAGATTCTTCATTAGATGAATTCTCTTGAGACTCTACTTCCATACTCTGAATGGGTTCAAAATGAGTATGAATCTGCATGGATTGCTCCGGTTGATCCTTCTCAGCTTCATTCCCAGCTTCATTCCCAACTTATTCTAACAATTCCCTTTCAGCTCTCTGAAATCTTTCATACAGATCTCCAGAGTAGTGAAGAGGATTGTTGACATTTTCATGAACACTTCCCCGCAATGATATTGGGGAATGGAAGATGCCTGACATAGCTTGCATATCGGTTCTGTTCCTCCTCAGATGAGGAACTCTCTTCTTCAACATCTTTGTCTTTAGAGGGTTCCCCCTCAGATCTGATAATCTCTGGCTGATAAACTTCAGCCACATTCTCTTGGGCTTCCTCTATTCTCACAACAGGGGATATAACAACATTTTCATCAATAGGAGCTTGAGCAGACTCCTCGACAACATCTTTTTCAACCACTTCTTCTTCATTCGTTAGAAGAGCTTGTTCAGGCTCTTGAACAATCACTTCTTCTTCTAAATGAGGATTCTCTTGAACAGGTTGATTCAAAATACGTCTTGCTTCAGTAGAAAGATTCCCAAATTCAATCAAGAGAGCAGTATCTAGCTCATCTGTATCATCATTAACATCAAAGATATCCATCGGTTCATCATCATCAAAAGGATTTGCTCCAGAGCAATTAGCGCCATGAACGTATCGGGTAACAATCGAGATGTAATTATCCATGATGTCGTCCAGTCTCTTCAACACTTTCACTTCCACTTCAGAGCCTTTCTCAACGGGGTTGAAATTAGCCTTTCTGGCTTCAAGAATTGGGAACAATGCTCTTCCACTTAAGCATGCTTCAACAAGATCCTTTCTCTTCAGAGCTTCAGGCACATCTGAAGTTTTAGCCCACTTGAGAGCCTTCTTCTCATTGGCTACACGCTTCTTCCACTCTCGGATTATTTCAGAATTTGATAGGGCTTCATTGTACTTGGCAGACAATCTTTCAAGGGTCCATGATTCAAATATTTCCATCTTTTCAGCCGCAATGGCTTTGACTTGATCTAACACGAGGTCAACAATGCTTGTTGCCTCAGATACTTCTTCATTAACATGGGTTTCAATACTCTTACCTTTTCCAACAACCTCGACGGGTCTTGGAGCAGGTTTGAGTTCACTAAAAACAATTCCACCCAACAGCCTTGTGGAATGCATCAATTCGTACGCCGATTGGGGTTTCTTGAACATTTCAGCAGGGAGCTCCACACGAGTGATCTTCCCGGCTACTAAGGAATCCTTTTCAGCAGATTTACCAACAACAAGGGTAAGAACTACACCTTGTTCTGGTTGAGCAATTTCTGTAGCACATGCGGCTACTTGATCAGGTTGAATAACATGAGACTCAGTCCTGTTAGCATTTTCATTATTTGGACCAGCTGACTCAACAGCGAGCCCTTCAGCAGTTTCTTTTACAGGAGTAAAAACAGATTCATCTTGTTCCATCACAGGAACATTAAACTTAGGCACATTGGCCAAAGGTCTAAAAGATGTCACCTTCAATGATTTAGACACGCGGGGCGCCTTCGTTTTCTTTTCTTTCGAGACACCGGATCTCGAGGGTTTTCTCAGAATGGTCGCCGGAGAAGATAGAGAGGACATGGGAGTAGCAACAAGTACGCCTGGACCTTGCCCAATTCTTGAATCGACTGATTCAGAATCCTTCTTTGTGGAGTTTTTCAGACTAGAGGAACTAGCCTCCGATTTATTCACGGTTTTTGATCTCTTTGCCCCTGTTGACATAACAGAAGCAGACGGTTGTCTGGATCGAGTAGAAGGCTTACCACCTTTTTAATAACTAGATGCACCTGAGGCAGATTCCATGTTGTTCTTCATCCTCATTAGGGTGCTAGCAACTGTAAGGGCAGAGAATACCCTGGGAGAGTTGATCTGCTCAGGTTCACCCATAGGAACCCCCAAATGCTCCATCAATCGACTCAGTTGAGCCACAAACGTTATGCTTTCCTTGTTTGCCTAGAAAATAGAAAAGCCAAGGTTCTGGAAAAAGGTAGATGCCCAATTTACTTGGATTCCTTTTGAGATGGCGCACATATAGTCAAAACGGTCTTGACTATAGAGATGAAAGGAACCAGACTTCCCTTGGAGAGATTTTGCTATCACATCGTTCAACAAAATGAAGTGGGGTTTGAGGACCTTCTTGTTTCCATTTACATGGATCATCGAACCATCGACATAAAAAGCCTTCTTCATCTCTTGCATAATATCTGATGAAAGAATCATGTCGAACGTGTGCCCCTCTGTCGGAAGTTCAAAGAACTCCACATAAACAGTCTCATCGAAAGATATTTCCACACCGTTGACGGTTGCTACGATAGAGTTACTCACCATTGTTGCAGATTTGAAGAACTCGCGAACTTCTTTTTCATAGAATATGAATGGACCTCCAAGATACTTCGTTAACTCATAATACTATAGGGTTCTGAACATATCCACTACTTCTGGCTGATCGAAAGTGTAGACCGATGGAAAATCCACCTGCAATGTACAATGACCCAAAGTGATTCTCTTGTTCACCATTTTTAGAAGAATATGAACAAACACAAGATTTTAGAGAGATTTAGAGAGAGGAATGCAAAGAAAACTAGGGTTCTTAAGGATTTCGAGAGATGAAAAGCTTTCAAACTCATGCAAGGATGTCCTTATATAGACAAAGAAAATATATACAGAATAACCGTCACTTTTGTTAAGGGTATGGCCCATCAATAAATGTTAGACGTCCTTTTCAAGGAGTCATCATTAAAAATGAGGGTATATTAGTCATTTTCTCTAAACTTGAAAGACACATGTCTTCACGTTATTAAGAGATGACTGTTTAATATTTGAGCGGGAAAAACGGATAACTCCTCACGTGGGACAACTGTCCTTGACCAGTCTAATCGGCACGTTGTTAGACGTTTTTCTTACTACACAAATCCATATAACTAAACGTCTATTAGACGGATGGGTCCATTAGACGCATACGTCTAATTCCGTGTTGTATAAAAATACGTCTAATGTCTATTAGACGTGTACGTCTAATTCCGCATGAACACCACGTGTTAGACGTGTGTTTGATTAGACGTGAGCATCCTCTTGCTCATGACGTAAAAATGTCTAACGTCTATTATACGTGTACATCTAATCGCGTAGGTTTTGAACCTCAACATATAGATTTAGATGTATAGATTTTGAGCAAAAATACGTCTAAGTACAAACCGTTTCTTTTAGACACACTTGTCTAATAGACCGATTAAGAATATTCGTCTAGAGAGTATCTTTACTTCCAAAGTAATTTTCCCTCTCATTTTGTATAGGGACAGAAAAGCATAAGAAACAATTTTTGTGGTCCAAAGACCAAAAATATTTTTAACAAATAAAAACATTTAATCTACTAGAATGACAAAAGCCATTGTTGATATTTTAGTCTGTGTACTCAAAGGAGTATTCTTCTTGCTTCTTTCCTGCAATCCTCCTACATCACCTACAAAAGAAACTATTTACACATTTTGGTACCCATATTCAATTGGGTCCTCAATCAATTAGTTCCTTAGGAATCCATATTTGAGTTATTCTGATAGATTTCTCATTTTGTGTTGTGATTAATGCATAAGATTTTGACTTAACAGATGACTTCCTACTAGCCACTAATCCCTTAGCTTTTGAAGAAGACTTTATTTTAAAACTCTTTGACTTAGAGTCAGGTTTTAGATTCCAAGACTTGCTAGCTTCTTCTAGCTTATTCTTAAGCCAGCTAACAGTCGGCGGGACATAAATTATTTCATTTTTGAGAGCTACTTCTTCATGAATAGGATCAGATTCAATGTCAGTCATACTCCCTTTGACAAAACTTATTGGCTTAAGCTTGTTAGTTGCTGAGTTGGACTTTTTGCATGACAGGTTAGGGTCATTGCTATCAAATCCCAATCCGGCTCTAGATCTAGCAGGTTTTAACTTGCTGATCTGATATTTGACAGCTTCTCCAAACCTTGTCCATGCACAGACAACATAGTTTAACCTTTTGTTTTCAGATGAAAGGTTTGAATCTGTTCTTTGAGCATCTCATTCTCAGATGAGATCTCTTCAATCTTCTTTTCAAAAACATTTGACTCTTCAATTTGAAATAGAATTGGTTTGTTTACATCTGGTGAAGATTTAGTTTCATTTAGGGATTCTGCTAGCTTTCTGTACTCGATGACCATTTCATCTAGTGCAGCTACCAGTTGTTCCCTTGAAAACCTTTCGGAAGAGAAGTCAAATACCACAGTCTCCTGAGTTCTTTCTTCATCTTCTCTCGCCATGAAGCATGACACCTATTCTTCATCACTTTCACTAGATGAGAAGTAGGAATCACGGTTGTTTCGTTTGTTCTTCCCGTCACCTGCCATAAGAGCCTTCAACTCTTTTCCATCATCCTTGGCATCTTCACGTTTTGGCTTCCGGCATTCCGATGCATAATGACCTTTAATACCACAGTTAAAACAAGTAACATTAGATTTAGATTTTTTATTGTCATTAGGATTTGAAGAGTTTGAGTTAGAGTTGCTCTTCTTCATGAAGTCGCCAAACTTCTTCACAAAGAGAGACATGGCGTCGCTGCTCAGCTGCTGAGCTGCCATCTTCACATCCGGAGAGGTTGGTGGCTCTTCAGTAGTCACCAGCGCCTTGGCAATGATAACAGATGTGGGTTAATCTTCTTCCATCTTACAGTTCAGCTTGAACTCATAGGCCTTGAGATCAGCGAAGAGATCGAAGAGAGAGATCTTGTTAAGATCTTTGGATTCTCTCATTGCCATCGTCTTTATGTCCCATTCCCTTGGAAGAGCACGCATGACCTTGATAGTAAGCTCCTTGTTGCTATAGGTCTTGCCTAGGATGGATAAGGAGGAGACAATCTTGCTGAATCTGGTGTCGAAGTCGTTCATTGTTTCACTAGGACGCATCTTGAAGCTATCAAACTGCTGAGTGGCAACCATAATCTTGTTTTCTTTGGTTTGATCGTTTCCCTCACACAGTTGGGTGAGTCTGTCCCAGACCTCTTTGGCAATATCACATTCGATAATGTAGTTGAACATGCTGTCATCGAGAGATCTATACAGAACATCAAGAGCCATGTTGTTGAGGTTGTTCTGCCTCTTTTATTCAGCGGTCCATTCAGCTTTCTCCTTATCGATCTTGATAGGACCTTCTGTGAAGACACTCCACATGTCGTCATGAAGAGAAGAAAGATGAGCACGAACTCTTTTCTTCCATACAATGTAGTTTTCTCGAGAGAAAGTTGGAATGGCTGTAGCACTAACATCTTTGGTTATGGTCAACATTTTTCAGGAAAGCTTGAGAATAGAAACAGGGTTCTGATACCAATTGATAGGATCGACTTTATCGATATAGACAGGGGGTCTGGCTATTGATGAAGGCTTATGAAAAACGGTTTGAAAGAAATCCTGTTAGGGATTTAATTCGCTTTCTATTCTACGCAAACTCTTGTAAACACTTTAAACAGAATCAAGGCGGAAATGTTTACTTGGGTTTGAAGCTCAAGATGAAGAATGAAAAGATGACAGAAATGAAAGAACACAACAGTTTGTTTATGGATGTTCGGAGAAACTCGCCTACGTCACCCCTTCTTCCAACCACTGGAAGGATTCACTATAATATGATTAGAATCAAATACAGTTTACACACACTTAGCTCACTATTGAACAGAACACACTCTGTTAATTTACAAGATGAAAAATATCACTCAGCTAAAGGTGTTTTTGATTCTAGCTCTCTCTTGATTCACACACAATACAATTAGGAAAGCAGCTTCACAGTATGAATATTCAAAGGCTTGATTTCTCTCTGTAATTCTGGCAAGAAAAATTATCTCAGAGATTGTAGATTGGCAAATTCGTTGTTTGTCCGTTGTCCTTGAGATTTGATAAATACTGGGCAGAGACTAACGGTCGAATCTTTAGAATGATACGTGACACTCTTCCATTGGAAAGCGTCCATTGTACACAGCAGGTTGTGAGCACAAGGATCGTGGCCGTACAATAACTGGTAGTGCACCGAATATTCCATCAGGGATGTACCTACAAAACAAGTAATATGAGGAAAATTCTCTTACGTGACATTCGTTGGTTGGATGCATATAGCTATCGTACTAATCTTTACTATAAAGTGGAGCAGGAGTAGAGTACAGCTACAACACGTGGGTAGGCGGGTGCTAGCTTCAAGCATACTGCTTAAACATATCATTAGATGTATTTCAGTTAGATGACCTCGTCTAATGAAATTAAACATCCCCGTCTAAGAACAAAATCCATTAGACCGCCCGGTCTAATGGGATTAGACTTACGTCTAATTACAATCACTTCAGACTAATCTGAAGGAGTTAGACTACACATCTAACTTTCAATAATTAGACTTCACGTCTAATCATTCATAAACCATTAGACTTCACGTCTAACTCCACTGAGTTAGACTGCAAGTCTAATTCCGGTTCTACTTCAGACTTGTCTGAAGGAGTTAGACTACACGTCTAACTTTCACTAATTAGACTTCACGCCTAATTATTCACAAACCATTAGACTGCACGTCTAACTCCGCTGAGTTAGACTGCATGT
This sequence comes from Impatiens glandulifera, assembly GCF_907164915.1. NCBI lineage: Eukaryota > Viridiplantae > Streptophyta > Magnoliopsida > Ericales > Balsaminaceae > Impatiens > Impatiens glandulifera. Next base: position 38,620,827 of record NC_061862.1, on the reverse strand, counting down.
CCAATTCCGGTTCAACTTCAGATTAATTTGAAGGAGTTAGACTATACGTCTAAGCTTCACTAATTAAACTTCATGTCTAATTATTCACAAACCATTAGACTGCACGTCTAAGTCCACTGAGTTAGACTGCACGTCTAATTCCGGTTCTACTTTAGACTTGTCTAAAGGAGTTAGACGACCTCGTCTATCTTTCACAATCCAATAGACTGCACGTCTAAATCCACTAAGTTAGACTGCACGTCTAATTCCGTATACATTAGATTGCACGTCTAACTCCACTGAGTTAGACTGCACGTCTAATTCCCTATACATTAGACTGCATGTCTAACTCCACTGAGTTAAACTGCACGTCTAATTCTGTATACATTAGACTGTACGTCTAATTCCGAGATCAATTAGACTGCACGTCTAACTCCACTGAGTTAGACTACACGTCTAATTTCGAGATCTATTAAACTGCACGTCTAACTCCATTGAGTTAGACTGTACGTCTAATTCCGGTTCTACTTCAGACTTGTCTGAAGGAGTTAGACGACCTCGTCTAATTTTCACAATCCAATAGACTGCACGTCTAACTTCATTGAGTTAGACTACACGTCTAATTCCGTATACATTAGACTGCACGTCTAACTCCACTAAGTTAAACTGCACGTCTAATTCCATATACATTAGACTGCACGTCTAACTCCGCTAAGTTAGATTGCACGTCTAATTCCGAGATCTATTAGACTGCACGTCTAACTCCACTAAGTTAGACTGCACGTCTAATTTCGAGATCTATTAGACTGCACGTCTAACTCTGCTGAGTTAGACTGCACATCTAATTCCGAGATCTATTAGACTGCACGTCTAACTCTGCTGAGTTAGACTGCACGTCTAATTCTGAGATCTATTAGACTGCACGTCTAACTCCGCTGAGTTAGACTGCACATCTAATTCCGAGATCTATTAGACTGCACGTCTAACTCTGCTGAGTTAGACTACACGTCTAATTCCGAGATCTATTAGACTACACGTCTAACTCCGCTGAGTTAGACTGCACGTCTAATTACGGAATCCATTAGATTGCACGTCTAATTTTGTGCATCTAATGCCAAATCGGTCTAATGAGCCTCATTGGAGCCAAGTCTCAATAAATATGATTTCGATACACCTGCATCAAAGCGCATAAATCATTTCATCATCAAAATTCCAATAGTCAAACTATTTCAACACTTAGTCAAAATAATTTGACCCAACATAAGGAAAGAACACAACACAAAGATTTTTTGGATGTTCGGAAATAAAGCTCTTAAGTCACTCATTCTTCTAAACAACGAGAAGGATATTCACTAGAAATATTCAACACAATACAATTTTTCAAATGATCAAGGCTTATTTACTGCTTGATATTTGACTTACAACTCTTCACATAGAATAAAAATTGCAATACATTGAACAATATTTAAATACACAGAGCACTTGACACTTATGAAAGAATTGATTGGTTTCTCACTTGATAGCTCTGTAACTTGATCAAAAAAACCATTGTTGCTGATTTCTTCAACTTCTCCTTTTATAGTGGAAATATGACAACGATCATATTTCTCTCTCTAATTTGTTTGTCAAAAGGAGAAGCATTGCATTAAATGCGGTTGAAGCTTCCCAAGGCATGAGACAACCGGCCTAATTTGTCTTTACTTGACTTTATTATTCTGGCGGTTTTTGACAATTTCCTGCTCCTAGGAAGTTGCTTTTGGACTTATACCAAAATGGATAACTACACACTTGACAGTCTTCTACTGCATGCACTCTGTTCAACAGACTTGCATCAAAATGGCAATGACATAGTCTGAACCTTTGAGATCTTCCTTCTGCACATTCCCAAGGAGATCTGTTTGCACCAAAATGTCAACTGCCAACATTTTCATATCTTTGAATAATCTGCCCGTTAGAGATGTACGTTGGCTTAAAGTTTTCAAGAGGTTGAACCAACCAGATATCATCGGTTGACCGGTTCGACTGATCAAAGGAAAGTATTAATTTGAGCCGAGCCGGTCTTCTGAGGAGATCGATCAACAGTTTGTGCCGCTTTAGAGGAATCGGTTTGACAGGTCAATTGAGAATATGACCGCTCCTTATTTTTCCTACACAAAAGGTTGAATTTGATTAAGTTCTTTAGATAGTTAATTACTTATTAATTAATTACCTAATTTATCTAACAATTTATCCCTTTTTGATTATTTAAGTTAATTCAAAACCATGTAATCGTTGGCCGGTTTTAAAATACTTATATTAATTTGGCCGGTTAACAGAAAACTGTTTGATTTGAAAATAGAATTTTGAGAAAAATTTTGTATAAGATTTTTTTTTGTATTTCTACCAATGGAGACAACTTTCCAGTTTTATATACTTGAATTCTTATCTCTTTGATTTTAATGCACAAAAACGGATAAATGTCTGACCGGTTTTTAAGTAAGATGCAGACATTTTGAAAGATTCAATCAGTTTTATAAAAATGCTGAAAACATGATATGAGAAGCGTGAGCTTCTCCCTGAGATCATGCATGGTTTTTCATGAATGCAAGTTACTGGAAAACACTAATTTTCTAGACTCAATGCATCTAAGGAATGAGTTGAGTGCTATCAGCAAGTCCCAAAATAGTTATAAAATAAGAGAACTTAGCTTCCTGTAGTGGCTTTGTGAAGATGTCGACCACTTGTTGGTCGGTTGAGATATACTCCATCCGGATATACTTTTGCTGCACATGTTCCCGGATGAAATGATGTCTGATATCAATATGCCTGGTTCTCGAATGCAACATCGGATTGTATTTTATTGCTATTGCACTGGTGTTGTCACAGAAAATTGGAGATTTCTCAGCCGTAATACCGAAGTCCCTTAGTTGTTGTTGAATCCATAGAAGCTAAGCACAACAACTATTGGCTGCAAGATACTCTCCTTCCGTTGTTGAGGTTGCAGATGAAGTCTGCTTCTTGCTATACCAGGAAACAAGCCGGTCACCTAAGAACTGGCATGTCCCACTAGTACTCTTACGGTTGATTTTACAACCTGCATAGTCTGCATTAGAGTAACTCGTTAGATTGAAACTTGAATCCTTCGGATACCACAATCCCACATCTTGAGTGCCCTTTAAATATTTTAAGATTCTTTTGGCAATAGTATAATGAGTTGTTTAGGATTGGCCTGAAATTTCCCACACACTCCAACCGCAAACAGGATGTCCGGTCGGTTAGCTGTCAGGTACAAGAGTGAACCGATAATCCCACGATAGGATGTTAAGTCCACTCCTTGAACATCTTCATCTTTATCCAACTTGATTGATGAGCTCATTGGGGTGGAGGTTGCAGAACAATTCTCCATTCCAAACTTCTTTAGCAGCTCCTTTGTGTACTTGGATTGATTGATGAATGTTCCTCCTTCGATCTACCGAACCTGGAGACATAGAAAGAAACTCAACTACCCCATCATACTCATCTCAAATTTTCCAGTCATCATTTTTGAAAATTTGTCACATAGCTTAGGGTCTATTGACCCGAAAATAATATCATCCACATAAATTTGAACAAATAGGATATGCTCCTTTTTCTCAAATTTAAATAGGGTCTTATCTAATGATCCTATAGTAAAATCACGGTTGAACAAATTTTTTGTCAAAGTGTCATACCAAGCTCTAGGAGCTTTCTTCAAACCATAAAGGGAATTATCCACCCGGTACACATGACTAATCAAATCCTGATTTTTGAAACCTGGAGGTTTCTCAACATACACACCTCTTCACTTAACTCACCATTTAAAAATGCACTTTTGACGTCCATTTGAAAAACTTTAAAATTCTTGAAAGCTGCAAAAGCTAGAAAAATTCTAATGGCTTCAAGTATGGTCATAGGAGCAAATGATTCTTCAAAATCAATGTCTTCTTCCTGTTTATACCCTTGAGCCACTAATCTAGCCTTGTTCCTCGTAACCAAACCATTTTCACTTAGTTTATTTCTGAAAACCCATCTTGTTCCAATGACCGATTGATTTTTAGGTCTTGAAACTAAGTGTCAGACTTTATTCCTCTCAAACTGGTTTAATTCTTCTTGCATTGCTAAGATTCAATCGGAATCTAACAATTCTTCATCCACCTTTTTTGGCTCAATCTAGGATATGAAGGAAGAGTTTTCATATTCTTCCAACAGTTGATGCCTAGTTTGGATGGGTAGTGAGGGGTTACCTATAATAAGCTCAGGAGGATGATCTCTGTTCCTTTTAAGATTCAGTCCAGAAATGTCTTCTAAATGACCAGTTATATGATCAAGGTTAGACAGATCGGTAGGCTGAACAGAGTCAGACCGACCGATTTCCTCAGCAGATACTGAGGTGTCAACTTCCTGCTGTGAAGCAGCTTGATCCAGCTGAATATCAGCATTAACCGTTTGATCATAGACAAACTTTATAAAGACTAAAACCTCATCTTCACTATCAGATTGGATATTTAAGTTTTCCAATCTATTGTGTAAATCAAAGGACGATGCAATGTTACTTTCAACCGATTCATCAAAAACAACATGAGAAGATTCTTCAACAGTTAAAGTCTAAGTGTTATACACTTTATATGATTTACTCACTACAGAATAACCCAACATTATTCCAACATCAGATTTTGCATCGAAAGCGGTCAGATAGGTTTTCCATTAATATGAATGTAACACTTACAGCCAAAGATCCTAAGATATCGGATGTTAGGAACTCTGTCATGGTATACTTCAAACGGTGTTTTATTGAGCCGTTTGTTAATCATATATCGGTTTTGTGTATAACATGCAGTGTTGATAGTCTCAACCCAATTTTTTTTAGCAATACCCGAATCGGCTATCATGGATCTTGCGGCTTCCTTGAGAGTTCAGTTTTTTCTCTCGTCCAGTCCATTTTGTTGAGGTGTTCTAGCACTAGACAACTCGTGTCTAATTCCGGATCCTTAAGAAATGCAGTCAAAGTACTATTTGTAAACTCAGTTTCTCTATCACTTCTAATCTTGTTTATGCGTATAGATTTTTCATTCTGTAATCTTTTAAGCAGTTTAATCAAATTTGGTGTGGCTTGATTTTTAGATACTAGAAATATCACCCAAGTATATCTAGAGTAATCATTAATAACTACCATAGTATAATGCATACCGCCTAGCTTGTGACCCTAATCGGTCCAAATAAATCCATGTGAAGCAATTCTAAGCATCAGCTAAATTGTGTTTTCCCTTTACTTTTAAAAGTTGATTTTATTTGTTTCCCCATTTGACATGCAGAACAAACTTTATCTTTGGCAAATTTCATGTTAGGCATTCCTTGAACTAATTCCTTGGTACAAATGTAGTTTATGGTCTTGAAATTCAAATGATTTAATATTTTATGCCAAAGCCAGTTTTGATCCTTCTTAACTATCATGCAAACCGTTTTATTAGCTTTAGTTTTCTAGTTTACTTTGTAAATGTTTCCTAACCTATTTCCGGTTAGTAAAGTGCTACCCTATGGATTTTTGATTAAAAATGCATGTTTATGAAATTCTACGATGTATCCTGCATAGCACATTTGACTAATACATAGCAAATTAAAATGCAGGTTTTCAACAAGAAGTACGTTATTTATAGTCAGGTTGCCATGGACAATCTTATCATTGCACCAGCTTCCTGAACAATATCAGTACACAAGCTGTTGTTTCAGGTCATGTATTTGGAGCAACCGCTGTCCAGGTACCATTCAGAGTTTCCCAACCGCTTGTTCTTCTTAACCTGAAAATACAAATATTTACACATGTTTGGTACCCACATTCACTTGGGTCCGCAGTTGATTAGTCCCTTAGGAATCTACACTTTGATTATTCGTATGAGTTTCCCAGTGATGGTCTTAATACTCTTACATGTACTAGGCTTGACATCCCTCTGTCTGCCTCTTTGTATTTCATTATATTTCGGTGAAATTTGAAGACATCTTTATGCTCTTTGGTTGGATTCTCTTCTAACCGGCCGGATGACTTTCCTTCTCTCAAGATGAAGCCACTTTCCCGTGTCGGTTGGACCTACATAGTTTAATTCTTTGGCCAATTTTAAATCATAAACTTATTCGTTGTTGGTTAAAGAACTCTTGACAAAGCTTATGAAAGGAAGCTTGTCCTTAATGAGTTTCAAACCATTGGAAGATTTCCGTTTAGCGGATTTACTGTCGTCATAGCCGATAACGAATTTGCATTTGTGATGTCTTCGATAACTCGACATCTGGCTTACATCTTCAATGGATCTCTTCCAAGCAGCCATTATATTTTGATCTTTCATTTTCTTCAGTTAACGATTAAACTGTCTCCTTGAGCTTCTCATTCTTACAAGATAATTCAGTCGGTTCATCGGTCTTAGTTTCACTTGGCTCACCGGTTTGGAAGTTGCTCGGTTCATCGGTGTGGAAGTTCAGTCGGGTTAGTACAAGAGTTGACAAGTTCTTGAACTCAATGACCATGTCATTGAGAGTAGTAACCAAGTCTTCTCGGGTAAACTCTTCACAAGAGAAATCAAATACCTCTTCTTCATTAGCCATGAGGCAGGTGATTCTTTCGTCATCGCTATCCGAGTCGGTATGAGCCCACAAGCTCCCACCATCGTCGGCTATCAATGCCTTTTGGATCTCCTTGCCTTGACCGTTTGGTTGATTGTCATCTGTTGGGTCAAATTATTTTGACTAAGTGTCAAAATATTTTGACTATTGGAATTTTGATGATGAGTGTGTATAAAACTTAATTTAATCCGTCTAATCATTTTTTGGTGCAGGTGTATCGAAAACAGATTATATTAGACTAAGTCTTAATGAGGTTCATTAGACTGATTGGCCATTAGATGTATTAAGTTAGACATGCAGTCTAACAATTACGTAGTTAAACATGCAATCTAACGGATATGTAGTTAGACGTGTAGTCTAACAGACGTAGTTAGACGTGCAGTCTAACGGATACGTAGTTAGACGTGTAGTCTAACAGACGTAGTTAGACGTGCAGTCTAATAGAGACATAGTTAGACGTACAGTCTAACGAATACGTAGTTAGACGTGCAGTCTAACAGACGTAGTTAGACGTGCAGTCTAACAGACGTAGTTAGGCGTGCAGTCTAAAAGATACGTAGTTGGACGTGCAGTCTAACGGATACATAGTTAGATGTGCAGTCTAACAGACGTAGTTAGACGTGATGTCTAATGGATACGTAGTTAGATGTGCAGTTTAATAGATACGTAGTTAGACGTGCAGTCTAACGGATACGTAGTTAGACGTGCAGTCTAACAGACGTAGTTAGACGTGCAGTCTAACAGATACGTAGTTAGATGTGTAGTCTAACGGATACGTAGTTAGACGTGCAGTCTAACGGATACGTAGTTAGACGTGCAGTCTAACAGACGTAGTTAGACGTGTTGTCTAACGGATACGTAGTTAGACGTGCAGTCTAACAGATACGTAGTTAGACGTGCAGTTAACGGATACGTAGTTAGACGTGCAATTTAACATACGTAGTTAGACGTACAGTCTAACTCCTTCATATTAGTCTGAAAGGATGCGTAGTTTGACGTGCAGTCTAACGTATGAGAGTTAGACGTGCAGTCTAACTCCTTCAGATTAGTCTAAAGGGAACCATAGTTAGACGTGTCGTCTAATCCCATTAGACCAGGTGGTCTAATGGATCCTGCTATTAGACGTGGGCATCTAATTTCATTAGACGAGGTCGTCTAATTGAAATACGTCTAATGCCATGCTTAAAGTAGTTGCTTGAAGCTAGCACACGTCTACCCTCTATCAACTAGCTATACGCTACTCCTGCTCCACTTTCTAGTGAAGATCAGTACGACAGCCAATTGCAACCAATTGATTAATGCCACGTAAGCAAATATTATTCACACTACTTGTTTTTGCAGGAATATCCTAGAATAATATTTGGCGCACTACTAGATTGGTACGACCACGATCCTGATGCTCAAAGTCTATTGTGTACTATGGAGGCGTTTTAATGGAAGCTCGTCACGTGTCATTATGGACCACAGATTCGACCGTTGGTACCTTCTCCCTATTTAATGATCTTCAAGGACCACAGATGAATCATCGATCTATCGATACACAGATTAATCAATCTACGCATACAAACTAATATACGAAAGAGTTGCTTTCTTGCTTTACTGTGTGTTTATCAAGAGAGAGTTAGAATCAAAACATTGTTTTAGCTGAGTGATATATTTCATCATAGTGTAAGTTGAATAGAGTCTGTTCTGTTCAACAGTGAGCTAATCGTGCGACTGTATTTGATTCTAAGAAACTTATAGTGAATCCTTTCGGTGGTTGGAAGAAGGGGTGACATAGGAGAGTTTGCTCCGAACATCCATAAACAAATTGTTGTGTCTTCTTCATTCTTTCATCTTCTCATTCTTAGTTATTAGCTTCAAACCTAAGCAAACGTTTCCCCACTTGAATCGTTCAAGAGTTTACAAGGGTTTGTGCAGAATAGAAAGTGATTTAAATCCTTAAAACAATTTCTATCAAACCATTTTTATTAAGCCGTCATCAATAGTCAGACCCCTGTCTCTATCGATTATGCCGATCCTATCATCATCCCTTTGGTTGTTGTCAGCTGGTTTTCGATCATCTCTTCTTAGTTTTCTGCATTCCGACCTGTAGTGACCTAAAGCATTACAGTTAAAACATTTAACGTTAGTTTTGTCATTGTAGTTGTAGTTGTTTGACGGTTGATTTTTCTTCATGAATTTTCCGAATTTATTTATAAGCATGACCATTGCATCCTCGTTAAACTGCTCGATGGTTTTGACCGGTATAGGAACAGCTGGTTCCACTGATGTCACCAGGGCTCTAGTTGCGGTTGACGTTGAGGCTTCATCTTCGATTTAGGATCTCATCTCGAATTCGTATGCCTTCAAGTCTTCAAACACGTCATGCAACTTTCATTTTGTGGAGGCTGTTGGACTATCGCATCACCATAATCTTTATATCCCTAACGATGAGAAGAGATCTCAATGCCTTGACAATGGTTTCCTTGTTATCGTACTTGTTTCCAAGTGTAGACAGCTCATTCACTACACTAGTAAACCGATCACTGAACTCTTTCATGGTTTCACTGGGCCTCATCTTAATATTTTCAAACTTTTGGGTGGCCACCAATATCTTTTTTTCTTTGGTTCTTTCATTTCCTTCATGGAGTTGGATTATTGTCTCTCATGCTTCCTTTGCAGTTTTACATTCTTTGACTTTGCCAAAAGTGTTTCTGTCCAGATATTTGAAGATGTGACTCCTGCAATGATTATCCAGGTTGTTCATTCTTTTATCATCGGCCGTCCATTCACTTCTTTCCTTCTCAATCTTTATCAGACCATCAGATAGGATGAACATCATTTCGTAATCCATAGTGGTCAGGTGCAAGTGCATACGGATCTTCCAATCAGCGAACTCTTCACTTTTTAGCATTGACGATTTCTCGCTGAAAGTCATCATTTCTTGCTTCGGGTTGCTTGAGTATTGAGACTAGCTGCTCTGATACCACTTGTTAGGATCGGGATTGCCAATAAAGGACCAGGGTTCGGATAAAGGAGAACGCTTACACACTCACAACGGTTGATACTAATCCGGTTAGAGATTAACACCAGTCTCAACACTGCGCAGACTGTCACAAACTCTTGAACCGGGTTCAAGGGCGGAAATGTTTGTTTCAGCCTGAAGCAACACACAAGTTGGATAGAAATAAGAATGGAGAAGGATTGGTTCGGAATAAATATAAGTCGGTTCGGATAATGAAATGACCGGAAAGAAGGAAAGAACACAACACAAGGATTTTATGGATGTTCGGAGATAATGCTCCTACGCCACCCTTCTTCTCAAACAACGAGAAGGATATTTACTAGGAATATTCAACACACAATACAATCTGTCAAATGATCAAGGCTTATTTACTGCCTTATATTTGACTTACAACTCTTCACATAGAATAAGAATTGCAATACACTAAACAATATTTAAATACATAGAGCACTTGACACTTCTGAAAGAATTGATTAATTTCTCACTTGATAGCTCTGTAACTTGATCAAAAAAATCATTGTTGCTGATTTCTTCAGCTTCTCCTTTTATAGTGGAAATATGACAACTGTCATATTTCTCTCTCTAATTTGTTGGTCAAAAGGAGCAGCATTGCATTAAATGTGATTGAAACTTCCCATGGCATGAGACAACTGACATAATTTGTCTTTACTTGACTTTATCATTATGGCGATTTTGACAGTTTCCTGCTCCTAGAAAGTTGCTTTTGGACTTATACCAAAATGGGTAACTGCACACTTGACAGTCTTCTGCTGCCTGCAGTCTGTTCAACAGACTTGTATCAAAATGGCAATGACACAGTCTGAACCTTTGAGATCTTCCTTCTGCACATTCCCAAGGAGATCTGTTTGCACTAAAATGTTAACTGCCAACATTTCCATATCTTTGATTTTGTCTTTGAATAATCTGCATGTTGGAGATGTACATTGGCTTAAAGTTTTCAAGAGGTTGAACCAACCGGACATCATCGGTTGATCGGTCCGACCGATCAAAGGAAAGGATTAATTTGAGCCGAGCCGGTCTTCTAAGGAGATCGGTCAACAATTTGTGCCGCTTCAGAGGAATCAGTTTGACCGACCAATTGAGAATATGACCACTCCTTGTTTTTCCCGCACAAAAGGTTGAATTTGATTAAGTTTTTTAGATTGTTAATTACTTATTAATTAACTATCTAATATATCTAACAAGGCGGGACTCTTGATTGTATGTCAATTATGATTTTGGACTTTATCTTTCATACATCAAATTTAGAGATTTTTATTGTTAAAATTATATAGAAGAGTTAGTTTGTTATTTCTAAAATCGTAAAATTTGAAGTTTAGATATATCATAAAAGTTTAATTTAAAAAATATTAGTTATATATTATTATTATTATAATTTATATATAATTAAATATTTTATATCTAATTAATTTAAAATTTTTATATATTTAAATATAAAATTAATTAAATAATAAGTAATAATACTATATAAAAAAAAATTATATTTATAAAATTAATTATATTAATTTTTTTAATTTATAAATATAAATTTAATATTTTAATGTAAAATAGTATAAAATCGAAATTATTTAAAAATTCGTAAAATCTTGTTATCGTATATTTAAAATCGTAAGTGTTTACCTATTTATCTGAAATTGTAAAATCTTAAAATTTTAAGAGTTAATTTTAGATTTTAACCTCCTTATTTCAACTTTCATTTAAGGCATTCTAAATGTGAATACAACCTTTAACATTTCGACAAAGTTTAATAATTTAACTTATTACTTAATTTAATATATTAAGAACTTATTTAATATAAGTAAGATTGATAACATATATTTATAATAACTTAATTTTATTTATTTAAGTAAAATATGTTAAAAATAATAAATAAAATTATCTACTTTATTTTAAAAATTAAAAAAAAAAGCTAATCATGCTTTTTCAAAAAAAAAAAAGTAAAAAAAAAATCATTTTATCCTTCAAAATTTAATAAAATCCTGCTATACATAAGTCGTATTGTTTTTTTCAATCTTTTATCGTTACAAGAATAACAAACTTCATTTTTTTATGTAATCATAATTAATCTAATTGTTTTTACAAAATTAATTTTAAACATCATATCTAAACTAATTATAAAATAGAAAAAGAAGAGAATTATATATATAATATTATCTCTAAATTTATATATATATATATATAAATATATATTTATATTACATTAACAAATATAAATATAAATATATATATATATATATATATATATATATATATATATTAATTAAAGCTTTGAAATAGAATAACTAGACTTATCCCATTATTTGAAAAATGGATTGACGAGAGTTTTAAACTTTGTATATTTGAAGACCTTGTTTTTAGTTAGTTGTGAGAGTTTCACAACTGATGGTCTTGCTGCCATTGTTTTCAATTGCAGGTATATGGTTCTATAAACTTGGTTTGTTTATCTTTTTACTGTTTTTGTATAAATGGAGATGTAATTGTTGTTTCACATTTTTGAGAGAGTTAGAGAAGATCTTGATTTGTTTCTCTTTTTGCTGTTTTAGCCAATCCATTTAATTTTTTTAACATTTTTTCACTTGACTAATCTTCCAGAGATTGTTGGCTAAGTACGAGTCTTTGATTTCAGTGATCTCTTTTGTGGGTTCATCGACCCGTACCGAGGGACTTCGACACTTAAACCAAAGATTTTGAGCCTCGACCCGTACCGAGGGTCTGTTGACCTCGACCGATAAAAACGAACTCTAGGGTTAAGACTCCGGTCCTAAGGCCTGTTTGGTTCCCTTTTTCAAAATTCAAAATTATTTTTGTAATTTTGGGACTCAAAATCATTTTCTAAAAATCTTGAAAAATTAGAAAATGCATTTTAAAATAATTTTGAAATATTTCCACAAAAATATTTTGATAAAGGCTCGTTTGGTGTTTATTTCTAAACCTTAATGCCTTTAAAAATAAATGATATTTTTTAGGTATATTCCTCATCAATTATCGTTAACAATAAGTACTATCATTTTAAATATTATTGTTTCAATATTTTAAATAACGCTAAAATCTATAAGCATGACTAGGACCGGAAGAATAATAAGTTAAAACTCAAACGTTATATAACCGATTTTAAAAAATCAACTTTATAAGTAGAGACTACTTTTAAAACGGGTATAGATGATGAAGTGCAAAATCCTTTTCTTGTGTATCATCAAACTACGAACTAAAAGAAAACTTCGATCAATACATTTGTATAGGTATGTCAACTTTTATTGATTTTCAAAAATCAATTTGAAACTCTGTTTTAAAATAAATAATTTTTTAAATTAATTATGTTTAATTGATTTAATCTAAAGGATTTCTAAAAATCAAATTGTGATTTGATTACAGTAAATCTCCAGACTATTTAAAATTGAACCCTAAAATTAATTATTTTTTAATTAATTTCAAAACGCTGTTAGAAATTAATAACATCTTTTAAAAATAATGTTTTATTTAAAAAAAATCCTGACACGTAAATCGATGTTGAATTTCACGAACCTTGAACTTTTCACAGAAACTTATGTAAGAGATTTTTCGGGGTTACAGAACCCAATTAAGATAAAATTAATTATTTCTTAAAATTATCTAAATTTTGAAGAATTGTCATTTTCAATTTTCTAATAGAAAATTGCTCAATTAATATGTAATTTTTCCTTTTTTTTAATATATATAATTATTATGTATTTAACCCAATATATTCTACTATGAATGAACTGTTTTGGAGAATATAAGAAAATAATATATTTATGTATAAAGGTTGAGTAAGAGGTCAAATTTTAATATAGAACTAAATTGTAAATAATTGTTTTAAAAATTAATTGTAATATCTGAAATTGGAAGCACAAATATCATGTATACGGATTATTACGGAAGTTAAATTAAGCTTCTTATTTACATTTATTCTTATTTAAATGCACATTTATAGGAAAAAAGGGACGAAAATAAATGATTTTAAAAAATAATTCTAAAATTTTAAAAATCAATCTTCTTCCAAATGAAGATTGCTCAATTTCTATATATTCAAACCATATTAAATATTAATGTTAATTGAATTATAGATATTTTTAAATTACCATTACCAATTATATAACAAAATCAATTTTATTAATAACTCAAACTATATATATATAACACTTAGATGAGTGTTAAAAAATGTATATCTTCCATCACTCATTGACATTTCTTTGATTTCTTCTCTTATGGCAGCCATAAAAACATCAATATTTGTAATCTATATGATGATATTCTCAACTCTCTTGTCAAGTTTATCTCATGTAACTTCTGATCACCTACCTTTGATGATCAATCCGAACGATGTTATAAATCCCGATCGAAATGTCGTCGCAATGAGTAAGTCGTTATGATTGATCGATCATGCATTTGTTAATTAAGAAAATTGTCTAATTAATCATGATTAAATTTTGTAGGATGCAAAGATTCTACATTATGCTCCCCGTACCCGTGTTGCTCTTGCAACATATCTGTTGACCCACCTGTATGTGAGGGATGTTGTTTTACATCTTAATAAGTTTCAAATCCATCATATTCAAGAGATCATATATAGTTTATTGAATGTATCTCATCTTTAGTTTCTTTAATCCTGGATTTTTTAATAAAATAATTGGTTTATTTTTCATATTAATTTCTTTACAAGTATACCAACTATAAAAAAAAAAAAGATTAAATTAGCAAAAACAAAATAAATTGAAGGCTTGGATCTATGTTAAAATAATAATTATCATATTCTATAACAAAATAATTGTATTCATATATAATCATTTAATTCAAGAAAAACAAGAATGAAATGAATTTCAGTGAATAACTTGGGGAAGTCTTTTCTTTTTTATTACAAGTTTTTCCTCCAACTTTCTTTCAAAGAGATTTGGTATTTGAGATCAAGTAAATAATAAAGTAGTTAAATCTTTTAAACAAATAATTAAACATAAGATAAGGTGAAAATAATTATTTTTCAAAAAGAAAAATCTAATCAGACACAATGTATTTATGAAAATATATTTTTTTTACAAATAATATATTATTGATAATTAAAATGAGAAAAAAATTATAAGCTTGTCATTATCTTTTTAAATTAAATAAAATTTAGAAAATCCAATTCATGAAAAATTACATGTAAATCAAAAAAGAAACAATTTATAAAAAAAGAGTTATTTTAAACTATTAATTAACCTTGTTAAAAAGTAAATTAAAAGTTTTCATTTAAATTATAATATATGATATTAAATAAAAAAAATTATAAAAGAATTAATTAGGAAATAGGAATTTTAAATCAAAACAATTTATAAAAAATATTTTAAATTACTTAACCTTTACAAAAGTTAAAACAATTTTTTTACAAGAACTTTTTAATATTAAAATATATAATATTAAATATTTTTTTATATAAAAGACTATTTGTTACCTAAAAAAAATTGTAAATTAAATAAGAAAGAATTTATAAATAAGATTTTTTAACTCTTCAATTTTTTTCTGACCCCTTCCACCCAAAGGAGAGGAAAATGATTTCAATTTTTGTCTCCTTCAACTCGAATGAGTCTACTGGTTCCGTTTCATGCTTTATATTTTTCTCGAATTCCGATTGAGTTAGTTAACCGAAATAGCAAGCTAGACTTGAGTTTCGTTTAAAAACAAATGTTAATTTTTTTAGCTAATTAAATAGTCGTCACATTGCTTTGAGATAATTCTTTTTTAGGCTCTGAGATTGGCGACGTGTAAGAAATGACATCAAAACTATGACTCATACACTTGTTTAAATAGACGGTTTCTACTACGAAACAATTAACCTTTCGAACCGTAAAAAAAATATTACACTTTTGTTTTTATCTCAAACTTGAATTGTTCCTCAAAGTATATAACCTATGTCCAAAAGGGCTACACTTATTTCGTTCCTAGAAGTCGACTAGGATGTTTGTAGCTTTAATTTAGACGATACTATGAATTTAAAGCACTTTATGAGGGCCGTATATAAAATTTTCTTATTATTTTTGAAATTATAGAACACAAGTCATGAGTTCTCGAAGTTTGAGGAAATTGAGAAATAATTCAAACAGATCCTAAAAATTGTGAATTATTTTTGTTAATACTAATTATATTTTTTAAGATTTTATAAATTATTTAAAGCATTTGTAGTGACAAATGAATATAAAATTTTCAAAATCCAAAAGCAAACAAACTTTTACAATCGAGAGGTGATTTTAAGTTTGGATTAGTGCTCTTGAAATCAGGAAGTATGTTTGATAAAACGGTTTAGGTGAAGGGTAGAGAAGCCCAAGTTAGGATCAAATCTTGGCCCTTACCAGCTTTATTATTTTTTATCCTTTTGTTTGAATTTTAATAGCCTTTTTAATTAATTGATCAGTTCGCATTTAGGATTTCCAATTAACTAAATTAACTGATCACACATTCAGCATGTTCATCTTCTTTTTTTTTTTTTTTTTTTCTTTTTTTTAGTTTTCATTGAATTCATTCGGTTAATTCTCCATCCAAAGTTTAATCGCCATTTCTTGATCCCACCCTCAAGGTGACTGATCGTTGCCGGATTCCTTCAACACCAAGTGGAGTTGGCCTGAGCTTTACTTTCGTTGAAGTACTCCGCAGCTATGGGCGGAGTTACACCGCGGGCTGTGGGTTAGCATGTTTATTTTAAAATTAAATTATTTCTCAACCACTTACCTTCAGTTTGGGCTAATTTTATAGTTTATAACTCAGTCGTTTATTTTTTCCCTATATTCCAACCAAACTAGGCTAAAATCAAATAAATTAGATTTTTTTTTGGGAAAAACGGTTAAAACCATTTCATTAAAATCCCAAAAGTGGGAGGATCAAGAATCAAATCTAGACAAACCCTAGATATGATTAAAATATGACAATCAAACGATCATAAAAAAACTGATTAGTAGCCATCAAACATACGAAAAACAGAAATTACAAACAAAGATTACAAATTTTATCAAATCCTAATTATCCCATTCAGAATTTTTATTTCCATACTAACCTGATGTTTCAACAAGTTGTCTTCCTTTCTCCTTGTCCTTTCACTTTCCATTCCCCTTCCTCTTATAATGAAAGAGGGGTGAACTGAAGATGATGATGAATACTGTCTATTCTCATTTTGATTTTTTCCTTTATATGAACCCGTTCTAATTTGATAAAAAAAATTAATTTTCAGGATTTTCTGAGCTTTTCACCTTGTTGTTCTCAACTTGAATTTCAAGATCATTGTCTTTATTTCATTCAGTTTCAGTTTTAGAATCCTCAACAACTTTGGATTTCTCTATATCAACCTTATAATTCTCTTCTTACTCTTGATTAACCTGAGTATCTTTCTTTTCTGCTTTCATCAACAACCACTACAACTTGATGGGATTGAGAATCCTCAACTATCTCTTCAATATGATTAGGTTGAGGTTCCACCTCCTTCATCGTACTATTTTCGTCTTGTACATAATTTTCTTTATCTTCTGTTTCCTGATTTTTAACCACATTTTTCTCTTTGATAATATACACCTCTATTTTATTTTATTACATCTTTACTTTCTGGCCTTTATGAATTTTTTAATCTTCTTCCTTAGCCAAATCACAATTTGGGCTTGAATGTTGGAAGATATTGCAAAAAGTGCATCTGTATGGCCTCCACTTATAAGTAAAAAAAAAATGGGGCAAAGGATTAAGTATGTAGCCCGCAAACACACTTAATCATTTAACCAAGCGCAGAACTTGGCGTCTGACGGGCTCGAACCCAGGAACTTAGGGTTGATATCCACCTCTTTTTGCCACTAGGCTAGAAGAGGGGATCACTTATAAGTAATTTCCATGACAATAGGTTTTCTTTTTTTGTCTACTACTGTCATACTATTCGGTAGTGTGCTTCTAGGATGCACATCAATGCTAATTCTAGAAAATGATATGTCCTCTCCTCCTTCAGTAATTAGGTCCATGTATAATGACATACCCAATAAACCTGTAAAATGACTAAGAGCTTCTACATTATAATGTGTGCAGGGATATTCCAAAGTTTGAACCATATTTGAGCTGTTTCTTTAGGCTTGCTTAATAAGTTCAAATCTTCAGACCATCTTTCCAACTTAATGCGGTTGGATCCAATATATATATGCCTATTTTTCAGAATTTCATCCAAATTTGATCTCTTTTTAAATTTAAGAAAGTAGATATCATGTACATTCGCTGAAATTTTCTCCAATCCCTTTTTCTCCCATTGCTTCATAAGTGCCTCTTTGGTGACTATGAAAGAAATTCTATTATTTCCTATGTAGTTTCCCACCACTACATTTTCCCATTCCCTAACACAATTTTCTTCTATTATAGCAGACAATTTAAATTCAAAAGGAAAATTCAGTACCTCCACTTTTGTCTGTACATTGCCCAAGTAAAATTTTCCTTTTTATGCATGATCTTCAACCTTTTTCCCAATGTTGTTTTTCAAGACTTCATTGATTTTTTTATGTATAATTACTTCTGATAATATAAGTCTTTGATTTAGGAGTATTTATTAACTCCCTTATTGTTGCAACAGACCATTTTACTCTTCATATTCATACTTCTTGAGTAAATTCCAGTCTTGGAGATTGTGAATGTTAAGCTGGACGGTTGTGTGCTTTGTATTTTTTCCTTGCTGAGTACAATCTCTCTTTTCTTAGCATGCATTAGGAGTTTGGTGATTTGTTTTTTAGTCCAAATAAATTGCCCTTTGATTATACCCTATCATCCAAACTCCTTCTTTCTTCTTCTTGATCCCTATATTATTTTCCAAAGGCTTTAGGGCAGCAATTGAGTCTTTGCTGATTTCTTGCATTTTTTCGTTAATAACTTCTTCAGCTATTTTGTTCATTTCTTTCTCTATAGTTTCTTTGACTCCTTTAAGAACAAAGTCCTACACTTCTATGGCCTTGACTCATTCAAGAACAAAATTCTCCACTTCTTTTGTCTTGTTGTTTTTCCTTTTACCCATATTCCAATAAGACTTCAGAACAATGGATTAAAGTCAGAACAAAAATCTTGAAACGACCTTATTCAAACCCTAGACGATTTTCCCCGATTGCCGAACGTGCCAAACGTGTCGAAGATCTTTACTCCGACCACGTTTCCCGTAACTGACTACCAAATCAACTGAATCACGCGACCGAGCAACTGTGCCGAACGTGCCGATTGTGCCGATTGTGCCAAACGTGCCGACGATCTTTATTTCGACGCGATTCTTGATTGAATATGAGAATGTGCACGTATTTGGGGAAATAATTCAAGATTCCATCGCTAGAAAATTATCGCCGAAAATCTTCAGAGTTTTTCTCTCACTTCCCTTTTCTAAACTAGAATTTCATATTTCCTTTATTTATATAGTTAGCTTTCACTTATTTAAAAATTCATTAATTTATCTTCTCATGTTTCCTTAATCTAATTTTCAATCTAATATTAGTATTGAGAAAAATATATATAATACTGAAAAAGAACAACTCGTTTTAGAATTTTTATGAGTTGAAATTGATCTTAATACTTTTTAATAGAGGTATTTGTGGATTGGTTCGATTATTATGCTCACTTGTTATCCGTAATAGTGTAATACATATAATCTTATGAGTTATGGAATTCGAAAAATAAAGGATGCATACATCAACTCCATTATGGCTATAGGTCTACAAGAATCATGTTGGCATATCTAATCAAAACATAGCTGAATTAAATAACAATATGGACCGAAGATTCAATGTTATGAAAGACAAATTGGCCAAGAACCCCGCCTAGGGCCTTTGATGATGCTTCTCATCAGGTCCCTTCTCGCAATAGACTCTTCCATCAACACCAACAACATATTCCTCCAACCCGACTCACCAAAGTAGATTTCCCTCGGTTCGATGAAACAAATATGGAGAGCTAACTTATATCCGTTCAGTAGTTATTTCGAGTGGACAAAACTAGTAATGCAACTAAAATTGATATTGCTCCCATCTGTTTTACTAGTGATGTTAGAATGTGGTATGGATCATACCTTCAGCAGCACAACCAGAAAGAAGTCATGATGTAGGACGTGTTCAAAAGGGGCCTCTTGTTGTAGTTCGATCCTTCTATATATGACACCCCATTGAGGCAATTAATGCACTTGAAACATGTCAGTTCAATACAAGAATACAATCTCCAATACATGATAATTTCCTCAAAACTATATAGTATGCTTAGGAAATATGTTATATATTGTTACCTATCCGGATTGAGGGAAGAAATTACAGATGTAATCAGAGTGCAAATTCTCAAGTCCTTAAATGAGGTCATGCCGATGACCAATGTCTAAGAGGCGACATACAAGTCCCTATCGAGTAACGAGCACTTGTATAACGTTGAATCACCGCTATTGCTCAAGCAAACCTATGTTAAACTGGTTTATCCAAGTACCAACCAGACTACCTACCTCAAGCCAAGCCCCTCACATGTGTTTTCTTCTAGTGTAAACTAGGGAAACATGAAGAAATTAGATCTAGCTGTAATGAATGAAAATAGAAGGAAAATCCTCTATTATACTTACGACAAAAAGTGGAAACCTATCCACATCTATAAATCAAAGTTATTCATGGTCTTGACTAATGACCAAGAAGGCTCGATAGGTTTCCAAGATGCCACCCCATAATCGATTCTTAATAATTCTCCTCCAAGACAACCTAGTATAGTGGAAGAGCCTGTCATTTCCTTGTACGCTTGGACCGATTCTAAGAATTTTCAGACACTCTAAATTTTCGGCAAGTTTAGGAATTTGCCGGTGGGGATCTTGATTGATACAGACAATACATATAACTTTATAAACAACAAGATTATGAAGAATACAAGCAACGGTACCCTTCCCACTCAGGTGTTATTAATACGAGTGATAGACGACTCTAACACATTCGACTCCAACATTTGCCAGATCTGAAATAGTAAATGGAGATTACGGATTACCAAACATATATGAAAACACTTATCATGATAGAGTACAATATTGTGATGGGCATCGAGTGACCGATTACTTTAAGCCATTTATCTTAGGATTTTGAAAAGTTGATCATCTCCTTTAAAAAGGAAGGAATAACAACTATCTTTAAAGGTATAACTAATGAACAAAATTAATCACAATCCATATACTTAAAAAATAACACAAGTTGTAGAGAGAAAAGCTTTAGGGATTAGAAAGGAAACGCGATCGGCATAGACAACATGACATGATCGGTACAACAGCACGATAGACACAGGCAGAAAGACACGATCGGCACGGATGACACGATTTTGTCCTACACCGTAAGTCATTAAATTAGTCCCGAAATCACCATTAATCAAAGGAAGAGCGATCAACACAAGTGTTATGGCATGATCGGTATGGGCGACACGATACGTACAAGCGACACGACACAATCGGCATAGGCAACCCGGTATTGTCTTACGCTGTTCATTAAGTGTTGTTAGTCTAGAGTTTCTTGTGTATTTGTAAGCGCTGCTGAATTTTCCCTCGATTGCGGTTTATCTATGATCATCTATTAGATATTCTATAATTACTCTGCTTTTTTACTCTGTTTCTGCCATTATAGGGAAGGGGAAAAATAATAAATCTAAAGAAATTAGAGAGTTTATGCTAGAAGGAATTAAAAAAGCAGTAGTAAAATAAATTGAAACAATTGTTGAAGAAGTTATCAAAGAACAGAAGGATAATAACACAAGTAAACAATCTACTCCAATCGTTGCTAAAAAAATTCATGTAGAAAATAATGCAGGAAAACAAGGGGATAATAAAGGAGTTTGGAAGATACACTATAATGAAAGAGATAATATGTTTGAGCTTAATCAAATTACAAAGCTCCTTATGCATGCCAAAATGGAAGAAATTGTGATTAATAAGGACAAAGCATAAAAGATTGCAATTCAACTCAACATCCACTATCTTTAAGACAAGAATCTGGTAAAAAAAGAAGAATATAAAAAATTGTTCAATGGTCAGTTGCTACAATGAAAGAATTGACGATGTTCCCAAATCTAAGTCATTTACTATTAGGAGAAACTTGACATGGAAAATTAATGAAGTCTGAAAGAAGAACAATGCAAAAAAGTCAAAAGATCATGCATATATAGGGAAAATATATTTGGGCAACACACAGACAAAAGTGGAGGTACTGAATTCTCCATTTGAATTTAAATTTCCTATTGAAGTAGATGAAATTGTATAAAGGAATGAGAAAAGTAGTTGTGGGAAACTATATAGGGAAAACATAAAATCATTCTTAATTACTAAAGATGCACTGTTAAAGAAATGTGAAGGAAAAGGGCTAGAGAAGATTTCAACAAATGTCCATGATCTATATATCCTTAAATTAAAGAAGGGATCTAACTTGGAGGAAATTCTAGGAAATGGGCATACATATATAGGATCCAACTATATGAAGTTGGTAAAATAGTCTGAAAACTTGAACTTATTGAGTAAACCAAAAGAAATTGCACAAATATGATTCAAGCTCTTGAGTATACCTACACATATGTACAATTATGAAACCCTTAGTCATTTTGCAGGTTTATTTGGTAGACCATTATACATGAACCCATTTACTGAAGGAGGAGAGCACTTATCATTTTCTAGAATTAACATTGAGGTGCATCCTAGAATCACACTGCCGAAAAGTATGGCAGTAGAGACAGAAAAGGAAAACCTACTGTCATAGAAATCACTTATGAGTGGAGGCTAGACATATGCTCTTTCTGCAATACCTTCCAACATACAAGCCCAAAATGTGATTTGGCTAAGAAATAATATCAAAAAATTCACAAAGGTCGGAAAATAAAGATGTAGGAAAATGAAACAGGGGTTCCTATAATCAAATAACAAAATGTGGTTAAAGAACAAGAAACAAAAGATAAAGAAATTTTTGTACAAGAAGAAAGTAGTATGAAGAAGAAGGTGAAACCTCAACCTAATCATGTTGAAGAGATAGTTTAAGAATCAAAATCAAATCAAGTTGAAGTGGTTGCTAATGAAAACAGAGAGAAAGATACTCAGACTAATCAAGATAAATAAGAAAATTCGAAGGTTGATACAGAGGAATCCAAAGTTGCTGAAGATTCCAAAGATAAAATTAAAGAAAATAAAAACAATAGTCTAGAAATTCAAGTTGAGAACAACAAGGTGAAAAGCTCGATAATCCTGAAAATTAATTCTTTCTATCAAATCAGAACGGGTTCATCTAAAGAAAAAAAAATCAAAATGAGAATAGACAGTATTTATCAACCTCTTGATATCATCCCCCTTTCATTGCAAGAGTAATGGGAAGGGGAATAGGAAGAAAACCTGTTGAAACATCAGGTTGGTATGGAAATAAAAATTATGATTGAGATAATTAGGATTTGATACAATTTGTAATCTTTGTTTGTAATCTCTATTTCTCGTATGTTTGATTGATACTAATTTGGTTTTTTATGGTCGTTTGATTGTCATCTTTTAATCATAGCTAGGGTTTGTCTAGCTTTGATTCTTGACCTTCCACTTTTGGGATTTTTATGAAAATAGTTTTAACCGTTTTTCCAAAAAACTAATGAACAAATTAACTTAATATGAGGCAACCAACTAGAGAAAATATTAAAGAAAGGTAGTATTGTTGACATGTTTTAAATAAGGAGTGAGCATGAATGATACACATTTTTACTTACCACAATGGTATCCAAAGAGGTTCTTGAAGATCTGCAACGGATGTTCGAAGACTTCAACACTATGTTACAACGACCCGAAGACCTACCACCAACTAGGGAATATGATCATCGATTCCCACTAAAGGAAGGAATGAAAGTTTTGTGCCTATGCTCATACCGGTACCATGTCCAACAAAAGTCAGAAATTGAGTAGTTAGTCAATGATATGCTAGACATGAGAGTCATTAAAAGGAGCAACAACTCTTTTGATGCCCCTGTGGTGCTGGTCTGGAAGAAAGACTTGTCCTAGAGGTAGTGCATCGATTACAGGCAGCTGAAATCAGCAATCATCAATGATAAATTTCATATCCCCGTCATCTTGGAGCTAATGGAAGAGTTGCACGTGTTTAGGTATTATCTAAGTTGGATTTGTGGTCTAGATTCCATCAGATAAGGATACATCCAAGTAACTTCTACATAACAACATTTCAAACTAATGAGGACTTTTACAAATTTATGGTGATTCTCTTTGGCTTGACCAACGCTCCATCCTATTTCTAAATTTTAATGAACGTAACCTTGAAGCCATTTTATAGGAGGTTTGTTTTGATACTCTTTGATGATATCCTGATGTACAGTCCGGACTAGAATGAGCACCTCTTCCACCTACACTAAGTCATGTCAACGTTGCAATGTCAATTGTTATTCCTCAACAAGGGAAATGTAGCTTTAAGTGTTGACAAATTTCCTACTTGGACATATATTGGATGAAAGTGGAGTGACTACTAACACGGAGAAGTTAGAGGCAATGAATGCATGTCATGGCCACTTTCGCAGTTAGTAAAACAATTGAAAGGGTTCTTAGAACTGACTTGATACTATCGAAGGTTTATTAAGAACTATAGTTCCATAGCCTGATCCTTTACTCTCCTACTGAAAATGAGACAATTTTCATGGAATGAAAAGGCTGAGACTACGTTCTAGATTCTGAAGCAGCGTATTTTTCCCTTCAGCCTTAGCGCTGCCAAACTTCAAAAGTCCCTTTGTGGTGGAAACTGATTCAAGTGGAGCTTAAATTGGTGCGGTGCTGATTTAGAAAGGTCATCCCATCTCATTTATCAACAAGGCTATCGAACTAGGAAAACTAATTTTATCTTAAAATAATTTTAGAAAAATTAAGGGACAAAAATAAATAATTTAGAATGAATTGTTGTATCCGTTTCATTTAAAACAATTATTTATTTAATTCTAAAGATATACAAAAAAAATTGGTAAAAGTATTTGCCATATTTATTTTTATATTTTGTGTATTTTTAAAAGATAAAAATAAAGACAAAAGGGTGAAAGAAAAATTAATTTTAAACAAACCCTTAAGGTTTTAAAATAAAAATAAATATGTAATCGGGTGTAGTCAAAAATAGAAGGAAAAGCTGAAGCAGGAACCACATCCATTGGATGGACGTTGGAATCGCACCCAACACATTGTAACTAGAGCAGCGCGCGCCAAGGCCGTAGGGGTCGGATAATGCCCCATAAGCCATGACGCTAACAGACCGCCCAACCGCAACTACATTTGACGGAACACCAATGAAACACGCTAAAGCACATGAAACGATGTAGTTTCATGCGCCACCTTCGTCTCTAATCCATCGTCGGAAGGATACACATCACAGTCACCGGAAGGATAAGCATCACATATCCGTCTTTGATTTTTTCATTTTGGAACTCAGTCACTAGTCAATCATTTTGGATGATTTAAAGCTTGAAATGATCACCATACCATGGTGATCATTTCTCCTTATAAAATAGGGATGATTCATCCCTATTCGACTAGTTGACTCAAGAACAGTCAAAACGTCATTAATGACTTTTGGCTGATTCAGGCCACTTGAAGCCTCCACCGACTCAGGGTAGCTATAAATAGACCCCTAAGTTGTTCTCAATCCAAAGAATCAACTCTCCCTCTTCAAATTGAAGAAAATCAAAAATCTGCCATTAAAGCTTGAAGCTTTCGGATATTTCAAATTTTCTATTTAAGGCTTTAAAACTTTGATCTGAGCATCCCAAAAACTTCCCTAAGGATCAATGAGTGTTCTTCAATCAGTGGTAAGGTTCCAATCACCCTTTAATTCATATTCACAATTTGAATTTAAAATTTTTGTATTTCAAATTGCATAAACTTGTATGTTTGTTGATTATGGTGTTTTATGGATGGAAACCGATCCTAGAATAATTTAGAAACTATTTGGATATGATATAACCGATCAATTGGTCTAAATAACAAAAATCCAAATCTGAATTTTAAAATCAAAGAAACTGGTTTGCTGTTCTTAGGTTAAAAAATAATGTTGAATCATAACCCAAAAATCTTCCCAACATGATTGTAATGATGTTGAACAACTATTTGGATCATTTTGATCCATCCCGATCATTTTTTATCAAAATTAAATTTTCAAATTAATTGAAAATTTTGAGTTCTTGAATTTTATCAAAAAAGCAGCTAGTGTTCTTGTTTTGGTACCAATCTATTATATGTAGTATAAGGAAGCTATTAGATAACTCCTTACACTTCATAACATCTTTAAAATCAATAACCCACTTTTTTTTTATCACAAACTGTTTTGAACAAATTAATCATCATCCATGTCGATTGATACCTTGAGATGATGATCAACATGTTCTTGTGAACTTTGTGAAACTACCCAAGCTCTTAAATTAAAGAATCAAAGCTAAAAAATAAATGAAAAAACCTGCACTTTTATGTTCTTGAGGACCGACGTTTGTTAGCCAAGGAGCGAGAGATCCGACCGAGGATCTTCAAACCGGACCAAAACCTAGGAACTATAAATACAGCCTAAGATAGAGACCTAGGATTGAGATTTTCAATAGGACCGAGAGGTCCGACCGATGTTCTTGAGCTAGGACCAAGAAGTCCGACCTTGGGACCGAGAATCTCAAACCCTAGGCCTAGAGGTTTGACCTTGGTACCGAGAATCCTAAACCCTAGGATAGAGAGGTCCGACCTTGGAACCAAGAATCCCAAAACCCTAGAAGCAAGAATCCCAAGCTCAAGACCGAGAGCTTCCGAACTTATGACCGAAGGACTTAGCCTAGAGCTAGCCCAATACCGAGAAGTGTATACACCTCGACCGAGGGACTTAGCGTAGAGCTAGCCTAGGATTGATATGTTTATACACATATAATGGTAAGATCAGCCAAGGACCGAGAGTCCTTAGCACCCAGACCAAGGGACTTCGACACTTAGACCAAAGATTCTGAGCCTCGACCCGTATATAGGGACTTCGACACTTAGACCAAAGATTTTGAGCCTCGACCCGTACTGAGGGTCTGTTGACCTCGACGATAAAAACGAACTCTAGGCTTATGACTCCGGTCCTAAGGCATGTTTGGTTCCCCCTTTCAAAATTATTTTTGTAATTTTGGGACACCAAATCATTTTTTAAAAATCTCAAAAAATTAGAAAATGCATTTAAAATAATTTTGAAATATTTCCACAAAAATATTTTGATAAAGGCTCGTTTGGTGTTTATTTCTAAACCCTAATGCCTTTAAAAATGACTGATATTTTTCAGGTATAATCCTCCTTAGTTATCGTTAGCCATAAGTACCATCATTTTCAATATTATTGTTTCAATATTTTAAATAACGTTAAACCTATAATCATGACTAGGACATGAAGAATAATCGATTAAAACTCAAACGTTATACAACCGATTTTCAAAAGTCAAATTTATAAGTAGAGACTATTTTTAAAACGGGTATAGATAATGAAGTGCGAAAGCTTTTTCTTATGTATCATCGAACTACGAACTAAAAGAAAACTCTGGTTAATACATTTGTATAGGTACGTCAACTTTTATTGATTTTCAAAAATAAATTTGAGACTCTGTTTCAAAATAAATAATCTTTTAAATTAATTATGTTTAACTAATTTAAACTAAATGATTTCTAAAAATCAAATTGTGATTTGATTACCGTAAATCTCTGGACTATTTAAAATTAAACCCCGAAATTAATTAATTTTTAATTAATTTTAAAATTCTGTTAGAAATTAATAACACCTTTTAAAAAAAATATTTTATCTTTTAAGAAAATCCTGACACGTAAACTAATGTTTAATTTCTCGAACCTTGAACTTTTCACAGAAACCTATGCAAGAGTGCATAGTTTTTTCCGGGTTTTTCTGGGGTTTCAGAACCCAATTAAGATAAAAATAATTATTTCTTGAAATTATCTAAATTTTGAAGAATTGTCATTTTCAATTTTCTAATAGAAAATTGCTCAATTAATATGTAATTTTCCTTCTGTTTTTATATATATTTATTATGTATTTAACCCAATATATTCTACTATAAATGGACTGTTTTAGAGAATATAAGAAAATTATATATTTATGTATAAAGGTTGAGTAAGAGGTTAAATTTTAATATAGAACTAAATTGGAAACAATTGTTTTAAAATTAATTGTAATATCTAATTTGAAGCATAAATAACATGTATATGGATTACGGAAGTTAAATTAAGCTTCTTATTTAAATTTATTCTTATTTAAATGCACATTTATAGGTAAAAAGGGAAGAAAATAAATGATTTAAAAAAATAATTATAAGATTTTAAAAATCAATCTTCTTCCAAATGAAGATTGCTCAATTACTATATATTCAAACCATATATTAATGTTAATTGAATTATAGATATTTTAAAATTACCATTACCAATTATATAACAAAATCAATTTTATTAATAACTCAAACTATATATATAACACTTAGACGACTGTTAAAAAATGTATATCTTCCATCACTCATTGACTTTTCTTTGATTTCTTCTCTTATGGCAGCCATAAAAACATCAATATTTGTAATCTATATGATGATATTCTCAACTCTTTTGTCAAGTTTATCTCATGTAACTTCTGATCACCTACCTTTGATGATCAATCCGAACGATGTTATAAATCCTGATCGAAATGTCGTCGCAATGAGTAAGTCGTTATGATTGATCGATCATGCATTTGTTAATTAAGAAAATTGTCTAATTAATCATGATTAAATTTTGTAGGATGCAAAGATTCTACATTATGCTCCCCGTACCCGTGTTGCTCTTGCAACATATCTGTTGACCCACCTGTATGCGAGGGATGTTG
Source organism: Impatiens glandulifera (assembly GCF_907164915.1). Taxonomy (NCBI): domain Eukaryota; kingdom Viridiplantae; phylum Streptophyta; class Magnoliopsida; order Ericales; family Balsaminaceae; genus Impatiens; species Impatiens glandulifera. Next base: position 38,592,355 of record NC_061862.1, on the reverse strand, counting down.
TTTTACATCTTAATAAGTTTCAAATCCATCATATTCAAGAGATCATATATAGTTTATTGAATGTATCTCATCTTTAGTTTCTTTAATCCTGGATTTTTCAATAAAATAATTGGTTTTTTTTTCATATTAATTTGTTTACAAGTATAACAACTATAACAAAAAAAGAAGAAGATTAAATTAGCAAAAATAAAATAAATTGAAGGCTCGGGAACTATGCTAAAATAATAATTATCATATATTATAACAAAATAATTGTATTCATATATAATCATTTAATTCAAGAAAAATATGAATGAAATGAGTTTCAGTGAATAACTTTGGGAAGTCTTTTCTTTTTTATTACAAGTTTTTCCTCCAACTTTCTTTCAAAGAGATTTGGTATTTGAGATCAAGTAAATAATAAAGTAGTTAAATCTTTTAAACAAATAATTAAACATAAGATAAGGTGAAAATAATTATTTTTCAAAAAGAAAAATCTAATCAGACACAATGTATTTATGAAAATATATTTTTTTACAAATAATATATTATTGATAATTAAAATTAGAAAAAAATTATAAGCTTGTCATAATCTTTTTAAATTAAATAAAAATTTATAAAATCCAATTCATGAAAAATTACATGTAAATCAAAAAAGAAACAATTTATAAAAAAAAGAGAGTTATTTTAAACTATTTAACCTTGTTAAAAAGTAAATTAAAAGTTTTCATTTTTTATTTAAATTAGAATATATGATATTAAATAAAAAACAATTATAAAAGAATTAATTAGGAAATAGAAATTTTAAATCAAAACAATTTATAAAAAATATTTTAAATTACTTAACATTTACAAAAATTAAGACAATTTTTTTACAAGAACTTTATAATATTAAAATATATAATATTAAATATTTTTATATAAAAGACTATTTTTTTTAAAAAAAAAAAAGAAAATTGTAAATTAAATAAGAAACACTTTATATATAAGTTTTTTTTAACTTTTATTTTTTTTCTTTTTCGACCTCTTTTCCCTCGAAGGAGAGGAAAATGATTTGAATTTTTGTCTCTTTCAACTCGAATAAGTCTATTAGTTCCATGTTTTATATTTCTTTCGAATTCCGAATGTGTTAGAAAACCGAAATGGTAAACTAGACTTGAGTTTCGTTTTAAAACAAATGTCAATTTTCTGACTATTAAATAGTCGTCACAATGTTTCCAGATAAATTTTTTTAGGCTCAGAGAGTTTGGTGACGTGTAAGAAATGATATCAACGCTATGACTCATACGCTTGTTTAATGGACGGTCTCTACTATGAAACAATTAACTTTTCAAAACGTGAAAATTATTAATTTTTGTTTTAATCTCAAACCTGAATTGTTTCTCAAAGGATATAGGCTATGTCCAAAAGGGATACACTTATTTCGTTCCAAGAAGTGGACTAAGATGTTTGTAGAGACGAGACTTGGAATTTAAAGCACTTTATGAGGGCTATATATAAATTTTTCTTATATTTTTTTGGAATTGTAGAACACAAGTCATGAGCTCATGAGCTCCCGAAGTTTGAGGAAATTGAGAAATATTTTAAACGGATCCGAAATTTGTGAATTTTTTTTGTTAAGATAATTATTTCAAGCTAATTATAATTTTTTAAGATTTTAGAAAAAAAGCTAACTTAAACGTATGTACTAATAAAAAGTCATTTAAACGTAATAGTATGAAAAATTGGTTCATTTAGCCAATAGTAAATCATAATTAATTTTTATTTTTTTCATCTATATATTTATTAATTAAATATTAATGTATTTTCTTTCTTTTTATATTAATTAAACTAGTTAAATTTATTTCATTCCTAAATTTTTATTATTTGTATATTATTTTCTATTTTTTATTTCATCTTTTTTTTTTCAGTTTAAATTTCTCATAATTCTTAAATTCTTATTTTTTTTAAAATTAATAACTTATTTATAAATTTTATATTAATAAAAATATATATGATACAAACAAAAAAATTATATATAAATAAATTACATAAAAATTAAATAAAAAATTTACTTATATTAAAAGTTAAATGATTAGATTAAATGTTTGAAATAAATAATATAAAAAAGTTAAATATTAAAATTAAAATATTTATAAATTTCAGGGCTATTTTAAAATTTTATAAAAAAATTTGTGTTTATGAACTGTCCAAATACATAAATGCATTAGAATTGGAGAGAGAAAAGAAAAAATACCCATTTTGGGTATGAATTTGCAGTTCAGTTGGAATAGAAAATGTGCTTTGAGTATGGATTTGGTGGAGATGGTCTAAGGCATTACTCGAAGAGCATAATAGATTCATATTAACCTAATATTATGTTGTAAATAAATTAATTTTCATTCATAATTATCAATATAAGATACATTTTTTCTCAAATTAAAATTCAGCCTTGTTATATATAAATGTATGAATGGTGAAGGTGGGACTCTTGATTGTATGTAAATTATGATTTTGGACTTTCTTTCAAACATCAAAATTAGAGAATTTTATTGTTAAAATTATACCACGATCCTAATATTTTTTAAATTCAAAACCTAAAGATTGTTGGGTTTGAATTTTTTTTAAAACACAACCATAATCAAACGTCATTTCATTCCACCTTTCATTAATCACGTCACTAAATTTATTAACTAAAAATTTAATATATTAATAATTATATATTAATATCTTAAAACTTCTTTTACATAAAAAAATAAAATATTTTTATAAAGTAAACCACATTTTTATAAAAATAAAACTCAAACCGAGCCAGCTCCACCAAAATAAGTATTAACGAATATTGAAAAAAACAAAAAAAAACAACAAAATGTTTTTTTTTTTTTGAGAACGAACAAAATGTTTACCAATAAGCAAAAATGGACCATTAACCAAACAAATTTATAATATTGTTATAATCTTAAGAATTAATAATTATTGTCATCAAGAAGCTTTCCAATGAACTTGTGTAAGACCATATAGCTCTAATTCAGTCATTTAAGAAGTTTTCTTAAGAACTCGTTTGATGAAATGGTTATTGGAGTTTTATTTTTTATTTTTTTTTCAAATAACCCATGTTTGACCAAATTAGAAAAAAAACAATGATTAAATTTTCTTTCCAATTTTACCTTTCATGGTTCTCAATTTCTCCTTTCCTCTACTTATCCAAAATCTTGTCCATTTCAAATTTTCTCTGTCTATGACCCAATATTCCAAATAAGCAAATAACCGAGATTATTTCATTATTTCATCTCTTCAGTTTTCAATCCTTTCTTCTCCCTTCTTTCAATTCAACTTTCGGAATCTTTTCAGCAAATATACTTTCCAAATAAGATGTAACAATTTATTAATAATGTACTATAATTTTCTTCATAACACACTTATAATTTGTCTCATCAATTAAAATTATTAGCTGTTAATTAATTTTTAATTTGTAGCTTTTGTTAATATTAAGAACAGTTTAAAATTGATTTTTCATTCTCCAAATATTAATTTTTCCTAAATATTTTGTGTTTTTTCAAGTGCTATGAATACCCACTTCTATCTTAATTAAATTATTTTTAAATTTTATTTTTGAAATTAACATTTTACACGATCTTATTTTCAATTTAATGTGTTTTAGTAATAATTAAACTTAAAATATTTCATCTATTAGACAATACTCTTATTACTTAAATTAAATTTCAAGATGAGTTTTCTAAAAAGTGTAGGATTGTATTAGACATGAATGATAATTTTATATGAATTGTCTATAATTTTATCGTCATTACTTTGATAATTTTATATGAGTTGTCTATAATTTGATTGTCATTACTTTCTTAATATGAACGTCATACAAATATAATTTTAATGTTAGATGTGTTTATATATTGTTAGTGGTTAAAATATATTATTTTTAAATTACATTGTAATATTTTATTTTATTTTATTAAATTGAAAAATTATTAACTTAAATTAATTAATATATTTATTTAGAAGAATTGTTTTTTTTTTATATATAAAAAATGTTGAATAATTTTTTTTATAAATATTTAATTTAGATGAGGTATATTTATAATATAATTAATATTTGTTAGTTAAATATATTAACTTTATTTTCTAATATAATTGTTTATTTATTTAAATTATTTAAAATTTAAATGTTATATTAGATAATAGGGTAGATTATAGTTGGATTTATATTGGGTTTTGAGTTTTAATTTGTATTTAAGGTAATTAATAAAAATAATATTAAATTTAATTAAAATATAGTTTTAGTATTTAAATAATAAAATTAATTAATTAGATGGTTGATATAATGTTTGAATTTTGGGATAAAAAATGAGTTTTATCCCAATAACTCATTCATCAAAGGAGTTATTTGGAAAAAACCTAAATAAAACTCTAATAACCCTTTCATCAAACACGCTCTTAGGGAAACTTCTTGAATGACTGAATTAGAGCTTTATGGTCTTACACAAAAGTTCCAATTTTTCAAAAGCTTGATGCTTCTTCCGTGACAGATTTATTTTCGAGCATAATTGAAGGCTTGAGAGTGGATCTCCTCCATTCGGTTTGCTTAGAGAAGATTATTTATAGCCTCCCAATGTCGGTTCATCGATCCAGGATCAGATTAAGTCAAAAGACCATTAATGGTCTTTTGATTGTTCTTTGGTCAGTTGTTGGTATTGGTCGTGATGATGCTCCTAGGCGTAGGGGAATGATCACCAGAGTCGGGTGATCATTTTACCTTTTGAATGAAGTTAAATTGTGGAGAAATGAAAAAAATTCCATCTTTGAAAAATCAAAGATGGAAGCTTTGATCTTATTTGGATCGTCGTTGCGAGGAAGAAGACAAACCAGGATAAACGACGTTGTTTCAAGTGAAAAATCGAACGTCTGACGCTCCGTCTGCGTTCTGTCAGCGTTCGGGCGTTCCGTTGCGTCTAGGCTGACAAGGTGTTGAAACGCCCGTTTGCTGATCCGGTATTGCGCAGAAGCTCTCTTCTTACATTACAGTGGGCTACGCCGATGGCTTATAGGAGTAAGATGAAAGTCCAGCGATTATCCGATGACTATGAAGTATGCTGTAATGATTCCTCTTTGTTTTAGCTACAACGGATTCTAACCATTTTTCAGTCTTGAAACTTGTTTGAAATTTATTTTTTTTTCAATTCATTTTCAACCTACAAAATATACAAAATATTTTTAATAAATGTGACATTTATTTTGTCAATTTTTGTGTGTATATTTTTAGGGTTTAATAAATGATTTATTTGGAATAAAATGGATACAACATTTATTCTAAATTATTTATTTTAATTCTCCTTGATTTTCTTAAAATTAATACAATATTTATCCCAAATTTCTCGTTATTCTTTTTAAGTTTACTTCAATTTTTTTAAAGTCCGTTCCAACTTTAAATATACTTTCCTACGCACAGGCAGTTTCCGACCAATCGCTGTTAACAATGTTTTTTTCCTAAAAAACAAATAACACATATATTAAATATAGTTTATTTATTTAATTGTCTACCATATTTATTTTGTGTGGGTTTTATTTAAATAATTCGACATTTAATTATTTTGGATTCTAAACATTAATATCAGTTTCAAATTATTTATTTATTTTAATCTCATAAAATAAGTTTGTATAAAAATTTCAAAAAGAATTTTTGCTTCAAAATTATAAATTGAATGGAAAAAATAAATGTCTAACTCAATCCATTGCAATAGTTTATATTGTATGAAAATAAGATTATAAAAACTAAATATTGTGGGTTGTAAAGTTAAATTACATATTAATATTATACTTTTCAATGTTAAATTAACCCAAACACATTCAGCTTTTCAATGCAAAATTGATCTAAATATTTGTTCTCAAATTTTCAAAATATTTAGATATGAGATTGATGAATTATACCAAAATTAATTTATAAAATAGTAAAAATAAAAAATAAAAGATCAATTTCTCTTTTATTACTTCATGTTGTTAAAATCATCACTTCAGCTTATATTTATTTAAAAAATAAAAGATCAATCCATTGTGAATATTAAAATAAAGATATTATTTACTTTGGCATGACAATGACATTTGTTAAAAATACATTATTGGTTCAAATTGTACTTATGCTTGTATCCTTTGTTAAATTTATTTACTTTTATTAAAAAACATATCAAAATTTAAATATTTAGGACTAATATACTCATGCTTTGTTGTTAATTTTTTGTTTACTTTATGTTATATAAGATTTAATTTAAGTTTACTTATAAATGATTATATTTAAGAAATAAATATTTTCAAATTAATTTAAATAAGGGTAATCACGGTGATGATTCATAAATAATGTAATTTAACATAGAATTATATTAACTAATAAATTCAAACTTAAAATAAATAAATTATTTAATTAAAGCTTAACAAATATAATATTGATTTACTAGTATAAACTGAAATATATTAAATAATTATGAAATAACAATGAACTTATTTTTCTTTAAAATAAATTATATAATATCAACCATGTATGATAATTGATTAAAAAAAAGTAACTAAACTAATGTTTTTAAATAAAGCATAACCATCCCCTTAAATTAAATATGGGTCCTGCTTGATAGTTTTCTAAATTTAAAATTCAATCTATATTCTAATAATAAAAATTAATAAGATATATATGAGCTCAGATAAAATTTCTGTAATCTATAATCTAGTAATAAGATATACATTGAATAAGAATTAAATTTTTAAATTTTATATTATTTTTTCCTTTAATTAATAGTCTTCATTAATAAGATATACATTGAATATTATTACTTTACTTTTTCCTTTAATAAAAGTTATTTTCATTAATAAAAGTTATTTTCATTAAATAATATATTATGTAATATTAAAATAATAAAAAATTTATGTATAAAGGTTGAGAAAGTGGTTAAATTTTAATATAGAACTAAATTGGAAACAATTGTTTTAAAATTAATTGTAATATCTGAAATTTGAAGCATAAATATCATGTATATGGATTACGGAAGTTAAATTAAGCTTCTTATTTAAATTTATTCTTATTTAAATGCACATTTATAGGTAAAAAGGGAAGAAAATAAATGATTTAAAAAAATAATTCTAAGATTTTAAAAATCAATTTTCTTCCAAATGAAGATGGCTCAATTACTATATATTCAAACAATATATTAATGTTAATTGAATTATAGATATTTTAAAATTACCATTACCAATTTTAAAACAAATTCAATTAATAACTCAAACTATATATATAACACTTAGATGAGTGTTAAAAAATGTATATCTTCCATCACTCATTGATAATTCTTTGATTTCTTCTCTTATGGCAGCCATAAAAACATCAATATTTGTAATCTATATGATGATATTCTCAACTCTCTTGTCAAGTTTATCTCATGTAACTTCTGATCACCTACCTTTGATGATCAATCCGAACGATGTTATAAATCCTGATCGAAATGTCGTCGCAATGAGTAAGTCGTTATGATTGATCGATCATGCATTTGTTAATTAAGAAAATTGTCTAATTAATCATGATTAAATTTTGTAGGATGCAAAGATTCTACATTATGCTCCCCGTACCCGTGTTGCTCTTGCAACATATCTGTTGACCCACCTGTATGCGAGGGATGTTGTTTTACATCTTAATAAGTTTCAAATCCATCATATTCAAGAGATCATATATAGTTTATTGAATGTATCTCATCTTTAGTTTCTTTAATCCTGGATTTTTCAATAAAATATTTGGTTTGTTTTTCATATTAATTTCTTTACAACTATAACAACTATAACAAAAAAAGAAGAAGATTAAATTAGCAAAAATAAAATAAATTGAAGGCTTGGGAACTATGCTAAAATAATAATTATCATATATTATAACAAAATAATTGTATTCATATATAATCATTTAATTCAAGAAAAATATGAATGAAATGAATTTCAGTGAATAACTTGGGGAAGTCTTTTCTTTTTTATTACAAGTTTTTCCTCCAACTTTCTTTCAAAGAGATTTGGTATTTGAGATCAGGTAAATAATAAAATAGTTAAATCTTTTAAACAAATAATTAAATATTAAGATAAAGTGAAAATAATTATTTTTCAAAATAATCTAAAATTATAAAAAAAAGTCACCATTGACTTTTTTCAAAAAGAAAATCTAATTAGAAACAATGTATTTATGTAAATACATTTTTTTATAAATAATATATTATTGATAACTAAAATGAGAAAAAAACTTATAAAAAATTTATAAGCTTGTCATTAACTTTTTAAATTAAATAAATATTTAGTAAATCCAATTCATGAAAAATTACTTGTAAATCAAAAAAGTAACAATTTATAAAAAAAAAAAAATAGTTATTTTAAACTATTTAACCTTGTTAAAAAGTATATCAAAAGTTTTCATTTTTTATTTAAATTAGAATATATGATATTTAATAAAAAAAAACAATTATAAAAGAATTAATTAGGAAATAGAAATTTTTAATCAAAACAATTTATAAAAATTATTTTAAATTACTTAACCTTTACAAAAATTAAAACAATTTTTTTTACAATAACTTTTTAATATTAAAATATATAATATTAAATATTTTTATATAAAACACTATTTGTTACCAAAAAGAAAATCGTAAATTAAATAAGAAACAATATATAAATAAATTATTTTAACTCTTCATTTTTTTCTTATCGACCTCTTTCCCCTCGAAGGAGAGGAAAATGATTTGAATTTTTGTCTCTTTCAACTCGAATGAGTCTACTAGTTCCATGTTTTATATTTCTCTCGAATTCCGAATGGGTTAGGAAACCGAAATGTTAAACTAGACTTGAGTTTCGTTTTAAAACAGATGTCAATTTTCTGGCTAATTAAATAGTCGTCACATTGTTTATAGATAGTTTTTTTAGGCTCAGAGAGCTTATTTACTTGTAAAAAGTGGCATCAATGCTATGACTCATACGCTTGTTTAAATGGACGGTCTCTATTTAAAAACAATAACCTTTCGAAACGTGAAAATTATTCCTTAAAGGATATAACCTATGTCGAAAGGGGATACACTTATTTCGTTCCTAGAAGTGGACTAAGATGTTTTTAGCTTTAGACTAGACATGGAATTTAAAGCACTTTATGAGGGTCTTAAATAAAATTTTCTTATACTTTTTGGAATTGTAGAACACAATTCATGAGCTCCCGAAGCATGAGGAATTGAAAAATATTTCAAACGGAAATTGAAATTTGTGAATTATTTTTTGTTAAGATAATTATTTCATGCTAATTATATTTTTGAAGATTTTATAAATTATTTAAAGAGTTTGTAGTGACAAACGAATTTAAATTTTCAAAATCCAAAAGCAAAAAATTTTAAGCACACAGTAGAGAGGTGATTTTAAGTTTGGAGTGGTGCTCTTGAAATCAGGAAGTATGTTTGATAAAACGGCTTAGGTGAAGGCTAGAGAAGCCATGTTGGGATCAAATCTTGGCCCTTACCAGTTTTATTATTTTTTTAGCCTTTTTTTTGAATTTTAACAGCCTTTTTAATTAATTGATCAGTTAGCATTTAGGATTTTCAATTAACCAAATTAAATGATCACACATTCAGCATGTTCATCTCTTTTTTTTCTTTTCTTTTTTAGTTTTTATTCAATTCATTCGGTTAATTCTCCATCCAAAGTTTCATCGCCATTTCTTGATCCCACCCTTATATGAGCCGTACGAACTCAAGGTGACTGAGCGTCGTTGCCGGATTCCTTCAACACCACGCGGAGTACTCCGCAGCTAAGGGCGGAGTTACATTGCGGGCGGTGGGTTAGCATGTTTATTTTAAAATTAAATTATTTCTCAACCACTCACCTTCAATTAAACTAATTTTATAGTTTATAACTACCTCATTTATTTATTTTTTCTTATATTTTCACCAAACTATGCTGAAATTCATTAAACTAGATTTTTTATATTTCAAATAGTTAACTTTCTCTTATTAAAACTTAATTAATTTAACTTCTCACGTTTCCTTAACCTAATTTCTCTTCGACTACCCTCCGCCTCTCTCTCGGTTAGTTATGTTGGGTTTTGGGCTCATATTTAATTAGAGTTTATATATTGTAATTGGGCTTTAAGCCTTTATTGGGCTTAAGAGTAGTAGTTTAGTCTTTTGGCTTTTGACGTACTCCTATAAATAGAGACATTGTAACCTAGGGTTACTTGGACCATTATTCCATGGAAAATCAATAGAATGGACGACTCCCCGAGGATGTAGGCATTATTGGCCGAACCTCGTTATATCTTGTGTTCTTTATTATTCTTTATCTTTATATCTTCTTTTATCGCGTGTTTAGATTAGATCGTTTCTCAACAAGTGGTATCAGAGCATGTTTTGAGAATGTTTAACCTAATCTATTTGTGAAGATATTACGGAAACCCTAACCACCATTGAAGAAGTTGTTGGATATTTGTGCTTTTGTTGAAGATGGCTATTGGAGAAACGACATTGGTTGTAGAAGAATTAGCCGCTGTGAAGATTTGAGTCGGAATCTTCAATTGCTAAGAAGATGTCAACGGTCGTTAAAGTAATTCTTATTTTTGTGTGATGTTGTCTTGAGAAAAAGAGAGAAGAAGACAATGGTCTTTTGTTCTTCTCGAAGGCGCCAATGGGTGCAGGTGACGAAAAGTCATCGTGTAGGCAGCGACACCAGAATGAAGAAGATGAGGTATATTCTTTTGACTTATTTTAATTTGGGACATATGGTCTATTAAAATATAAAAAAGGAAAAATATATATCTCAATATATATTCCATATATATCTCCATATATATTCCATATATATCTCTATATATATTCCATATAAATAGATATTATATTATGATATAATATAATATATATAGAGAAGCCAAGAATCTTTGAAGCGGTCAACAACTAAGACTTTTTCAACTAAGACTTTTTATTTAAGTCTAGATTTTTATAAAATAGGTTTAAGACCTATTTGTTCCAATTTTCACAAGTAAAGCCTTGTTTGATTTTAATCAAATTCTCAAAGTTTTGTATGGTTTGATCTTGGATTTATATTGAGGCTTATTTGACTTGAATTTCTCAAATATGGAGATTTGTGTTTATCTTCTAAGAGATTTAATATTCGTCAATGGGGAGATTGAAAATTTGAGTTGAAAAAGAAGGTGGAGTGCTTATTCGATGTTGCAGATTGTGAAAGACAATTGATGCAACATGTAAAGGGTTTTCTGATTAAAGCGGGTGGCTTTAATGTTTGTTTGCAAGAGTGTATTTTTGATATGTGTGTTTAAGGGCCGTATTTGGATTTGCATCAACCTTATGAGTAGGTTTTGATTGACAATCCCGGTAAGTGCTGGTGCGAAGTTGTCAAGTGGGTGTTGATGCCTCAAGGGTTCTACCAAGAATGATAATTTCTAAGGTATGAGTTGAGGGTTCACTAATCATATATATGGTTTGTTAGATTCTTTCTATGCAGGATTTTGCTTGAAGAATGTGGAGAACAAACGATACATCTTCATGCTTATTGAATTAGTTGGAGGTTTTATTATAACCGATTATTGTCTTGGCATACATGAGTGACATTATTTCACTATGTTGAGAGCTTTGACTTGAAGAAATTCTCGGCTGAAATAAGTTTGGAGAGATTTTTCTTTGGAAACCGGTTATTGAAGAAGTCAAATTAAAAGAGGGGTAGAGAGAAAATCTAGTAGTAGATTTTCGCCTACAGCCGCACAGGGTTCATCAAACTGACGATGGGAGATTCAAACATAGTCCGATTGCGCTGAGATTTTGTCGAGAGGATTGGTAACTCATTCCTCTACATTTTCAACGGTCGGATCAAGGTTTGGACGTCTCGAAGTTTGTTTTTCTGGGGCTTAAAGTGTCTGCCTAATTTTAATTTTATTTGACTTATTTGGGACCAAAAAGTTTGTATTTTTTTGGTTATGACCTCATCTTATTGGAAGAGCTAATCAAGATGAAGACGGTGGTGAGATTATGTGCTTTTATACTTGACAAAAACATGATCGAATATGGGAAGTTATTATCAAAATGGTGTTTACCGATGATAACATTGTCGACATGTTGACAGAGCAATCCTTCATGCCAAAATTGCAAGATTGCATTGAGTTGGTGGGTGATTAAAGATTGAAACAATTCCAGCTAACACATATTATGAATGAAAGACCAGGAAGAGGAAGACTAATGAAAGACACTTATAAGTTGAGGTGGAGACATCTTGAAAGCAACTCTTAAACGACCGAGAAGAAATCATTGCATTATCTTCTAATGTGAAAAGATAAATAAAAACCTTGAGTGAGATTCCTAGTCATGAAAAAGGGGCTAGATGGAAGACTCAGTTAATTTGAAGGTGATGATTTTGTTACTTCTTTTGTTCTATCTTATTTGTCTATATATTGTGGATCATATATTAGATGAATGGGATGATTGAGACCTTGAATAGGGATTCCTAGTCATGAAAAAGGGGCTAGATGAGAGGTTCGATCAATTCAAATGAAAGGATATTCGATTTCTTTCAGAGAAACTATAGATGATCATTTGAAGCATGGGTGAAGACAATTGAAGAGAGAGATATTGAATATCGAAATAATATTCTTGGATTGCTAGGCATTTTTGGACTCAAGAAACTAGCATATTGCAAGTTAATGTGTTCAAGGAGAAGTATGAGGTTCAAGTTGGTTGAGTATGCAACGTTCAAGGCAAGATGGGTGACAAATACTTTGTCAGATCTTGAGCTAGAGAAAAGAGATGTCGTGATAGTCTAATTTATTTGTTATGAAATAGACGATAAAGGTTCGTCTTGGGTCTTCTCGTTTTTTGATCGATATCTTATTTTGAGGAAGTAGACGATGAAAGTTCGTTTTGGGTGTCCTCAATTTTCGATAGATATCTGATTTTGAAAAAGTAGACGATGAAAGTTCGTCTTGGGTCTATTCGGTATTTTGCTTTCAGTCGGTTGTTGGACTTGAAAAATAAGACACTCAGTTTGTGACAAACAAAGGTAAAGATTATTTTGACATAATAAAGAATTGTTAATTCTAGTTTCCGCATATGTCAACGGGTATGAACAAAGATTGGGAAGAGTTGTTGAATGTCTCTAGTCGCTGAAGTAGCGTAGTTGCCAAATTTACTTGTTGTTATAAACTCTATGATTTTATCTTCTAAGGGCATTTAAACGGAAGTGGAGGTATAATGATTTATCTCGTTAATGGCTCGAATAGTGAAGATTGATGTGTGGCTCATAACTTTTTGATGGCGCGATATACGTAATGGCGGAGATTGTTATTCTTCTAAGGGCTCTTGAATGGAGTGGAGGTGAAGATTGATGGGTACAGCGTAATTTATTCATCACATCTCAATACGCGCAGTATTCGCCCAAGGTGGAGATTGTTGGGTTTTGGGCTCATATTTAATTAGAGTTTATATATTGTAATTGGGCTTTAAGCCTTTATTGGGCTTAAGAGTAGTAGTTTAGTCTTTTGGCTTTTGACGTACTCCTATAAATAGAGACATTGTAACCTAGGGTTACTTGGACCATTATTCCATGGAAAATCAATAGAATGGACGACTCCCCGAGGATGTAGGCATTATTGGCCGAACCTCGTTATATCTTGTGTTCTTTATTATTCTTTATCTTTATATCTTCTTTTATCGCGTGTTTAGATTAGATCGTTTCTCAACAAGTGGTATCAGAGCATGTTTTGAGAATGTTTAACCTAATCTATTTGTGAAGATATTACGGAAACCCTAACCACCATTGAAGAAGTTGTTGGATATTTGTGCTTTTGTTGAAGATGGCTATTGGAGAAACGACATTGGTTGTAGAAGAATTAGCCGCTGTGAAGATTTGAGTCGGAATCTTCAATTGCTAAGAAGATGTCAACGGTCGTTAAAGTAATTCTTATTTTTGTGTGATGTTGTCTTGAGAAAAAGAGAGAAGAAGACAATGGTCTTTTGTTCTTCTCGAAGGCGCCAATGGGTGCAGGTGACGAAAAGTCATCGTGTAGGCAGCGACACCAGAATGAAGAAGATGAGGTATATTCTTTTGACTTATTTTAATTTTGGACATATGGTCTATTAAAATATAAAAAAGGAAAAATATATATCTCAATATATATTCCATATATATCTCCATATATATTCCATATATATCTCTATATATATTCCATATAAATAGATATTATATTATGATATAATATAATATATATAGAGAAGCCAAGAATCTTTGAAGCGGTCAACAACTAAGACTTTTTCAACTAAGACTTTTTATTTAAGTCTAGATTTTTATAAAATAGGTTTAAGACCTATTTGTTCCAATTTTCACAAGTAAAGCCTTGTTTGATTTTAATCAAATTCTCAAAGTTTTGTATGGTTTGATCTTGGATTTATATTGAGGCTTATTTGACTTGAATTTCTCAAATATGGAGATTTGTGTTTATCTTCTAAGAGATTTAATATTCGTCAATGGGGAGATTGAAAATTTGAGTTGAAAAAGAAGGTGGAGTGCTTATTCGATGTTGCAGATTGTGAAAGACAATTGATGCAACATGTAAAGGGTTTTCTGATTAAAGCGGGTGGCTTTAATGTTTGTTTGCAAGAGTGTATTTTTGATATGTGTGTTTAAGGGCCGTATTTGGATTTGCATCAACCTTATGAGTAGGTTTTGATTGACAATCCCGGTAAGTGCTGGTGCGAAGTTGTCAAGTGGGTGTTGATGCCTCAAGGGTTCTACCAAGAATGATAATTTCTAAGGTATGAGTTGAGGGTGCACTAATCATATATATGGTTTGTTAGATTCTTTCTATGCAGGATTTTGCTTGAAGAATGTGGAGAACAAACGATACATCTTCATGCTTATTGAATTAGTTGGAGGTTTTATTATAACCGATTATTGTCTTGGCATACATGAGTGACATTATTTCACTATGTTGAGGGCTTTGACTTGAAGAAATTCTCGGCTGAAATAAGTTTGGAGAGATTTTTCTTTGGAAACCGGTTATTGAAGAAGTCAAATTAAAAGAGGGGTAGAGAGAAAATCTAGTAGTAGATTTTCGCCTACAGCCGCACAGGGTTCATCAAACTGACGATGGGAGATTCAAACATAGTCCGATTGCGCTGAGATTTTGTCGAGAGGATTGGTAACTCATTCCTCTACATTTTCAACGGTCGGATCAAGGTTTGGACGTCTCGAAGTTTGTTTTTCTGGGGCTTAAAGTGTCTGCCTAATTTTAATTTTATTTGACTTATTTGGGACCAAAAAGTTTGTATTTTTTTGGTTATGACCTCATCTTATTGGAAGAGCTAATCAAGATGAAGACGGTGGTGAGATTATGTGCTTTTATACTTGACAAAAACATGATCGAATATGGGAAGTTATTATCAAAATGGTGTTTACCGATGATAATATTGTCGACATGTTGACAGAGCAATCCTTCATGCCAAAATTGCAAGATTGCATTGAGTTGGTGGGTGACTAAAGATTGAAACAATTCCAGCTAACACATATTATGAATGAAAGACCAGGAAGAGGAAGACTAATGAAAGACACTTATAAGTTGAGGTGGAGACATCTTGAAAGCAACTCTCAAACGACCGAGAAGAAATCATTGCATTATCTTCTAATGTGAAAAGATAAATAAAAACCTTGAGTGAGATTCCTAGTCATGAAAAAGGGGCTAGATGGAAGACTCAGTTAATTTGAAGGTGATGATTTTGTTACTTCTTTTGTTCTATCTTATTTGTCTATATATTGTGGATCATATATTAGATGAATGGGGTGATTGAGACCTTGAATAGGGATTCCTAGTCATGAAAAAGGGGCTAGATGAGAGGTTCGATCAATTCAAATGAAAGGATATTCGATTTCTTTCAGAGAAACTATAGATGATCATTTGAAGCATGGGTGAAGACAATTGAAGAGAGAGATATTGAATATCGAAATAATATTCTTGGATTGCTAGGCATTTTTGGACTCAAGAAACTAGCATATTGCAAGTTAATGTGTTCAAGGAGAAGTATGAGGTTCAAGTTGGTTGAGTATGCAACGTTCAAGGCAAGATGGGTGACAAATACTTTGTCAGATCTTGAGCTAGAGAAAAGAGATGTCGTGATAGTCTAATTTATTTGTTATGAAATAGACGATAAAGGTTCGTCTTGGGTCTTCTCGTTTTTTGATCGATATCTTATTTTGAGGAAGTAGACGATGAAAGTTCGTTTTGGGTGTCCTCAATTTTCGATAGATATCTGATTTTGAAAAAGTAGACGATGAAAGTTCGTCTTGGGTCTATTCGGTATTTTGCTTTCAGTCGGTTGTTGGACTTGAAAAATAAGACACTCAGTTTGTGACAAACAAAGGTAAAGATTATTTTGACATAATAAAGAATTGTTAATTCTAGTTTCCGCATATGTCAACGGGTATGAACAAAGATTGGGAAGAGTTGTTGAATGTCTCTAGTCGCTGAAGTAGCGTAGTTGCCAAATTTACTTGTTGTTATAAACTCTATGATTTTATCTTCTAAGGGCATTTAAACGGAAGTGGAGGTATAATGATTTATCTCGTTAATGGCTCGAATAGTGAAGATTGATGTGTGGCTCATAACTTTTTGATGGCGCGATATACGTAATGGCGGAGATTGTTATTCTTCTAAGGGCTCTTGAATGGAGTGGAGGTGAAGATTGATGGGTACAGCGTAATTTATTCATCACATCTCAATACGCGCAGTATTCGCCCAAGGTGGAGATTGTTGGGTTTTGGGCTCATATTTAATTAGAGTTTATATATTGTAATTGGGCTTTAAGCCTTTATTGGGCTTAAGAGTAGTAGTTTAGTCTTTTGGCTTTTGACGTACTCCTATAAATAGAGACATTGTAACCTAGGGTTACTTGGACCATTATTCCATGGAAAATCAATAGAATGGACGACTCCCCGAGGATGTAGGCATTATTGGCCGAACCTCGTTATATCTTGTGTTCTTTATTATTCTTTATCTTTATATCTTCTTTTATCGCGTGTTTAGATTAGATCGTTTCTCAACAAGTTATCCTTTAGTTTTCGCCTCTCGGTTAATTTTCATTGTAGTATAAGATTGTATAAATTTATATATTCTCATTTTGATTCTGTTTTTGTTAATAAATTACAATGAAAAATGAATGAAGTAAAAAAAGGAAAAACATTATTGTCATTTTTCAAATATAAAAGACGTTCAATCCATGATTAATGAGGTAAATTTTCAATTTAATATTAATATTAGTATTGAGAAAAATATATAATACTGAAGAAGAATAACCTGTTTTAAATTTTTTATGAAATAAAATTGATTTTAATACTTTTTAACAGGGATATTCGTGGATCGGTTCAATTATTATGCTCACTTGTTATCCGTAATAATAGTGTAATACATATAATCTTTATAGCAAAGAAAAAAAATTCGAAGATCACCGCACCATCGACCAACATAAACAATGTAATTCTTGGAGCTTTCAACTGCACTTTGCTTCAGTTGAGCGAGACCTCACACAGATCACTATTAGAAGGACAATATCTACTACCTAACATCTTAGAGAGATCGGAATTTCCATTTAGACAGTTCATCAACGATAAATTCATAGGTCAAGCTATATCATATCTCTCCATTCCCAAACTATTTCTAATATTGACATCAACTGTCCACCAAACCCAAAGAAAGAACCTCTAACATCACCTTTGGATCACATTAAGAGACTGCACAATGAAGAGCCCATGTTTCATTGTTTGATTCGGGATAGTAGAAGTCTCACTAGCTTGACATTGTCTAAATCAAGTGCCTTGTGTATGCTCCTAATTAGCTTTTCCTGTAAAGAATCCTTCTCGTCTTCACTAGATGATTTTAAAATAATTTAAAATTTTAAAATAAATAAATTAATTAATTAATAAAAGTTAATATCGTTAAAAAATATTTGGAGACTCACATTTCTATTCATATAATTTATTTTTTATATTACCTAAGTTATATTTTATTTTAATATTTTAATTTAGTATGTTTAGTTTTAATTATATATATATATATAATTAAATAATTTATTAATTGAATGAGAATGTAATAGATTTAGAAAAAATATTAATGTAAAGTTGAGTAACTTAGATCATGTGACTAATTGTGTTTATGTCGTTTCGTGTATATATGCGTGCTCGTGTTGTGTTTATACTCGTGTTGTGTCTGTGTCGACTTGTGATCGTGTTACGATCGTATAAACTCATAATTGTGTCGTATTGTGCATGTGTTGTGTCCAACTCACGACCCCAGTGAGATAATATCGTATCGCGTCGTTCCGTACTAATATCGTGTTGTATCGTATCGGTTCGTGTTAATCCAACTCATTGCCCAACTCTACGTTCCTGAATCTGAAATGAAAAATGGTTCATTAAGTCGTTTTCCGTTTTTCTTTAAATCTTCTCTCGATCTTGGATCTTCTAATCTAAATCTGAACCTATATCGGAATTTCTGATTTGGTGGTGTTTAAGTCTTCCAACCCTCTATATATAGCCCTTGAATGTTCTTGAGGGAGAACCTCTACCTTTCAGTATGATGAGTTTAACATAATAGATAAACTATTTATATGGGTTAGGACCTAGCCCAAATATATCAATTTACTATTTGGTCCATCAACGAAATATTAATGATATTTATGCTTCTACACAAATATATCCCTATATTTAGTATAGATGTTTAAATAAGACCATAAACTTTATACTTTAATAAATCACATTAATTTAGATTTAATCTTAATAAATAATACACAATTACTAAATAATATATGTACTCAAATGTTAAAAATAATTCCAATAAAAAGATCAAATGAAATTATAGAATTAAACTTGGAATTCGAAAGTTAGATTTATAGATATTATGGTTTCTTACAACAACTTTAGGATGGTTTATTACTTGGTTTCAGAAGATTTGAAAGCAATAGAAAGCTCGCCTTAAAGTCGATTGAAGAACCTTGGCAAGCTCTTAGGTTGACAATGGCAAATCTCTCTCGAGAGCGTTTTAAATCTCTAACTTGTTAAAATTTAGAGTATGTAGATGATTTCCATTATATGAATGTAAATGAGAATTCAAGAATAAAATTGAATAGGCGAGTCTCAAGAATTAAATTGAATTACTGGGTTTATCCACATTGAAAAAATAGCAAAATGTAGCATTTTATGATATATATGTGTAAATCATATATAATATGATATTGTGGTAGTCTTGTTGTTAAACTAAATGACTTAAATTAAAGTGGTAAAATTTACAACATTTTATCATACAAGATAAAAAAACGACAATTTTATTTGCTATTAGTTTTTCCATTAATTCAAGTGGGGCTTAACTTATTTGTAAATACATTTTATTGCATAAAAGTAAATTAATATATTTGGATTAAATTTTTAATTGAATGGGTTAGTTAAAATGGGGTATTAATATCAATATGCAAATGAGAAATTTTCAATTCAAATACAATGATAAATGGATATGTTGAAACTTGAAAACTTTCAAATTCAACTGATAAAAACACAATTGATTACATTAAATGATTTTATTCCTAAGTTAAAAAAATAGTCGTTGATTGACTAATTTTGTTGGATTAAATTAAATGGGAAAATAGTAAATTAATTAAGAGAGAAATAATTAATTAACTTAAGAGATAAGAACGACATAGTTTTAATGATGTGGTTAAATAAAACCAAGGTGTAAATTGAACAAAACTAAGTTAGGTAACTTACTTTTGTGCAGGTACTCGTTATCAGTAGTTTGACAAGCCAGCTGATCCTAACAAATGAGAAACTACCACGTATTACAATATTCAAATTGTTCACGTTGTGTTGCATGTTCCATTGCATGTTCCAGTTCAACACGATCTTAGAGAATATTCGGTGCACTACTTGTCCGGTACGACCACGATCCTCATGCACATGCACATGATCTGATGTACTATCGTACTATTTGGCGGCCATCCAACGGACACATGCCACGTGTCTTAGTAGAAGATTCGACCGTTAGTGCACTTCAAGTACAAATAGAAGCTCAAGGACAACGGACGAATGAATGGATTGCTTACACGCTCTCGCTCTGACTAACTTAACATTTTTGGTCATATCTTGCTTAAGCTCTCTCTGATTATTCAATCTCTCTCAAGCTCAAACATGAATTACTCACCGTTTATCTGTATGATTATTCTGTAATTCATTCATTGTTCTTTTTGTGTGAAACTTTAGTGTTGTAAGTTGAACAGAGGATATTCTATTCAACAGAGAGTTAACTAGAAGTTCAGAAGCAGGCATTTGTTAAGTCTTATGGTTTCTGATTGGGTTTGTATAGTGTGTTCTATACAAATCAAAGTCTTCTAGTGAATATCCTTCCTATTGAGGAAGAAGGGGTGATGTAGGAGTTTTATCTCCGAACATCCATAAAACTCATTGTGTTCTGTATTTTCTGCCATTTACATTTATCTGTCTGAAGCTTCAAATCCAACAAACTGTTTCTCACTTGAACTTGTTCAAGAGTTTGTGAAGATTTGTGAAGAATAGAAATAGATTTTAACTTCAAACAGAGTTAAAATCGAATCGAAGTTTGTAAGTTGTTAACAATAGTCAGACCCCCGTATCTATTGTCAACACCGATCCTAACAAATTAATTTTTATATAACTTCTCAATTGATCATATATTGTCAAGACAGTAGAAATTGCAGAATCACATATTTTATCAATCAATCACCCTAAATGAACTTCATTGTTTTTCACTTTCAACATCACAAGAAGTTAACTACCTTTTAGTTTTTCAAATAAAACCTTCCATTGATCATTTTAATTGTGGTTTCACACAATTCTACTTTAATCTCGATGATAGTTCAAGTATGTTGGGAAAGTTCACTGCGTACTAATTTTTGTGCTGAATTACTACTAGATTCGTTGTACTCTATAAGATAGTCTTTTGATAAACTCCAACACAAGAATGAGACAATGGAACTATTTTAAGGGAAATATGTTAAACAAATACCTTGAATTTCAGTATTTCGTTTCTTTATATATTGTAGTTTATTTAATTTCTTTACAATATTATACTTTTATATTTTTTTGGGATTTAAAGAAAAGATTACTAACAATCTTAAAACAAGTTCATGTGCTTCGTTATTTAGTAGCTTGTACCGTCGAAAATCATTGTCTTTGATATTTCAAGAAAAAGAGTTGAGTTAGAGAATAAAATATGAAGAATAATTTTTTTTCCGAAAATAAGATAGAAGGTCATAAACATAGATAGAACAATGAAAGGGTGTGTTGGCGTTGTGGTTCGAAGTTCAGACGCAAGGGTGTGTGGCGGAAGGCAGGTCTTTTGTTCAAATCATGTTCAGACAATGATTTTTTTTATCGAAATCTAACTCCTTAAAATGACGTTAGTCATTGATGTTGGAAAATGAGTGGGGTAGTCAATGATTTCTTTATAAAAATCAAACTCTTTAAAATGACTATAGTCATTGATGTTGGAGATGAATGGGGTAGTCAATGATTTCTTAGAAATCAGACTCCTTAAAATGACTTTAGTCATTGATGTGAATACAATTCTAATTTTTTTTTGTAGAATTTATGAGGTGAATGAAGTCAATAACGATTTCTTATCTAGAAATTTGATTTGTCAAAATGACATTAATCATGAATGTTGAAATCATTATAATTTCTTATATATAAATTATGAAATTTCTTAGGTACAAAATTAATTTGTCAAAAATTATGTTATCATTAAAATTTTGAAGCATTTTAATTTTCTTTTATATAAATTATGTGATTAATCATTAGATAACAGAAAATGAATGTCATTTGTATAAATAGGTTAAAAAAAGTTGTTTGTGTTAGAACTTATTCTAATTATGCATTTATAGAAACACAACTATGTTAGTCGAAATTGTCTTTGCAAGAATTGTCTCGATGAAAACAATCTACCCATAAATTTTTTGAGCATGCATAGTCTCTTCACGTCGATTATTGTTCAAAACATAGCAATGTAAGTGCTTCTTTCTATTAAGACATGAAAAATACATGTGTAGTTATATTTTATTTGATTATGTTTCTAATCGATTATTTATATATATCATGCATATGAGCTAATAATATGATGATTTATGTTGATTCATAATAAGTATGATTTTCTAGTAATTTGTATACATATATGAATAAAGATCTATTGTATATATATTTTATTTTAATAGATAATTTTAAAATTTGTCACAAAATTATGTGTCTTTTAGTTGACAAACTATTTTTTATAAAAAAAATTAAAGGTCATCTATTTAATTAATTAAGAAACGAATAATTGATGATAATTATAATTATTTATAATAATTAGTTAGTTTTATATTTGATTGAAGATAGATGGACAATATTCTAATTAATTATAATAATTAATATTTTAATTAAATATTATATATTTTATAAAGGTATTTTTAATTATATATAATTATATATATTTATTTAATGATTTATGACATATTATTTATTCGATTGTGTTTCTAAGTTATTGACTATATATGTGAATATATTTATTTTTCTTGTGCATACATATGCTGTTAGAGGAAATTAATTTAAAGAATGAGAAGTATAATAAAAATTATATTAATCAAATCTTTTATGAATTAATAGATCATTGAGGGTATGCTTGGTAAGTGATTTTTTACTCAGGAATGAGAAAGAGAATGAATTGAGATGTTTGGTTGGTGGTTTTTATTCCAGGATATTGATTTGATTCTTGGATACTCAAGAATCATCCAATCATCTCTAAATTTGGAGGATCTCTAAATTTGGAGGAATGAATCTCATTCCGGAGCGTATAAATTTTTCTTATACTTCTCATTGTTTAACTTAATTTCCTCTAACAACATATGTATGCACAACAAAAATAAATATATTCACATATATAGTCAAATATTTTATGAATTAACAGATCATTGAGATTATAGTTGATGGTCTTCGTAGCTAAAATAAAAATATCATATATATATATATATAATATTTGATATAAATCGTTCAATTTTACTAGTTTAATTTGAGATGTCTAAAATAAAAAAAAATTATAAGAAAATTCTTGTTTGATTTGAGAAGTAATGTGACAAACGTGCTGATATTATAGACCGGAAATAAATGTTCAAGTGGTTTCTGCCAATATTTGAAACATTATGATTTTTTTTATAGAAATTATGTGATATGGTGAATATTTATTTGATTAAATATTCTAATTTCGTTTATAGAAATTGTGTGTTGAAATAAATATTCAATTGATTCAATATTATAATAACGAATGATTTACATATAAATAAACATTATAATCTCTTGTATAAAAATTATGTATGAATGATTTATTCATTTAAATATTTATAATAATTATTATTTTATTTATTGAATAATAAGTATAACAAAAGAAAGTTTGTTACAAAATTACATGACAATCTCTTCATTTAAAATCATTGATTTAATTCACATATACGTGTGATTTAAAGATACCAACACGAATGTTGGGGAAACTATTTTTATTGATAATAACACAAAGTATTATTGTGCATATTATGATAAATAAAAAGATAAATCTATTATTAGATAAATATGTTCTCTACAAAAGATAAAGTTTCACAACTTAACAAATATATATAATTAACAAGAAAATGTCTTGTATTTGTTAAGTTGATTCTCAATTTGATTTATTAAAATTTAAGAGTTTGAAATCAAGAAATGACTTTTCTTTGACATTATTTTCATACAAACTAGTAGGATACCCTACGTTGTACGGGGAAATAAAAATATTCTTACATAATTACCAATTGTAAAATAATTCATCCAAGTTATTTCTTTTTTTTCTCTAGAATAAAGTTGCAAAGAGGTTGAAAAAATATTTTTAGTACTAGAGTGTCCTATAATTTTTAATTATTTAGATTTGAGTTGATGTTATATTTTTGTTTGTTGTGATATCTTATTTAATCAGATCAAATTCTCTCAATCTTCGATGGATCATTTGCTGTTCATATCCTCATATCTTCGAAGTTTTTATAGAATATTTAATTTAGTAAAAGAGAATATATTTATATGAAGAGAAAATATATAATATATATATAATTAGAGGAAAAAATAGAAAAAAGAAATTAATTATTAGTAATTGTTTCCTATTGGTAAATTGTATGAAATATTTATAAATAAATTATTTATATATATATATATAAATAAATATGTAATATTATATATATATGTGGAAAAAAAATATGAAACAAACTTTTATGAATCAAATATTTTTATATACATATAAACATGAATTTGTAATACTTTTTATCCATTTTATAATTTTATTTTTTTAATATTATATAATAATTTTTTTAATGTAAATTTAGTTGTGTTTTTTTTTAATAAGACATGTTGAATTATATGTTAATAAAAAACAACTTCAACAATACGAAATTAGAGAATGTAAAATAAAAAAGAGAAACTAAATCTTTTGTCTTTTTCGTCCCAGTAAATTGTTATTCGAACGAGTATCTCCAAATTAATTAAGAAAAATAGAGTATGAGAGAGAAAGTAACTATAGACTAAAGATGATGTGAATTTTTATTGTTAGTTTAATAAATCACATTAAACGTTATTATTATTATTATATATATATATTATATAGAACTATTTTGTATATTATAAATATTTATATATAAAAATAAAGAAATATTTATTATTAATAAGTTTATTTAAAATTAATAAAAAAATAGAATATATATATATATGAGAGAGATAAAATAATAAAAATATTCAGACACTTTAAAAATTAAGCATCATTATATAGATTAATTAGTTAAAAAGTTGAACTTATATTGTTAAAATATCTCGCGTTCATCAAATTTGGTATTGAATTTAAAATATAATGTATTATTAGCCTAGTTGGTTAAAGAGTTTTACTTATTTTTTTAGGATACAAGTTAGAACCATACCTATAACATTTTTAATTTTATTTTTAGCCGTTTTAAGTTTATGGACGGGTCAACCCACAATCCGGTCCAAGTATCTATTTACTCTCACATATATATTCAAATTAACCACAACTCTTGACCCGGCAATCCGGACACTTTAAAAATTAAGCATCATTATATATATATAGATATTAGTTAGTTAAAAAATTGAACTTATATTGTTAAAATGTCCTGCGTTCATCAAATTTAGTGTTGAATTTAAAATATAAATTGTTATTAGCATAGTTGGTTAAAAAGTTGTACTTGTTTTGTTAGATTGCAAGTTCAAACCATACCTATAGTAATTTTATTTTTAACTGTTTTAAGTTTATGGGCGGGTCAACCCACAATCCAGCCCAATTATCAATTTACTCTCACATATATATCCAAATTAACCGCAGCTCTCGACCCGGCAATCCGGACACTTTAAAAATTAAGCATCATTATATATATAGATTTGAAGAATTAATATCTTCATAAAAGTTTTATGAAATAGATGGAAAAAAATTTATTTGTAAATTATTTTTATAACTTATAACAAGTTTTATAATAATTGTATGAAATATTAGTCATGAATTTAAAGCAATGAATGTGACAGCTATGTATGTCTTAAAGATAATGAAAGGATTTATTTCATTATGTGTCTTTTTGTTTATGATATTTTTTTCCGTTAAAAGTGCGATAAAAAAATGATTAAATCACTAAAAATGTTAGTTGCACCTCAAGAGATATTTTGTTGTTATCAAAAGATATATCAATGTTATTAAATATAAAAGACTTTACATCTACAAGTGAATATGTTTACATTTGGAAGTGCAAGTATATGTGCGGAAATTTTCTAAGAAATTATGATTGATAGATTACACGATATAATATATATTCATAAATTTTGACATGTGTCAAAAAAGAAAATATTTCTCTAAAATTATGTTGTCGTTTACATTAATACATAATAGTTTAAAGATATTTTGTCTACTAGTTAGCCAAGTAAACACATATTTTTCATAAAAAGAAAATGTTTACATGATAAACATGTACGTATAATTATTCTTTTTATTAGTATATATTCCAAGATTATTTAAGCATTTATCAAAAAAATTTAATTTTGTTATAGTAATTTGAAATTGGGCAAGCTTAGAATCAATGACATGTCTAGACAAACATATTTATCTTAGACATAATGTTATTAGACTATACTCTCTAATAGAGTTGTCACATTTGACTATGTAAAGTCAAAGATAACATTGTGGATCTGCTAACCAAACTATTGAATAGAGAGTTAGTTTAAAAAGTCTTTTAAGACATGAGCCTACAATAAGTTGGTATGAAAGAAAACTCAACTTATGTAGACTAGAGATCCCAAGAACTAGGTTCAATGAGACAACCTAATTGTATTGACTTGGAATATTATTGTTGGGGATTAATCTTATAATAAAGAATATTTATTTTGATGAGGAAAAAATTATTGATTTTAATTATTCTTTGTAAGCAAAGAGATCACATATGTGAGAGAGAAGTGAGGCCGCTTCAAAAGAATTGCACGACTCAATTCTAGACCCTCTCATAGAACTAAACGTGTGTTCCATGACCAAAATAGACACAGGCATGGGAACTTGACATTTATTAAGGAGAATTCTATATGAAACTGTGTAATAATTTACACAAAAAATAGAATAGTTCAAGGATATTGAGTTTATTAATCAACTAGTAAACTTATATGCTTTCATAAGGGACAGTTCAAAGGGTAACATCTATCTATCATAAGTAGAATTCAACTGTTGAACATTTCATCATGTTAATCTTTCAATTTTCATTCATATGGGGATTGTTGGAATTTGTACTATGTAGATGATTTCCATTATATGAATGGAAATGAGAATTCAAAAATAAAGTAGAATGGATGAGTCTCAAGAATAAAATTGAGTTAGTGAGTTTGTCCACATTGGAAAAATAGCAAAATGTAGCATTTTTATTATACATTGATACATCATATATTATATGATATTGTGGTAGTCTTGTTGTTTAAGTAAATGACTTAAATTAAGTTTGTAAAAATTAAAATATTTTATCACACAACACAAGATAAAAAAAAAAGACAATTTTATTTGGTATTAGTTTTTCCATAAATACAAGTGGGGCTTAACGTATTTGTAAAATATATTTTATTGTATAAAAGTAAATTGATATATTTGGATTAATTTTATAATTAAATTAGTCAGTTAAAAAGGGTATTAATATAAACTAGTAAAATACCCTACGTTGTACGGGAAAATATATAAATAAAGTTTTTATATTTAATTCAATATATTTATATATATATATATATATATATTTATATATAATGAAAGAAAATATTTATATAAAATTAATAATAAAATAATATATATTTATATTAAAAGAAAACATATATACATGAACTTATAATATTTTAATTTTTTTTATTTATATAAGAATATTTATTACATAAATAAAGGAACTTATATGAACTAAATATTCTTATATAAATATAAACATGAACTTACACTATTTTAATTTTTTATTAATTTTATAAGTTTTGTTCTTTTTAATGTTAAAAAATAAAAAAAATGTAATGTAAATTTAGTGGTGTTCTGCAAAACGTGTTCATAACAATCATTAAGAGATACTAAATCGTTGGAAGAAGTTAAATTTAACCTCTTCAACAAAAAACACTGTCACCCTCCTTTACACCAAGTTTAGAAAAAGATTTCTATACCCACATGCTTCTAAGATTTGCTGAAATCTTCCTTTTAAATCTATGTAATTGTAATGAAAAGTGATCAGTTATGTTTACATGTTGTGTAGATGAAAGTTAAGATTTTAATTCCATTAAGGCCATCTGGTCCAGATCGTCCATTAGAGTCATTCCATATCATCTCCATCTGCAAAATGTGTTTTCATAACTCAATCATTAAGAATATACAAAATCGTTGGAAGAAGAAAAACCTAAATTTAACCTCTCCAACAAAAATGGTGTCATATTATATTTTTCATTCTCTATATATATTTTATATATTCTTACACATAACTTTTATATTTTTTAATAAAACAAAAAAATTTAAAAATTTTAATTTATTTAAAAATTAATATTTAAAAAATTAATATTAAACGGTTTTCTCTTAAAATATATATATATATATATATATATATATATATTATATTTTACATTAGTTTTATATAAATACAAATTTGTATCATATTGTCCCATAAATAAATTTTATACTTTTTTTTTTAATAAAATAACATATTATATTATATTTTAGTTTATTTAATATTTAAAAAATTAATATTAAACGGTTCTCTCTCCTAATATATATATATATATATATATATATATATATATATATATATATATATATATATATATATATATATATATATATATATATATATATATATATATATATATATATATATATAATTTTATCATTAGTTTTATATAAATACAAATTTTTATAGTATTGTTCCATAAATAAATTTTATACTTAATTTTTTAGTCGGTTACATTTATTATTTTATAGCCCATTTTTTTTTAATAAACAGTGAGTAGAATTAATGAAAAATATATATTTTATATGATTAGTGTGAATATATATATGATAAGAAAAAAAACAATTAATATATATAATTTTATCATTAGTTTTATATAAATATAAATTTTTATCATATTGTTCCATAAATAAATTTTATACTTAATTTTTTAGTCGATTATATTTATTATTTTATAGTCCATTTGTTTTTTAATAAACAGTGAGTAGAATTGATGAAAAATATATATTTTATATGATTAGTGTGAATATATATATGATAAAAAAAACCAATTAATTAATAAAGATAAATGAAGAGAGAATAAGAAAAATAAATTACCTATAGTGCATGTTATACACCTCCAACATTTAAAATTAAGCGTTATTATATTTTATCATTAATTTTATATAAATACAAATTTTTATCATATTTTTCTATAAATAATTTTTTTTTAATAAAATAACAGATTATATATATTTTAGTTTATTTTAAAAATAAATATTTTAAAATCAAATAACATTTCTCTATCTCATCTCACCAAAACAGTTACATAATTATTTACATTTATTATTTTTAGCCGTTTTTTTTAATAAATAGTGAGACTCATTAATAAAATTGATGAAAAAATGTATATTTTATATGATTAGAGTGAATATATATATATGGTAAGAGAAAGAAAAGTAATTAATTAATGAATAAAAATAAATGAAGAGAGAATAAGAAAAATAAATTACCTATAATGATGTGGATTATTTTGGAGAGAGCTTTGTTATATATATATATTCTTTAAAATTTGAATTATTGATCAAATTATATAAAATTTTACTTTGATCTAATGTTCATTTATATTTTTTTATTCATCATCAACCTCCACGGATATGACTTACACTAATAAGGTCTGAAAATCAACTATAGACTATATTACTAACTATTTTTTACTAACTATTTTTGAAATCCATTAGCTCCGAAATCCATCAGTTCCAGTTCGA
Organism: Impatiens glandulifera; assembly: GCF_907164915.1. Classification (NCBI taxonomy): domain Eukaryota; kingdom Viridiplantae; phylum Streptophyta; class Magnoliopsida; order Ericales; family Balsaminaceae; genus Impatiens; species Impatiens glandulifera. Next base: position 38,562,813 of record NC_061862.1, on the reverse strand, counting down.
AATTGGCAACGGTCAGAGGTTAGATTTAACACAAAAGGCCAATGAGACCATCTTCAGTTAGCATTGCATCCCCTTTAACCATAAAAGATAAATAGTTTAGGGTTTGTAAGATATATTCTGTTTATTTTTAGGTCGAGGAGAGAGTGAAATTGTCTTTGAAATTCATCCGCTCTAATAAAATACCCTACGTTGTACGGAAAAAATATAAATGAAGTTTTTATATGATATTTAATTCAATATTTATATATATATATATATATATATATATAATGAAAGAAAATATTTATATAAGATTAATAATAAAATAATATATATTTATATTAAAAGAAAATATATATACATGAACTTACAATATTTTTTTATTTATATAAGAATATTTATTACATAAATAAAGGAACTTATATGAACTAAATATTCTTATATAAATATAAACATGAACTTACACTATTTTAATTTTTTTTATTAATTTTATAAGTTTTGTTTTTTTTAATGTTAAAGAATAAAAATTTTTAATGTAAATTTAGTGGTGTTCTACAAAATGTGTTCATAACCATCATTAAGAGATATTAAATCGTTGGAAGAAGTTAAATTTAACCTCTTCAACAAAAATCGTTGTCACCCTCCTTTACACCAAGTTTAGACAAAGACTTCTATACCCACATTCTTCTAAGACGTGCTGAAATCTTCCTTTTAAATCTATATAATTGTAATAAAAAGTGATCAGTTATGTTTACATGTTGTGTAGATGAAAGTTAAGATTTTAATTCCATTTAGGCCATCTGATCCATCGTCCATTAGAGTCATTCCATATCATCTTCATCTGCAAAATATGTTTTCATAACTCAATCATTAAGAATATACAAAATTGTTGGAAGAAGAAAAACATAAATTTAACATCTTCAACAAAAACGGTGTCATCTCCTTTACACCAAAATTTAGACTGAGAGTAGCTACCATAAACCAGATGACAAAAAATGTGTAAGGATTCAGAGTAGTTCTTCCTATTTGTCTCTTATTATTATTAGTTTAATATACATCATAACAGAGCTGAGAAAAGCAATGTAAATTGCAAGAATCATGGAGTACTGCTCATTCATTTTCCCTTATAAGGTCTCAATAGAGTATCATAAATTTTCAAATCTAATGTATTGACGAAGTATTCTGTAAATTGTTACAGCAAAGTAAGTAAGTTACCAAATGATTGTATGATGAAAACCTTTACATTCCTAGCTCATAAACATACCACACTCAGCGTTTGCGGATCGAAAATTGCTCATCTAGTGCATGATAAGTATTCTGTAAATTGTTACAACAAAGTAAGCAAGTTACCAGATGATTGTATGATGAAAACATTTACATTCCTAGCTCATAAACATACCACACTCAGCGTCTGCGGATCGAAAATTGCTCATCTAATGCATGATAGTGTCTCGCCTGTCCAAAATCATAAATAAAATAATATGTGAGAAACGGAAAAGTAAAAGAAGGAATATGTGAAAGAAAGAAAAATTTACAAATATTTGTATTGGTTTTCTCTTATTTATGTTTAATGCCCATTAATTTATTATTTATTAAATTTAACGTTTTTCTCTTATTTATGTATAATTTTTCATTTATTAAATTTAACGTTTTTTATATTAAGATAAAATAATAAAAATAATAATTAGGAAAGAGAAATTAGTAAAATAAAATAAAAATTAATTAGTAAAGATAAATTAATAATTATGATAAGAGAGAAACGGTCATAAAATGTTAAAAAAATATAATAAGTCTATGTGAGCTGTGGTGAGAGCGTGGATGTCACCCTACATTTATTTTATTAAGCATCATTATATATAGAGAGAGATATGTAAATGAGAATTTCTAATCAATTGAAATGATAAATGCATACGTTGAAAAAATGCAATTGATTGCATTAAATGAATTTATTATTACGTTAAATAAATTAGTCATTATGTTGATTGACAAATTTATTTTGATATAACTTCTCAATTGATCACATATTGTTCAATACAATAATAATTGTAGAATGACATAGTTTAATCCTTCAATTATCCTAAATAAACTTCATTGTTTTTCACTTTCAACATCACAACAAGCTAGCTACTTCTTAATTTTCAGAAAAAAAAAAAAAACTTTCATTCATCATTTTAATTGTGGTTTCACACAATTCTACTTTAATTTGGGTGATAATTCAGGTACGTTGGTCAAGTTCGTTGTGTAGTTATTCTCGCGTTGAGTCACTACTAGGTTCATTGTACCTTATGTGACAATCGTATGATAAATTCCAGCACAAGAAAGAGACAGTGGAACTATTTTAAAGGAAATGTTCTAAATACATGCCTCAAATCAACATTTAATTTCGGTAATTTTGTTTATTTATATATTATAATTTATTTAATTTCTTTGTAATATTATACTTTTAACCATACAAACAACTCCCTTCGAAGTAGTATACTAATATCCTCCCCTGTCCACACACCATATGTTACGGGAGACTCAAGAGTGGAGGAGGTGGATGTGTCTTTGGCAAAAAGGGATGTCACACTTAAGTTGTTGAAGTTCCAATTGTAAAGAGCTCAGATGCACATGAAGCAATTGCACGACAGAAAAAGAAAGGAGTTCACTATAGTGGTGGGAGGTTAGGCATTGGTGAAGTTGCAACTATATAGACAACTCTCGGTATTAAAGCTATTCCACAAACTCTCACCTAATTGTTTTGATCCATTCCAAGTGCTAGAAAGAATTGGGCTACAGATTGGAACTCAGAGCCAATGCAAGGATAAACAATGAATGTCTACCATGTATCTTAATTGAAGAATTTCCAAAAGATCCATGTTGCCATTGTGGAAATTCCCCAGCTTGGTGCATGAACTAATAAGAAAGAAAACCTTCTATGTGAATGTGATTTCATGATTTCATGACACAAGGGAAGACGAAAAGATAAATATTAATCAACTATGAAGGTCTTGGAAAACATCCAATGTTTGAGATGCTGCTAACATGAAGGCAAACCAGACCAAGATCTCTTCGTCGAGGACAATGAAAATTGAAGAGGGAGATAATGTTACAGTCCCAAGATTGATTGAACGACTAAGATAGAATCATTCCCAATAAGGTTCAATTGATAATTAGGGTTGGATATTTGAATGTTGAATTTTTGTTTTGTAAACTTAGTTTTATGAATCCGGTTTTTAACATATATTCCAGTTCAAACTTGAGAAGTTGTAATTGAATTCTCTAGTCTTGCCCAAATTAAGGGTATGCATGATTTTGTTAAAGTATGACTTATCTCTTAACTGTATTTTTTATCTTACTTCATCGTCTTGAAATTGTTGGACTATTAGGCGCTAACATTATTCACTTCTCACCCTTATTGCTTATTTTCCTCGAAACCCTTGAATTCTTGTTTTTTATTTCTTCCATTGCACCCTAAAACAACATAATCATTCTTGGTCCTTTGGGATCAAGACCCTTAATCGTAGTTATAAATTCAACTCGTAACAGTATCCCATCGAGAAGGCCACCTAACGCCGCTCTTCACAAACTCAACCTCGTAATTGAACAAAATCCTCTGTTGTTCCCTTATTATTTGTGCCTTCTTTATTTCAGAAGCGCAAAGGATTGACAAAATGTTATCGTAGATATGCAATTTAGTCATGACTTCGGACCGTGTTTCACACTTCACAGAACGATTTCGAACCCCACGATCTCATATACAATCGCCTTTGTTTTCTAAGAAAGGGAAAAGGTTTATCTTGATTATATATTTACCTAGTGATGATATGATTGAATAACGAAAAAGAATAATATTTCATTTCCTTTTGTAACCTCCCTTTCTTATGTTTCTCTTCAACCCAACATAGTGGTATCGAAGCTTCGAGATCGATTCATGGCGATGCTAGGAGATTCTTGATCGATACGAGGAGCCCAACTCATTTTCAACAAAGAAGATTATTATTATTGGAGTGTTATGATAAAGACACTCTTGGTCCCACAAGATTTGTGGGATTTGGTGGAGAACGGGCACACTGAAGATCAGGATGCCGCAAAATCATCAGATCGGTCATTCGATAAAAAGTTAAAGGAGAACAAAAAGAAAGATGTGAAGTCCATGTTTATTATTCAACAAAGTATCTCTCGTAAGCTTTTTCCGAGAATAATAGGGGTTAATACATCGAAGGAAGCATAGGATATATTGTAAAAGGAATTTCAAGGGATGCGACAAATGAAGACAATTAAACTCTTGACTCTCAAACGAGAGTTTAAAAATTTGAGGATGGAGGAAAAAGAAACTCTACAAGAGTACTTCTCAAGGGTGATCGAAGTTGTAAACCAAATCAAGTGTCTTAGAGATGACTTGACAAATAAAATGGTTTGCGAGAAGATTTTGATAAGTCTTTCTCCAAAGTATGACAATATGGTGGTCATTATTGAAGAAATGAAAGACCTCTCGTCACTTAATATTCACGATTTAATGGGTTCTCTTGAGATGCATGAATAATGGATGAAGAGACATATTGAAGCTTCCCTCGAAAGTGTCTTTCAATCAAAAGTGAGTGTAAAAGAAAATTCTACTGAAATCTTGAGTAAACGTCAATATTCTCATGGCGGTGGAAGTTATGGAAGAGGTCGAGGGCGTGGCTGAGGGGAGGTAGAAACTTCCATGATAACAATTTTTTACATCATTGTAAAAGATCGGGTCACGTTGAAGAAAATTGTTATCACAAAGGTAAACCTCAATGTTTTATGCAAGATGTTTGGTCATATGCAAAAGGATTGTTGAGATCAAAGTAGAGAGCATGTCAATTTTACCGAGGAGAAAAGGAATTGTGAAAGTGATGGAAGCGAATTTTTGCATGTCAAGCTGCTATTGGAAAAAATGATAACGAGTGGTATGTTGGTATGTTGATAGTGGGTGCAATAATCACATGACCGGAGATGATTCGATTTTTTGAAAACTTGATAAGAGCGACACAACTCGGATCACAATGGGTAATGGTGATGTCGTGAAATCAAATGGAAGAGGTACGATTGTCGTAGATTAGAAGAAATGTAAATTATTAATCCATGATGTGTTGTTTGTTCCGGATTTAGCTCAAAATTTGTTGAGTGTTGGACAACTTACGCAAAATAATCATGTATTATACTTCGATGATGATTATTGTAAAAATTTTGACAAGAAAAATAATAGAGAATTGATTGCGGTTGTCAAGATGGAGAGAAATCGAAACTTTTCTCTTAATCTTAAACTTTCAAGTTGTGCATCGATGAAGGTCGATGTTGAAGATATGTTATGGTTGTGGCATAAACGGCTTGGACATGTGAACTTTGAGGGCTTGAAATTGTTAAGTAGAAAAAATATGGTGTATGAGTTGCCAAATATTGACTACAATCATTATGTTTGCAAGGCATGTGCTTTTGGTAAAATCCAGAGATGTTTTCGAAAGAGAAAGCTTGGAGAGAAAAATCATTATTGGAGCTTGTTCACACCTATATTTGTGGTCCGATGTCCAAAAACTCTCACAAATGTAACATATACTTTATCACTTTTATCGACGATTTTTCAAAAATGTGTTAGGTATATTTTCTAAGGCAAAAATCGGAAGCACTTTCCATTTTCAAGAAGTTTCAAAGAATGGCCGAGAGACAAAGTGGTAAGGTTATTAAAATGTTAAGTGATAGAGGAGGAGAATATAACTCGAAGGATTTCGAGAAATATTGTGAAGATATTGGTCTTGAAAGACAATTGACAACGAGTTTTATGCTAGAACAAATGGTGTTGCTGAGAGGAAGAATCGAACAATTTTTTGAGATGGTGAGAACCATGATGAATGAAAGGGGTTACCATTGACTTTTTGGACCGAATCAACTTATACAATAGTTTATTTGTTGAATCGATGTCCGACAAAGACAGTTGAAAATAAGACACCATTCGTGACATGGTCCGGGGGTAGAAAGTCGTTGGTCAAACACTTGAAAGTGTTCAGATCCATTTGCTATGCTCATGTCCCGAAAGAAATGAGAAACAAACTTGAAGATAAAGGTGAAAATGTATATCCGTTGGCTATAGCACCAAGTCGAAGGGATATCAACTTTTTATCTTGAAGAAAAATAAGGTGATTGAAAGTCGGGATGTGATCTTCAATGAAAAAGAAAAATTGGATTGGAAAGATAAATGTGTTGAGGATGTACAAATGTCGTTTTTTGAAGAAGATTAGAGGGAGAAATCGAGACGAATCAATGAAAGTGGATATGAAGAAAGTGAGCATCAACAATCTCCGACAACACAACCTAGGGCGAGTTCTCTAATTCTAATCCCTACTCTAGTGAAAATGAGAAATTTAAACGACATATATGCTCGATGTAATTTTTGTGTTGTAGAACCCGAAAGCTTTGAAAAAATTATTCAAGAGGAGGTTTGGGTAAAAGAGATGAAAAAAAAAATCAACATGATTGAAAAAAATGAAACTTGAGAGTTAATAGAGAAGCTAGGAGAAAAAGATGTGATTGGGATGAAGTTGATTTACAAGACGAAAATGAGTCTCGATGGTTTGGTTAAAAAATGAAAGGCAAGATTGGTGGTAAAAGGGTATTCTCAACAACCCAGGTTCGACTATCATGAGACATTTGCACTGGTTGCGAGATACGAAACGATAAGAATGTTGATTGCATTAGCCGCTCAAAAATGTTGGAAGCTTTACCAACATGATGTGAAATATGAATTCTTGAATGGAGTATTGAAAGAAGAGGTGTGTGTGGTAAAACCTCAACGCTTCAATGTTGAATGAGAAGAAGAAAAAGTATACAAGTTGAAGAAAGTGTTATATGGATTGAAGCAAGCACCTCGTGCATGGTATGGAAATATCGATGAGTATTTCTCTGAGAGATAATTTTTTAGGAGTCTTAGCGAACCGACTCTACATCAAGCACGGTGAATCTGGTATGCTCATAGTCTCTCTTTATGTTGATGACTTAATTTTTACTGGAAATGATGAAAACATGATCAATGATTTCAAAACTAATATGATGAAGAAATATGAGATGGATGATTTGGGTTTGTTATATTACTTCTTGGGTATTTAAGATTGATCAAAATGATAGAGGTGTGTTTATTTGTCAAAAGAAGTATGCCCAAAAATTCATTCAAAATTCAAAATGGAGAATTGTAATCACGTGAATGACTCCATTGGTAGTAAATGAGAAGTTGGTAAAAGATGATGGTAGTGGTGATATTGATGCGATACAATATAGAAGTTTGGTTGGATGTTTGTTGTACCTTACAACTACGAGACCCAATATCATGTATGCTACGGGTTTATTATCTTGGTTTATGCACCGACCAAGCAAAATTAATCTTGGAGTTTCAAAGAGAGTTTTACGATACATAAAAGGGACAATGGAGTATGGTCTCATGTTTGAAAGAAATGATAGTGAAGATATTGATTTGTTTGAGTTCTGTGATAGCAATTGGGCTGAAAGCATGGATAAAATGAAGTGTACGTCCGGGTGTTGTTTTTCACACGGTTCAGGTATTTTTTTCATGGGCGTCGAAGAAACAAGAGAGAGTTGCACATTCCTCCGTCGAAGCCGAATACGTATCGGAAAACGAAGAAACCAAACAAGTGGTTTGGTTAAGGAAGATTTTAGAAGACATGGAGGAGATAAGATATGGCTACGGTTCTTTTTTGCGATAGAAAATCGACAATTGCTATGTCAAAAAATGCGGTATTTTATAGTCGAACAAAACACATCAACCTCAAACATCACTACATTCTTGAAGTAGTGGATGATGAAGAAGTGATGATCAAACACGTAAAACCAGAGATCAACTTGCAGATATCTTCATTGAAGCACTTCCGTGGAACAAATTCGTCTACTTATGAAATTTATTAGGCATGAACAACCAAGATATTAAGGGGAGTGTTGGAATTAATTATGGTATTAATTAGGATAATATGAAAGGTTATAAGTTACGTTATTTAATTCTAAGATAGTGAAAAGATTTATCTTAATTATATATTTACCAGTAACGTATGATTGAATAACAGAAAAGAATAATATTTCATTTCCTTTTGTAACCTCCCTTCCTTATTTTTCTCTTCCCCCAACAAAAACAACGTAATCATTCTTGGTCCGTTGGGATAAGGACCCGTAATCCTAGTTATAAATTCAACTCGTAATAGTATCCCATCGAGAAGGCCACCTAATGCCGCTCTTCACAAACTCAACCTCGTAATTGAACAAAATCCTCTATTGTTCCCTTATTATTTGTGCCTTCTCTTTTTCAGACGCGCAAAGGATTGACAAAATGTTATCGTAGATATGCAATTTATTCATGACTTCGTATCGTGTTTCACATTTCACAGAACGATTTCGAACCCCAGGATCTCATATACAATCGCCTTTGTTTTATCTGTTTCTGAAATTACTCCCATACCCTCCTCGCTAGTATCGATGATCTCCACCCGTTCCTTCATATTCGTGAACACAAAACGTAAGGTGATTAATGATGTAATCGTAGTTACTATTAGGCGGTGTATATCCGACTTGATAACATGTCCAGTGAATGTTTCCTCCGTTTTGTTTAGTAATCTAATGGCCAGTAATTTGTTCAAAAGATTATACTTTAAATAATTAATTTAATCAAAATAATGTTGTCAAGTGGGTTAGTAGTTTGTTAGTTTTTAGGCTATGATATTGTTTTGTGTTCAAATCTTTGACAACGATTAGAAAAGGAAAAAAAATCTGTTTTTGTCTTTTCATTTAGATGAATATAACACAATTTATAAAATTATGGATACACACAACTTATTTTCATATTGTGTATACATTAAAAAAAAATCACAACTAGTATAATGTATGTTTGTTATCTGACTTTTATTATAAGGGAATGAAGTATATATATACTCGAGAGATCCTTCTTGCTCCGAAGACATCGTCTCGTATTGAAAATGAATATTTTTTCACAAAGAAGCAGAAAGAGTGAATTTCAATGGATGTGTCGCCTTAAGTGTGTGGGGGAGGCGGCGATGGTGCATCGCCTATTTATCGTTCTCGCTCGGGAACCAAAACGAACACATGGGTTACCTATTGTATTGGACCTTCAACTAGGCATTTTACTTTTGTACATATAGGATCGGCCTTAGGGTAAGCCTAACAAGCCTTCGGGTTAGGAAAACAAATTTAATAAAATATGTAAGATATATAAATAATTTTATGAGTTTTTAAACATAAAATGCTATAGCTTATTGGTTCAATATATAAATTTAGAATTTTAGTTTTGTTATTAGTTCAAATCTTATTAATAATAATTTATTTTTTTATCAATTTTTAAACTAGACTTGAAAAAATTACTTTTTTTTTTCTATTGAGGACTGGAGCTGTCCAAATTTCCGAGCCGACTATATATTAATATTTATATATATATATATAATATAATATAATATAATATATAATATTATATTTATATATATAATATATAATATTATATTTATATATATAATATATATATAAATATAATATACTATATATATATTATATTAATATATCTATATATATTATTAATATATATATATATATATATTTAAATATAATATAATATATAAATATAAATATAATATATCTCTATAGATATCTATCTCTAGATATCTCTATAGATATCTATTTAGATAAAGTGTTCAATTGGAACATGAAAATATCTATCTATAAGATATCTATGTAGATATCTATCTATAAGATATCTATATCTATGTAGATATCTATCGATAGATATAGATATCTATAGATAGATATAGGAATTACGTAACGGAATTTAAACAAATTAATAAATTTTTCTTTCTTCTCCCTCTCCTCATTCTTTATTTATTTTTCTAGTGACACGTCGTTACCTCTCTCAAATTATAAAAGAAGATTTCTCAGTTAATATATATTCAATTAATGATAATTGTAAGATTACCGTTATCCTTTTTAAAACAAATTCAATTGATTAATAGCTCAAACTATATATATAATACTTTGATGAGCGTTAAAAAATGTGTATCTTTCATCACTCATTGATAATTCTTTGATTACTTCTTTTATGGCAGCCATACAAACATCAATATCATTAATCTATATGATGATATTCTTGACTTTTTTGTCAAGTATAACTCATGTTACTTCTGATCGCTTGCCATTGATGATCAATACAAATGAGGTTATAAATCCTGAACGAAATGTCGCCGTAATAAGTAAGTCTTATGATTGATTATGTATTAATTTTGATTAAATATTGTTTAAATGGTCTAATTAATCATGATTAAATTTTATAGGATGCAAAGATTCAGTTTGCTTCCCGTGTTGCTCTTGCAGCATACTTGTTCACCCACCTATATGTGAGGATTGTTGCGGTCAATAATAGCTTAGCTAATTAATTAAATAATTTGTATTATCAATGTCAAAATAAATTTTCAAACCTGTTATATTCAAGATTCAAGAGATCATATATAGCTAGATGATTCAGTTTTTGAATGCATCTTCTTTAATCCTGAATTTTCTAATAATTATTTTCATATTAATTTCTTTACAAGAATAACAAGTATATTCTTCTGTTTTAATTATAAATATAAAATGATCATCTTCCATCCCTCATTCATAAGAATCATAACCATTATTAGACATAAATATTTACCTATTAAACAATGAATATAAATAAGGTCATTATTATTTTTAAGATATTAGAATACATAAATATTTTATAAACAATAAATTTTGATTCGGATTATAATCCACATATTAAGTAAGTACAGCCCTAATCAAATCCACATATAACTAAAATTCAAATATATATACTTGTACAATAATTCAATTAAATGTATGAACAGGAACAGATCTAGAAATTCGTGTTGGAATGGGCTTGAATTTAAATAATAAATTATATATATATAAAAGTTGCTATATTATAATGTTTAAATAATTAAGTTGAGGTGATCGAGATTTTAAAATATAAAACTCATCTAAAATAAAATCTATATTTATAGCATTAGCTAAATCTCGTTAAATATAGAGTGTCAAGTAGTCGATAATAAAAGCATCCTCTATTTTATTGTAAAGTTTCGTATTCTCTTCTTTAGTGTTGAAATGTTTGCTCAATTGTAACGGTAAAAACATATAATGTTAAAAAATATTAATCAATTTAGTTAACCTAATATAAATTTTTGATTGTCCCGTTTTGATAAATTGTTTACACAACCCAACAAAAAATTGAAAGACTTTCACTTATTTGATTTTGAATTTTAGAGCATGTGGACGGAGTTTTCACTAGTTTGATGATTTTTTAAAATAAAGACATCAATGTTTTTTTTTTCAAGCATATTAATGGTTTATTTTTTATATACTTATATATAATTTATTATAAAGTATCTTTTAAATAAATAATTGAATATTAAACTATCAAACTATGTTTGTATTAAATTTTAAGATAAACTCACTATTAAAATTAATTGAGTATTTTATTAAACAATTGATGGAAGAATTACCCAACTAAAGCAAAAAAAACAAAGTAAATATTTTTATCAAATAATTAAAGGCATCAATAATTAAAAAATATAATAAAATTAATTAATTAACTTATAAATTTTCGAACGTATACTTCAATATAAATTCAAATATACATGAAAATAATTATAAATATTATATACAAAATTAAATTAATGATAATACTAATTTAAAATATTAAACTAAGAAAATTAGAAAAAATGTTAAGAAATGAATAGATTTTACTCGTAAGTAAAAAAATTTAAAAATAAGTATTATTAATTTAGATGGAAATAATTAGTAAAATATGGAATTAGTGAAATAAAATAATATAGGTATGATATTAGGGTATAAATTAACTATAGAAGAATTAAGAATTAGAAAATATGAATTTGAATAGGTAGGATGATCTCTTTTTGACAAGTCAACATATTTTTGAAATTATTTAATTTTATATATATATTACATATATAATATAAAAAAATTAAAAAAAAAAAAAAAGCAGGGGCCACCTCAGCCATTACCTCAATTCGTCTTTGCGTATGAATTAGCTCGTTTAGCGTCGATCAATATAAAATTAATCTAAAAAAAATTATAAATTATTAATTAAATATTCATGTTTTCTCTTCTTTCCTTATTTTTATTAATTAATTAATTAAACAATTTCTCTTTTTTAATTTTTTTTATTAATTAATTAATTAATTTCTTTTTATTTTAATTTTTTAAAATATTTTTGTTATTTTCTTTAATATAAAAAATGAAATTAGTAACCTTTCTATTTAATTTTTTTTATTAGTAAACAAAACTATTAAATTAATTTTTTTTTTATAATTTTCTTTTGTTAGGAAAAACATCTTAGTGTCATTTCATTAAAAAAACCCAAAAAAAAAGAAAAAAAATACAAAAAATTAAAATCAGATCTAGACAATTTTTAGATTTGAAAATGAAACAATAATTGAATTACAGACAACAACAATCAATTAGCGCATATAGCGTTTTTACTTTTATTCTATTTGTGACTTTCTCAAACAAAATATCTCATATTTGGCAGAGCTTTCTATTCTCTTCATTCATTTCGATTCCTCTCCAGGATTGAATGAGTGTGTTTCCATCTGAAGTTATATCTCTACAAATATCTTCAATGATTCTACTTCTTTCACTGTGAGTTCTTAAATTTCTTTCTTTCCAGATATTGTAGATTACTACTCCAAAGTAGCATTTCAACATACTTATATAGAAGGATCTTCCTTTTGCTTTATTCTTCATCCACTCTTGGATTTCTTCTCATATTCCTGGAAAGTTGATGATGTTCATGTTTGCAGCATACCTCCTCTAGATTTGTATTACAAAAGAGCATTTCTCAAATAAATGGTTTATTCTTTCCTCAACTCCCGAACATAGGACACATGTGATATTGGGAATGTTTATGTATTCTCGAATTCTGTCTTTTGTTGTCAACATTTTTCTATATACCAGCCAGAGAATAAATTGGTGACGAAGAATAATCTTTGGAGACCATACCACATTATGTCAATCTACCACCTATCTTCTTGTTCTAACCATTTCTCATGCCTTTCCTGTAATGAACTTCTCATTACTTTCTGTTTTCCAGCATATTTCATAATTTCTTTCATTGAGTTGCTTTTGCCTTATTAGGTTTAAGATTCTATCACCTTCTGGAATACGCCTCAAAAGTGAATCACATTACCTTCGTAGACGTCTCTAAATTAGTACTTGATGTATTCTCTTATAACTCTGTTTCCTTGTATTTCTTCTTTGAATATAATGAGAATATTATCCATCCAAGGATCATGCAAGAAGAGTACCCCTCTTTCATTTCCAATTGTGGTTTTCACCATTTAAAATACATCTTTTCTTATTTTTAGGATCTTCTTCAATGACCATGTCATTCTTTCATTAATGCTTCGTGTCCAGATACTCTACTCTTCTTTTATAAATCTTGTATGGCCCCATTTGACCCACAGGGAGTCCGTTTTTTGCTCAAACTCCCATAAGCTCCTGATGGGGAAGGTTTTGTTCCATTCAACGCAACTTTTTATTCCTAATCCGCATTCTTCTATGGGAGTGCAAACATCCTCCCATTTGACTTTTTTGTCTCATCTGCCTTGTATTCCCCAAATGTAATCTCTCATGATTCTATCGATTCCAGCCATTACTTTCTTTGAGATGATTATTTGTTGTGCCCAATAGCCAATAATTCCAAAGATTCTATTTTAACGATCTCGATTCTACCTGCATAAGACAGTTTTTTCGTATCCCAACCCAAGACAAAATTTCTAACATTTTCTACTAGTTGTCTGAAGTGATTATATCGGAGTTGTTTTGATGACAGGGGTACTCCTAGGTATTTCACTAGTAGTTCACCTTCCTTGATTCCCATAATATTGAATATGTTTTCTTTCCTTTTTTCATTAACCCCTCCATAGAAAGCCTAACTTTTTTCCTCATTTATGTATAAACCTATAATACTCGAAAAGATTATTAGAGCTTCTTTGATTATACTAACAGATTCAATATCTGTATAAGCCACAAAAAATAGATAATATGCAAAATATATATGGGTTATTGCTTCTTCTTTGCAATACGGGTGAAATTTGAAATGATGACTTCTCAGAAGAATTTTTAAAATACAGTCAAGAATTTTTATTATTAAGACGAATAGGTAAGGAGATATAGGGTCTCCTTGCCTTACTCCCCTTTCACTCTTGAAAAAGCCTCCATGAATATCATTCACGCTCACAACAAAGTGAGGAGTGGAAACACATTGCATAATTCAATCAATGAAAATAATTGAAAAACCTGCAGTAAGGAAGAATTCGTGGATTGATCCCCATCTAATCGAGTCAAAAGCTTTTCTAAAGTCAATTTTGAAAGCCACACGTGGTGATATGTTTTTCTTGTCATTCAATAAGCTCTGCATAAGTAGGATGTTATAGGAAATATAGCGTTTAGGAATAAATGATGATTGCCCTAATCCTACAAGCTTATCAATAATTGTTTTCAAACGTTTTGAAATAATTTTGTAAATAACATTGCAGCATGAAATAGTACAAAAGTCCTGAATTTTTTTCGGAATTGAATTCTTAGGAATCAAATTCAACATTGTGACGTTCCATTGCTTCAACATTTTCCTATTTTGGAAGAATTCCAAAACCCCTTCGCTTACATCTTTACCCATTATTTCCCAGTTTTATTTAAAGAAATTCATGTTGAAACCATCCGGCTTTGGGCTTTTATCCCCTTTCATCGAAAACACAACTTTTCTGACTTCTTCCATATTAACTCTTGTAATCAATTGGTTACCACTTTCTTCACTAATTTTCCTTTGCACAATCTGTTGAAGCAATCTTCGATTGTCCTTTATTATTGTGCTTGTTTCTGTTCCAATCAGCTCTTCGTAGAAATTTATTGAATCTTCATGAACTGCCTTTTGTTCTTGTATAACATCTCCATTTGAGTTTGTGAGCCTTAGGACCTGATTTCTGAATTCCTTGATGAACATTTTTTATAAAAGAAAAAAGTATTTTTGTCTCCTAATGAAAGCCAATTTTCTCTAAATTTTTTCTTAACAAAGCTTTCCTCTTTAGAACAGAGATCTCTAAATCGTGTAAGAGCCTCTTTTTCCTCTAGTTTCGTTTTGGCTTCCTCTACTCTTTTATAAATCCCACTATATTTTTTCTGGTCTAACTTATTGAGCTTCCCTTTCAGTAATCTTAGTTTCTCATAAACTCTGAACATCTTTGTTCCATTAGTTCTGATGTTCCAAGTTTCATTAAGGATTTCATTAAATTCTTCATCTTTCATCCAAAAGTTAGAGAACTTAAAGGGTTTTTTCTGTTTTTTCTCCTTCTCCCAAAAGAGTTTCAAAGGGCAGTGATCAGAGATACCTGGTTGCAAAACCTGGATTTGGCTTCTTGGGTAAAACTTCACCCATTTTTCATTCACTAGGCCTCTATCAATTCTTCTCTTTATCATGTTGTCCGCCCCTCTAGAAATTGACCATGAAATAGATTATCCGAGGAAGACGGTTCAATGCATCTTATGTCTTGAAAATATTCATTGAAATCCTACATGTCTTGTGTTATGTCTGTCTCAGGCTATCTTTTATTTCTGAATCTTGTAACGTTAAAATCTCCCATAATAACCCATGGTTCATCATCCGTAATGTTTCTTCTCAAATCATTCCAAAGTGTCTTCCTCTCTGTCCTAGAGTTGCTTGCATAGACTACCGCAAAGAAGATTTTTACCCTTGTCACCAGATTGATAACTTCTGTCAAAATAACTTGCTTGCTTTAAAAAAAATCTTGACTTCAACCCTTATTTTATCCCATCCTACCCAGATTCCGCTTTTAACCCCATCAGAGTTATGCATAAATTCTCATTCTTCTTTGAAGCAACCCTAGGCAACATTCTCTATTTGACTTTGTCTAACTTTTGTTTCAATAATTCCAAATATTGTGATTTTTTTTTCTGATATTTTTCTAACCTCTCTTCTCTTTATAGGGTCATTTAACCCTCTAATATTTCATGTCATTAAGTTCATTAATAAAAAGAAGATGTTCCAGCTTTATTTCCTCTTCCTTTAGCTTTTATTCCTTTTTGTTTTTCCTATATAACAGGGATATAAGGAATTATATTTTCCTTAATTTGCTTACCTTGCTATTTTGGGATTTTTGTGTTTCTCTAGTCAACTTTCTTTTGAATTGGAGATTGATTGCATAGTTTCAACCGATTCAGCTGCATCTTCTTTATCTTTCTCATTTCTTTCACCCACTTCCCCTTTCTTGCTTTCTCCCACGCTTTCCCTTTTCACAACCTCTTCGGTATTGATTCTTGCTTTCGGTTCAAGTTTTTTTGTTACCTCTTCATTCTCAGCCTTTGATTCTGAATCTCTTACTAGTCTATCTTCCTTCCCTTGTTCTTCAAAACTCTGTTTTGAATTTTCTTCCTTATCTTAATCCTTCTTCTTACTCAATACTGGTTCTTTAGTAACTTCTTTTTGCCTTTCATTCTCAACCTTTCTTGTTATTCTTTCTGTTTCTTTTTTGACTCTGTCTCTTTCTCGAACTTCTTCTTTCTTTCTTCTTCAATCATTTTCCAGCACTTGTAACAGACATGTTCGAATGTACAGTCAAAGTATCTACTCGACCTCCACTCATATGAGATTCTCATAATTGTGGGTTCACATTTTCTATTCGTTGTCGTCGTATGGTGTGGAAGATTTGATCTCGGATGTATCTCAATACACATCCTAGCATAAGTCATATGCTCACATTTTCTGTAATTGGGTCCATGTAGAATGGACTCCCCAATAGGCTCGCAAAGTGACTTAATGCTTTAGGGTTATACATGTGGGGAGGGATGTTGCGCAATTGGAACCAAATTTGCACAGTTTCTTAATTATTATTCTTTTGGTGGTGTTGGATTTGATTATTTATTGGGTTGAATGGTATTTTATTGTAAGGGATTAGTCATTGTAATATCAAGTATTAGCTCCTTAAAGAGATCAAATAATTTTAAAATAATCAATATTGATATAGGAAAAACCAAAAAATATATGGTGAAAATAAATAAAATTAAAATAATCAAATACTAATATATAAATAGATTGAAGGGAAAAAAATCGATAAATCGAGAGAAATTAATTAATAAATAAATAAAACCTAAAAAGAGAAATTAATTAATTAATAAAAAGTAGGAAAGAGAGAAAAAAAATTAACATTTAATTAATAAATATATAATTTTAAAAAGCATTAACTCTATTTATTCACAGTGACTAAACGAGCTAATTTATGATAATATATACATTTAAATGAACTTTTATTAGTTCATATATTTAAATGTACTAGTTTTACATGTAAATATGTTAGCTTTTTTAAAAAATAAGATAATTAATATTGTGCTTGATACAAAGGCTATATAATCTAGTTGGAACTGAACTAGAAATTTGGTACAATAACAACTTCAATCACTTTATTTTGTTTTAAATCAATCATTTTTTATGATTTAAAATAAAGATGGTTAAAATTGGAAATAGAATTCCAATAAAATTGAATGTAGAATTTTATTTTATTAAAAAATAAGGTTAAATAAACAAATTATTTGATTGAGTTATTCCATTTCCCAAGACCCATTTCTTTTGAAAGGATGAACCCAATCAAGGTAAAAATGATTATTTTTATGATCTATATTTTGAAGAATTACCATTTACAATTTTCTAAAATCTTCTAATAGAAAATTGCTCAATTGCTATGTATTTTTTTCAATATATATTATATATACATATAATTATTATGTATTTAACCCAATATATTGATGACAAATATTCTAATATGATTGTTATATTCATTATTGACCATAGTTGACTGATATGGAGAATATAAGAAAATAATATATTAATGTATAGCGGTTATATCATGGTAAATTGATTTGTACAAATAAATTGTTTGAAAATAATTTCAAAGATAAGTTAGAGTTTTATTAATATTTTAGGAACTACTTTTATCAATTTTAATCATGATACATAGGTCGGTTTGACGATTCGACCGACACTAAATCGTTAAACCGAACCGTCGTCACTCGATTTAATCAATTCAATTTGATTTAGGAAATTAGGTCAATTTTTCATACAAATAAAATTGAAAAAGAAAAAAACTTATAGTTATAAAATAATAAATTTGACATATCTTATTTAAATAAATCTAAATTATAGAAAGGTTCAATTGAAGAATAATATAAAAAAAAAGTCTTATTACATTTTATCTAATTTTAAATTTTCATTTATCCCTTTTATAGTAAATGAATTAGGATAAATTGGAAAACAATTGTTTTAAAAATTAATTGTAATATCTGAAATGGGAAGCATAAATATCATGCATATGATTATGGAAGTTAATTATCTTCTTATTTTATTTATTCTTATTTAAATGCACTTATAGGAAAAAACGGAAGAAAAAATTAATGTTAGAGTTCTTGTTTTAGTCATTATCGGTTAGTTTTCTTAGTCATGATCTATAATCCTAAACGTTTTATCAATGTTTATCTAGACAAAACAAGATATTGATTCCTTATGTCAATAAGTCGATATTCATTGGCGAAGGTTTCAAGTTTACCGTAGGTTGGCTCTTCCAATTCTAAAACCGTCTTTTTGCTTCCTTCTAACTATGAGGGTTATGAGAAATAAAGTCATCGTCTATAAATCGGGGACCACAACCTTATTTATATTGTCTTTTATTTATTATTTAATTCATCATAAATATTAAATAAATATCTGGTTTCCAAACATAATAAATCGTATCATACTAAATACTAATAATCAAATGTGACTTAACCCAATAACTAAAATACTTTAATATATCATTTATTAATTGAGTTGTGAATAAATAATAGTCCATACACATCATTTACATATATTAAATCTAACAAACCCTCACATGGGCAATATATGTAAGTGTTCATCTTTATGCGCAACTAATATAGTTATCATTATTTAAGTCACTTGAAATCAATCTCGTCCATCAATTATATCAACATTGGATCAAAGAGATTTATATTACATTAGTTCGTAATTAAACTCATCAAGGATCACGAATGTTAATATAATCAAATGACTTAAATCTAGTATGGATGTGTAGCATAAAAATGACATTTAATGTGTAACATGTTTTTATTAAGATTATGTTAAAAAATGTTCTTCTAAATCTACATTGTTTCCCTTTTTTATGGAGAACTTTTTTTTGAAAATGTTCTTCTGAATCTACATTTGTGAGATATAAATCTTAAAATAAAATTTCTAATTGTAAATCTATATGTCACGATGACTTAATTGTGACAGAAAATAATAAGACTATGATTAGTGCTAGGGATGTAAATGAACCGAGCTGCTCGTGAGCTATTCGAATCTCGGCTCGACAAAAAGCTCGTTCGAGCTCGTTCGTTAGTCTTAACGAGCCGAGCTCAAGCTCGTTTAAAAGCTCGAAAATTTAAACGAGTCGAGCTTGAACTTCTCGTTATTCGGCTCGTAAGCTCACGAACATGTTTGTTTATAGGCTCGCTTATAAGTTCGCGAACAAGTTCGTTTATAGGCTCACGAACACGTTCGATTATAATATTGTTTAAATATAATTTGTAAATTATTAAAAAAAATAGTAATATGGAAATATATATTATAATAATTAATATTATTACATGATTATATTTATAATTTTAATGTTGTATTCATTTCATTGTTCAATTTATAAACGAGCTCTTAACGAGCTTTAAACGAACTTTCTAAACGAGCTTTAAACGAGTCGAGCACGAGCGGCTCGTGAGCTCAAATAAATCCATACGAGTTGAGTTCGAGCTCGATTGTAAAAGCTCGAAACGAGCTCGAGCCCGAATATATACTAGACGAGCCGAGCTCGAGCATGATACTGTTCGGCTCGGCTCATTTACATCCCTAATTAGTGCATTCAAAATTAGTATTATGTAAGTGTTTGAAATTACTGATCTTGGAAGAATGAGATTCTTCCTTGGCGTGGAAGTAAAACAGGGCAATGCAATTTTATATGTCAAAAGAAGTATGCTCCAGAGATTTTTAAAAGATTTGATATTATGCAGGGTAATCATGTGAGAAATCCAATAAATACAGGGGAAAAAATTAATAAAAATGAAGAAAGCAAAAAGATTGATTCTACAATGTACTAACAAATGATTGAGAGTTTGAGGTATTTGACAATTACAAATCCTAATATAATGTTTGCAGTTGGTATTGCTAGTAGATACATGAAAACTCTTACAGAAATACATCTAAGTTTGATAATGAGATCTGAGCTCTGTTAATTCTTAAGAACTTTGAATTTCTGTCCGAATTTGTATTCATACATTGAGGACTGATTTTTGTTTCAATTGTTCTTATCTGAATTAAAATCTCAGTACAGTTTCCAAGCTTCTGTGTGCAGTTGTGGTTATCTGGTACTGTCTCTGTTCTGTTTTGGGATTTAAACCTTGTTCAAGTACATAGCAATTTCTATGTATCGATTGAAACCACCCATGGAGTTTGCACAATCCACTTTTGATTATTATCATCTTGATTTAATCCATCCATGACTGGTTCACGTCCGACCCGGTAGTATTAATCGGACAAGAAAGGATTCTAAAACTGGCATTGTTGATCTTGAGAATTATCATAGTGGACCTGTTCAAAGAGGCAAGAATGGGAAGGATAAGCATGCTGCTAAAACCCATGCTAATATGGGAATGTTGATTCATCTATGGTTTCTAACTGCAATCTAAAGGTCAATTGTAATATTAATCCAGGTATTCTTTCTGATCATAGCACTAATAAAATTCCTGATAAGAAGTGAAGTTATGATATTGTGAACCATAGTGAGTCGAATGCTGATTGCCACATGATAGGAAATGATAGCAATAGGACATCGCCTGAAGGGGTTGAGGGATGTCAAAATCAAACTGTTTTTAAACCTCCTGTTGAATGTGTTCTAAATGTTTTTAAAAAATCAGGAATTACCTCTTGCACTTCTATTCATGAATTAAACATGCTTGGGAACAGGGGTTCTTGAATAACGATGATCTTCAATCTGTTGAACATAGTATGGGTAGTCTGGTTCTACTGGATAATAGATCTGGTGAACCAGAACAACCTTGTACTTGGAAAATTGAGGTTATTTTTGCAACCCTTAATGATTCAGAGCCTGGTGATTATTCTCATGATGCTAGTAAGGAGGTGCGGTCTTTAGTTGTTAGAAATCTGGGTTCTGAATTTAGACAGCAGGTTGGGATGAAATTGATTAGTGATGTCATAACTAGTGGGAAAGATGGGAAAGATACTGAGATGGGTGAGAAAGCTTCAAAGGGTTCTATTAACTGGGGTTGCTGAAGATGATCTAGAAGCTGAAGATAGTAAGCAGGTTGAGAAAGAGTTTGATGGAAAAGGAAATTCGGGTACAAAGGCTGCAGAGAAAGAAGTAATGCAAAAAGGGGTGAAAATGGAGTTCTGGATTCTAGAGGGAAGATGGATGATCTGTTTGAGAGTAGTGATTCTGGAGCTACAAAGAAGCCTGCTGACTACATGGAATCTCCTGATTGTATTCCGGGCATTATCCCTATTCTAATTAATGACAATCATAAAGGAGTTAATTCTATTGTTGGTTTTGGGAATTTTGTTGTGAAACAAGCTGGCATTGCCTTGAGTAATGCTGATGAAAATTAGAAGAATTTGAGTCCAAATTGTGATGATGATCAAGTCCTAAAGCGGAATATGGAAGATGGATCTTACACGTCTGAACTATTTTCAGCTACTATTTTCTAAGCTGATGGAGTATGAGGATATTGAAGTGAGGAAGCAAGAAGGTAAAATGGGATGATGTTTGTAATTCCAAGAAAGAAGGGGTCTTGGTATCAAAAACTAGATGGAATGGAACAAAACGTTAACCTATAAACACTTTTGGGCAATTGCAAAAAAGAAAGATTCGCTTTGGGACAAATGGGTACATTTCAGAATCCTGAAAGTGGAGAGAAATATTTGGACTTACAAGGTGAAGGAGAACATGTCTTGGTCGTTAAAGAAGATCCTAAAACTAAAACAAAGTGTGGGACGACTATATCAAGTCAGATTTGGTGATGGTAGGGGCACTCTATTCTGGTATCCGTGGTTCAAAGGAGTCTCCCTCCTTATGAGATATGAAATCGGAAACATCTGAATAAGAAGAAGACAGCAGCTAGCAACCGTGTGTGATGTTAAGGAAGGTCAATGCAATGATATTATAAGATTAAATCCGGATGGGGCAAGAATCTTTTAGGCTGTTAATCGTATAACATTTCATGAAAGGCCTGATGTGCATGAATAGAAGGTTGAGATCAATAACAAATTTAGCTAGTTTAGCATGGCAATGCATTCTCTCTCGAGGGCAGATTGTGGAGTGGCATCATAGCGTATGGTCTTCTAGGATTATACCTAGACATCAGATTACGCTTTGGCTTGTTCATAGAGGTAAATTGATGACTAGAGATCGCTTGAGCAGGTTAATGACTATCCCTAACACTAGCTGCATGTGTCCTATGCATTGATTGTGAAGAGTCAATCTCTCATTTAAGGAAAGTTTCTCATCAATTTCAGTTTACAAATCCCCTTGTTTGAATGGAGTTGTATAAGAAATTTAATGCTTTCAAAGATTAAAGAAAATTCATTTAAAACTAATTTATTCAAATGTTTCTATGAATGCCTTATGTATCATGTTTGGATGGAGAGAAATGCTAGAATGTTCTCTAGAACAAGGAGAAATAAAGAACAGGTTTGGAATGATATTGTTGTTGATAATTTATATCTTATTCACACATGGAGAAGAATTCCAATCACTATAAGGAATTGGGAGCTTTGTCAAAGATAGTAATAATGTGTGATAGAAAAATTTATGCTTGGTTGCAAGTTTTTGGATACTCAAGATGTTGCTAGTTTTGTTAAAAAAATGTTGTTTGCTTGCTGTATTTTTTTGTGAGTTTGTTTGTATGCTGTATTTTTTTTAAGTGTTTGTTTGCTTTTAAAATTAGGACAAAAGATTGTTTTGCCATAATTTTAAAACTCTTGTATCTTTCCTTCCTTTTAGAATTTTAATTAAATGACAATAAATCATTTTTCAACTTAAAAAAAATACTTAGATATGTGAAAGGAACTTTAGAGTTGGAAATTCACTATGAGCAAGAAAAAAATAGGTAAACTCATTTATGCTGGAGATACAAATGATAGGAAAGTTATTCTGGATATTAGTTTATGATTGGAAGGGGTTGTGTCATGGTCTTCGAAAAAGTAGTCCATTGTGATATTGTCAACAACTGAAGTTGAATTAGTAACTGCTACTTCAGAAGTTTGTCAAGTTGTATGGATGAAAAAAAAAACTGAATGCTCTTCACTTTTCTCATAAAAAGTGTACTATTATGTATTGTGACAGTGCTTGTACCATCAAACTATAAAAAAAAAAATACAATTTTGCATGAAAAACAAACATATACATTGATGATATCATTATATTATAGAGTTGTCTAATGATAAGTTAATCAAATTAATTCACTCCCAGGGTCCTATAAACAAGTGGCTGACATATTGACCAAGGGTTTTAAGACTGAAACTTTTGAAAAACTAAGGAAAGCGTGTTACTGAGTTAAACTAGATGCATCTGCATAAGTTTAAGAGAGTTTTGTTGGATATTTCACTCATGTTTAATTAGTTAATGACTGATATTTTTATATATACAGTTAGTGTGTAGTGGGTAATTTTTCCTTATCAGTTTTCATTTGAAACTGATGAACTAGTATATTTGTAATGTTTGATTTGGTTTGCTTTGGTAATAGAAAGGAACTTCTTCTTATGCTCTAAATTTTGTCGACAAGCAGTGACGAATCTATATAGGGGCTCGGGTGGGCTGATTTCCACCCCGAATTTTTTTTTTTTTTTTTTTTTACGGTAGAAATATGACATTACCCTTGATTTTTTTAAAAAATTAATATAATTCATTGTTTTTTATTTAATTATTAAAAAAATGGTAAAACTTTTCTTTTATATACTTGTTTTTTTTAAAATTTTCTCGTTATTATTTTTAAGCCCACCCTAATTTTTTTTCAAATCCACCCCAGTTCGAAATCCTGGGTCCGTCCCTGCCAACAAGAGTTATACATAAAATTATAATCCGACGAGAACTATGTTAAGTTGGTTTATAATTACTTGGGTCTTTTCTTTTCGATTTTGCTTACCCGTAATTCAAATTACTGGTTAATATATATATATATATATATATATATATATATATATATATATATATATATATATATATATATATATATATATTTATATATATATATATATATTTAAATAATATGTTTATTGATTATACTATTGATAATAACAAAAAAAAAAAATCCACATAAATGATGTAACAATTATCCTAATATATATATATAATTCAAAATTGAATTTATAAATGAGTGAATAATATTTTTGAATAAATATACAAACAAATATAAACATTTGGTTATAACTATCCTTCGACCACCAAAATAATTAAAAAAGAAAAAAAAAATAGAGCTTACCTTTATTTAAAACAAAATAATAATATTAGATGCCATTCAAAAAATAGTCGGCAGAGATTCTTTCGATATCATTTGATTGATTTATTCGGTTTGCTATACTTCATCACTAATCTCTACTGATTTTTTGAGTCAACTTTAAAATCACAAGATTGTTCGATCTTCGTCATTAAAATTTTAATTATTATAAATATTTCATTATTTAAACCTAAATTTTTATTTAATTGTTTTGATTTTGTTGATATTATATTTAATTTAATTTTAATATTTAACTCATTATTTGAATTAATGAAAATTAATTTATTTTTTAAAAAATAAAATAAACTTAAATTCAGTATATTTTACTGAATGAAAATATTTATATAAATAGAAAAAATATGACACCAACGGAAATTTAATTTCTTTCCTCTTAGAACACATTTGAGCATTTTAGACATCTAATAAATAGGTAATATAATAATATAATAAGTTTATTTAACAAAGAAGAAGGTGAGACAAGCTATTATTGTCTATATTTGTAGTCATTTTTTTTATTCCCAAAATTTTCATTTGTTACTCTTTATTTTGTTTGTTTAAACACCTTTTAGCTTTATATTTATTATTTAAAAATTATTTTTAATCAAAAAAAAATTGAAACAATATTTAGTTGACAATAAATTCAAGAGATTTAATCGAATTGACTCGTCTAGCTGTATATTTACATCATTTTACTTACATATCCAAATATTTCATACTAAATTAATATTAAAATTCATAATTATAATGAATTTCCTAATAATATTTGGAATAATTATTTCCTAATTAAAGAAGGTTTATTTATTTTCTAATATAATTTTGTTCAGAAATAATATAGTGCAAACTGCTATAAACTGCTATTTCATTTACCTTTTTACCCCTACATTTTTTCTTCCTTGTTCTCTTAATACCCATATATAAACCCTATCGACAAGGGGCTTTTGATTCTTGTACATCTGCGGCGGCGGCGACGACGACGGCGACGGCGGCGGCAATGGTGAAGCGCAATAGAGCAGCAAAAGTAGAAGAGCGTTCAGTGTATTTCGATACCAGCCTCGACACTCATATTCTTCTCACCGTCTCCGATTCTGATACTGTTTCCGACATCAGAAGTATTTCTCTCCTTCCTTCTCTCATCCTCACTTCATTCTATTTAGGCATAAGTATTGAATATTCCCGCACTAGGCTGGTGTTTGTTTAAATGCAGTCTTATTATGATAAGTTTTAGTCAAAAAGATTTGATGGGTTTTTTGTTTTATGTTCTTGCAATTGGTCTATCAGTGTGTTACAGTATTCTATTCTTGACTTTTAATGTTATTAATATGCAGAAAAGATTGTCCATGAGCACCTACGGTGCTTTCCTATCTTTGGTCCGATTGAAGTCCACGCATTAAAGGTATGCTAATTTACCAGATAGTGAAAATGGTTAATTAATGATCTTTGTTGGTTTATATGTCCTTTGAGTCTCATTTATCATGTGACTTATTTTCAGGTAAAGCGTAAAGGAAACTTCTATCACCTATCTGAGTCCATGCTAGTCAGATGTGCTTTTGAAGGTGTTACGAAAAGTTGGTTTCTTTCTGTTGATGCTTCCAGTTTGAATAGGCTGAACGCATTAGAACCTTTGAGCCTTGATACTGCTTCAAAGGAAAAAGGCAAGTTTAAGAAAAATTTCAATTATGTAGCATACTATTATCCTCTAGAAGAGAGTTTGATTGTTGTATTTGATATTTTATACAGGATTTGCATTGCTCAAGGAGCCAAAAAATGATTTAGCTATCTCAGGAAAGGCAGGTAAGAATGATTTAGAAAAACGATTAGTATGTGCTAAAGAGAGACCTTGCCGGAGTTCATCTACTTATAGCACTCTAAGTTCAGGTACTCTAGGAACCCTAGGAAAGGATGTTGATTGCAAGGAAGATGATTCTGGAAATAAGATTGGTTATGTGCAATTTAACTCACCTGAAGAAGCTTTAAAACCTAGCCCACGTGGAAAGAAGCAAAAAAGAAGAAGAAAGAGTCTGCAAGAGCACAATAATGAAGATGGTGCTGTTCAACCCTCTCATTTTCAAGAAGTTACCGAAAATGATTATGCACTTGTTATATATGATGGTTCCAATAATGCAGCAGAGTTTGTTCCTGAAGAGACTCTGTTATGCCCTATAGTCCCTCTGAACGTCGAGCAACCAAAAGTACCTGCATCAACTGGTAAGCAGTTTTTAAAAATATCGTTTTGGTACAGCTTAATTTTCATGGTCAAGTTTCTTTTCATGACTTGGGGTACTATTGTGATTTAGGAATTGATACTAATGGAATAGCTAATGCTACTGCAAATGACAAAAGTAATACCTCCAAAGTGGGTGCTACGATTGGATCGAAAGAAAGGAAGCATACAAAAAAAAAGCAATCTAGAGACCAGGGAATACTGGCTTCACCCTCTTTTCATGGTTATAGTAATGCTGACAAGCGTGGTGCAGAAATTGGTTCTGAAGATAAAGACCCTTCCAATGATAAAACTAATAAAAAGAGGAAATTGCCAAGTAACCATGCTATTTCAAGTCAGGATGCCGCAGATAGACAGAATAATGAAGTAATAGTCAAAGATTCCAAGAACTCTACTCCTGATGAAAGACCAAGAAAGAGATCCAAGAAATCTGTTGCTCCAAACCCAGATCTTTCAAGCATGGAGGATGCAATTGGCAAAGGAAAAATTGCTATTGACGAGGCTCATAATACTGGTGAGAAAAAAGAAATTTCATTTGGTGATCGTGAGAAGTTTGATCCTTCACATCAGAATGATACTAATGGATATGTTAAAGAAGTGACAAGCTCAGCTGAGTTCCTTGGTACCAACAAGGGGAAAGAGTTGGAGAAATCTAACAATGGCAAAAAATTGAAAAAGAGTACCAAGAGATCTGTTGTAGTAAAGGCAGATGCATTAAGCTTGGAGAATGACTGCATATTGGAAAATAAAACTGATGAGAAAATAGAAGCAGGGGCTCATAATACTGGTGAGAGAAGAGAAATTGCATTTGATGATCGTGAGATGTTTGATCCTTCACATCAGAATGATACTAATGGATATGTTAAAGAAGCAAAAAGCTCAGCTGAGATCGTTGGTACCAACAAGGGTAAGGAGTCGGAGAAATCTAACAATGGCAAAAAGTTGAAAAAGAGTACCAAGAGATCTGTTGTAGTAAAGGCAAATGCATTAAGCATGGATAATGACTGCATATTGGAAAATAAAACTGATGAGAAAATAGAAGCAGAAGCTCATAATACTGGTGAGAGAAAAGAAATTTCATTTGGTGATCGTGAGAAGTTTGATCCTTCACATCAGAATGATACTAATGGATATGTTAAAGATGCAACAAGCTCAGCTGAGGTCGTTGGTACCAACAAGGGGAAGGAGTCGGAGAAATCTAACAATGGAAAAAAGTTGAAAAAGAGTACCAAGAGATCTGTTGTAGTAAAGGCAAATGCATTAAGCATGGATAATGACTGCATATTGGAAAATAAAACTGATGAGAAAATAGAAGCAGAAGCTCATAATACTGGTGAGAGAAAAGAAATTTCATTTGGTGATCGTGAGAAGTTTGATCCTTCACATCAGAATGATACTAATGGATATGTTAAAGATGCAACAAGCTCAGCTGAGGTCGTTGGTACCAACAAGGGGAAGGAGTCGGAGAAATCTAACAATGGCAAAAAATTGAAAAAGAGTACCAAGAGATCTGTTGTAGTAAAGGAAAATGCATTAAGCATGGAGAATGACTGCATATTGGAAAATAAAACTGATGAGAAAATAGAAGCCCCAAATGAGAAGAAGGATCATGAAATTATGCTATCTGAGGAGGCTGGTCCAGAACTGCCGATTGGAAAAGCAGTGGCCACTTTTAATTCCGAAGCCAACGAGGTCAAAGAACTTGAAAATACTATCACTGAGCAGAGGAAAAACTTGAAAGCCAAGAAATCTGTTGCCCAAAAACCCAGTGCATCAATCATGGTGAATGATAACCTTCAATCTGAAATTTCTCTTACCGATCACGCTAATAAAACTTACAAGAAAGAAGAATTGCACCGTGAAGATGATCCTGATAGGCAGATTAAAGAAGTAGGTTCTGCTGAGCTCAATGATACCAACAATATCAGAGAACCCGTGAAATCTATCACCGAGAAAACAAAGAAAAAGAGATCTATCAAACTTGTTGCTGTAAATCCTGCAACAACGAGTGAGAAGAATGCTAACTCTATGAGTGATGTTTATGCCACTGACCTCACTTACAAATCTGATGAAAGAAGAGAATTGCCAGATGATGATGAAGCTATGCTGTCAGAAAGGGGTGATGCCCCAATCAGAAAGGAAGCAGAATCCCTTTTGGCAAATCAAGTAATTGAAGCACCCGAAGAAAATCCCAAAAATTCAGTGAGTTTAAAGAAGGTTAAAATGACACAGTCTTCCTCAAATGTTAACTTGAAGGAGCAAAGTCCAATTGACTTCATTGCAAAAGATGCTGGCAGTAAGGATGAGAAAGTGGGAAAGAAAATGAAAAAACATAAAGTTCTTAATGTTAAAAGTCATCCAGATTTGCCTTCTGAAGTGAAAGAGGTTGCTAGCCAAGTATTTAACCCTCAATCGGACACATTTGTACAGGAAGAAGCATCTGGCACTGAAGAACATAGTAAATCATTGAAGAGTGGCCCCGAGAATCAGTTGGCTGGAAGAGTACTGGAGGAAGATAGTAATTCAAATTCAGCAGATTTAAGCTCCACTTTACAAGAAACAGCCATCAATAGTAATCTTAAGTCAGAAGGTAATTCTCTTAACTTCAAGGATTACTTTGTCTCTGAAGCAAATAGATCAAACGACCAGCCCAAAGTTACCAAGGAAAAGAAGAGACCATCTCGTGACTTGAGTTCTAGTGATATCCAATTTCAGGAGGCATCTTCAAAAGTTGAGCCTAAATCTATGTCCAAAGGTATTTCAGAATCTCGTAAACTTCATCAAATCAAGATTGTTCCTGAAGAAGCTGGATTGACCGATACAAATGGTTTGGAGATGAGGAGCCCTGCACTCGCAAACCTGAAGAAGAAGAATACTGAATCTTCAAGAGTACCTATATCGAGATCAGAAACATCTGAAAGACATTTGCAGAATATAGAGAAATCGAGCAGGCAGGCTGAAGTTTCAAAGGCTTCCAGAAATAAAATTGGGAAAATTATTAACAGCTCACAAAACAAGAAGAGTTTGTTGGCTAGGTCTGGTACAATTTTTCGGGATGCTAGCAGCGAGAGTTCCAAGGATGATAATGGAAAGGAATCTGCAGATTCTAGCACCAAGTCTCCATCAGATAGTTCATCTTCCTCATCATCAGCATACTCTGATGCTAGCAATTTTAGATCAAGTTCACAAAGAAATGGTAACATAAGTTTCTTTTATTTTTTCCATTTCTTTGGTGAATAAGGTTTGCCCGTAAAGAAACCTATGAAATAGTTAGAAATGATTTTCTTACACTTTGATGTTGACTAAGGTTTACTTTTCTTAATTTGTTGCAGAGTCTTTTAGCATCAAGGGAAAGGAATCTGGAAGGAAAAATATCAATGAACTAAGGTACGAACAAATAGTAGTATTCTTTTTTTGGAAAAATGGCTTAATTGTCAATTTATTGAAAAAACATCCCATAGTAGTATGGTTTTTACGGTATACAGTCAGTCATATTCTTTATTCATACCTGAGAATGAGATTTTAGAATCCCATAGTGGTCCCATTTTGTTTATCTATCTGAATAAGATATAAGAAGTTTGAAAACTATACTTATTGATGATGTACACATTCAGAAATTTATTTATTTAAAAAGTGTTTCCAATTTGTCTGGCATATGTAGAGAAGCATATTAGCCATTATAAATCTTCTAAGCTTTTTATCCCCTTTTAATTTCATGCTAACAGAACTCCAGCCTCAAAAAAGCTAAGCTTGGACACGATTCTGAAGAGTTCGAGCAGATTCAAGAAGGCCAGGCTCACCGCAGTTGAATCGCAACTTGAAGATTCAGAGAGCCAGCCTGTGGATATTGTTCCTGAGAGTCAAGTTTAAACATTATTTTTATCCATTATTTTATGGTCTGTCTCTAAGAGTTGTTTGGTTAGTTTTTTTGTTGGTATGTTGTCAACCAACCATACTACTTCTAAGCAATTTTGTTTTTGTTTCTGTTGCTTGCTTAGTTGGAGGATTACTTTGTTGTTTTTGGTAAACTGCTTTAAAGCTTGTATAACATATAAATTGATCTTTCCAAAATGTTATATGAGTAGGTTTTGTTAGGTTATTTATTTGTACAAAAAATAAATATCCAACCAGAGAATGTATCACTTATTGTTACATATTTGTATCTAATTCCAACCATTATTATAATAATATATATGCATTAGAAGTTAAAACTCGTAAATAATATGATAATAATAAACTAATATCACGAGAAAATTATTTTATTGCAATGAGATACCATTTGAGAGTTGTTTACACTCTTTTGAAAAATTGATAAAAATTAGGTCACCAATCACACAAAATTTTTTAAATAAAAATTCATAAGTTTATTATTTAACAATATACTTGTTTCAATCAATATATTATTGACTGTTCTAAGTTTATTTATATGTAAAATAAAAAGATTTCAACAATTGAAATCACTGCATATATACCCTTTATTAACCATAATTTACCAGAAACATCTCTGTCCAGTTGTTCTATACCAATTATGAAATTTTTTATAAAATACAAAAAAAAAATAAGAAGTTTCGCTTTTGATTGTACAATCAATTGATAGCTAGTCATTCTTTAATGAATGATCACTATTCATGAATAGACTCTATTTGATCAATCATTGGAATAATCGAGAGTTTCAAGTAACTAAATAAGTCGCAAAGGTAGTAAAATAGTGATGAATCGTGTTAGTGAGACGAGTCATATAAAAAAATTCGTCTATTTTCAATCTCTAGTGAAATTTGAATTAGTATTTATCTATCACAATTATTGTGAGAAGACATCTAAAATAAAATAAATAAATAATAAGTATTGAAACCTACATTTGTTAAGCCTTTTAAAAAAAGTTTTAAAATTTGTAAATTTTAATTCATCTTATGCAATTTTTTTTTGAAGAGAAGCACAGTTGAGAATTTTTTATTTTTTTTTAAATTGAGTTTTCTCTCCTACAGTGTCAAATTGTAAAATTATTAATCTATAACTATTCAAAAGAAAGTCTCACATTAATTAATTAAAAATCACTCATATATATCATATACACTCTCCATTTAAACAATAACATTCAATAAAAACAATACATATTTATCAACTATTTAAAATATATCAAAATATCATACTAAATAGATTAATTAATTTATAAATTTACTTTATATCATACTAAAATAATTTTAAAAATAGTTTAACTATTTTTATCTAAGTATTATTAATTTTAAATTATAAGATATTTTATAATAAAAAATTTAAAACAATTATGTAACAAATATTCCAAATATTAAAATAAAATACTAATATATTTAAGTCGATATTTTTTTTTTGTCTTCTTTTGAATTAATTTTTTAAATTATTAATAATCTTTTAAAAAATGTTTTAAACAGTAAATAAATATTTATTATTTTAATTTATAATATTATATCCGTACATATTTTATATAAAATATTATATTATTATTGTTAAATAAAAATTAATATTAATATTATTACTTAACAAAATATAATAATTATATTATTTTACAAAAATAATTATTAATAAAAAAAAACTAGAAAATGCTTAATAAAAATATTAAGAAATTGAAAACAAAAAAGTAAAATATATATATTGTTATTATATGAAGCAAAATCACAAAAAGTAATCTTACAAATATAGATAAAGTTTTAAAAAATAAAATATACCAATGATCGAGATAAAAAGATATAAAAAAAAACAGTAGATTTTTTTCAAATTTTAATTTACTACAAACTTTAATTATAAAATTGGACCACTTTATCATAGAGCTAGAATCAATATTTAGGTAGTCTAAAGTTCACAAGCTTCCATTTTCTCCCACAATTGCTATGCCAAAGTCCTTTATTGGATCATGTTGGTATGCAGATTAGATGAAGGGCAATTCAAACATGTATTAAATAAGAGGAATTCAATTTCTAACTCCTCAAGGATTTAAGTTCTACATGTAATCAATGAAATCATCTCATGAAGGAATCAACCACAACAAATCTTGCAAAATTGCTTAAGTTCAAACATTGCGTTTCTTCCTCTTTTATTTCCTTTTAGAAAGTTTGTTTAATATATATATATATATATATATATGCCACATCTATTATCACGCTTTCAATTACAATCGACCGAAAGTTTGTTCAATATTATATACCTTAAAATTTGTAAACTTTTTGTTCAATATTATATACCTATAAAATTTGTAAATTGGCAAGCTGTTCTAAAGTTAACAAGGGATTACATGTGTTTATAATCATTCATTTTTTAAAATAAAAAATAATAATTATTTGTTAAAAAAAATTCAATTTTTTTGATACGAAAAGATATAATCTAAATACACGATAAAAGAAGATATAAAGATAAAAGGGTAAATAATAATAAATAACACAAGATATAACGAGGTTCGACCAATATTGTCTATATCCTCGAAGAATCGTCCATTCTATTGATTTTTAATGGAATAATAATTCAAGTAACCATATGTTACAATGTCTTTATTTATACGAGTACGGGTACATCAAAAGCCAAAAAGACTAAACAATACTTATAAACTCAATAAATGCTTAAAGTCCATTATAATATATAATTTAATAGAATATGAGCCCGAAACCCAACAATCTCCACCTTGGGCGAATACCACGCTTAATGAAATGTAATGAATAAATTACAAATTCAACAATCTCTATATTGACGTATTTTACGTCCCTTAGGAAATACACGAGCCATACCCATCAATCTTCACCTTAACAAAAGTCAAGCCATCAAGAAATAAGTGGGGTTTAACACTTCAATCTTCTCCTTTGCTCGAGCATTAGATAATTTTTCATACCTCCACTTCCACTCAAGAGCCCTTAGAAGAATAACAATCTCACCATCACGTAGACCGTGTCATCAAAAGATTATGGACTGCACATCAATCTTCACTGCTCGATCCATTCACAAGATAAATCATTATACCTCCACTTCCACTCGAAAGCTTTTAGAAGATAAAATCATAAAGTTTATAACAACAAATAAATTTGGGTAACCACGTTATTTCAATGATGGGAGACATTCAACAACTCTTCCCAATATTTGTTCATACCTGTCAATATATACGGAAACTAGAATTAACAAATCCTTATTATGTCAAAATAATTTTTACCCTTATTTACCACAAATTGAGTGTCTTATTTTCAAGTCCAACAATCGACTAAAACCCAAGACGAACTTTCAACATCTACTTTTTCAAAATCAGATATTTATCGAAAATTGAGGACAACCAAAACAAACTTCCATCGTCTACTTTCTCAAAATAAGATATCGATCGAAAGCGAGAAGACCCAAGACGAATTTTTATCGTCTACTTCGTAACAAATAAATCAGGTTATCTCGACATCTATTTTTTCAAGCTCAAGATCTGACAAAACATTTGTCATTCATCTTGCCTTGAACGTTGCATACTCAACCAACTTGAACCTTAAACTTCTCTTTAAATAAATTAACTTACAATTTGCTAGTTTTTTCAACCCAAAAACGACTAATAATTAAAGAATATCCTTTCAAGATTCACCATCTCTCTTCAATTGTCTTCACAAATGCTTCAAATGATCATCTATAGTTTCTCCAAAAGAAATCATGAATATTCTTCCATTTTAATTGATCAAACTCATCTAGCCTTTTTTTCACGACTAGAAATCTCATTCAAGGTCTCAATCATCTCCTCAATAAGATGACAAATCAATCATATCATTCATCTAAACTATGATCCACAATGCATAGACAATTAAGATAGAACAAAAGAGGTAACAAAATCATCACCTTTGAATTAGTTGAGTCTCTAAATCTAGCCCCTTTTTTATGACTAGGAATCTCACTCAAGATTTTATTTATCTTCTCACATTAGAAGATAATGCAATTATTTCTTCTTGGTTCGTTTAAGAGTTGCTATCAAAATATCTCCATTTCAACTTATAAGTGTCTTTCACATGTCTTTCTTTTCTTGGTCTTTCATTCATATTGTGTGTTAACTAGAATTTTATCAATCCTTAATCACCCGCCAAATCAATGCAATCTTGCAATTTGACCCGAATGATTGCCCTGTCAACATGTCGACAATATTGTAATCGGTAAACACCATTTTGATAACAACTTTTCATACTCGATCATGTTTTTGTCAAATGTAAAACACATAATCTCACCATCGTTTTCATCTTGATTAGCTCTTCTAATATGTTTCTTCAAAAAGATAAAATGTCATAACCAAAAAGATACAAACTTGTTTGTCCCAAACAAGTCAAATAAAACTCAAATTAGGAATAAACTTTATGCCCCAACTTCGAGACGTCCTAACATTGATCCGACTGTTAAATATGTAGAGGAATGAGTTACCAACCTCTTTACAAAATCTCAGCTCAATTGGACTCTGTTTGAATCTGCGATTGTCAGTTTGATGAATCCTACGCGACTATATTGGCGAAAATATACTGCTAGATTTTCTCTCTTTGCCTCTCTTTTAATTTTGACTTTTTCAATAACAGTTTTCTAAAGAAAAATCTCTCTAAACTCATTTTATCCGAGAATTTCTTCAAGTCAAAGCCCTCGACATAATGAAATTTTTGCTACTCTTGACTATCTCTAAGTGTATGTCAATAAGAGCTTCAAATAATGTCACTCATGTATGTCAAGACAACAATCAGTTATAAAACCTCCAACTAATTTTATACAAACATAAAAATGTATCGTTTGTTATCCACATTCTTCTAGCCAAATCATGCATATAAAGAATCTAACAAATCATTTATATAATTAGTGCACCCTTCACTCATACCTTAGAAATTATCATAACATCGATTAGAAACTTTATGTTGAATTGGAATTGATCTATTCACCTTAAAAAAACGCCCATTTTATTTTTTAAATCCAAAAAAAATGGGTTCTTGTTCTTAACCTCTAGATCAGAATTGCAACTTAAAGGATGATTAAAATAGTTTTTAAATCTGATAGCGAGCATTTCTAAACCATTCTTGATCGATTTGGAGGGTGTTGGCTCGATTTCACAAATTTTCATTAAACTCTAGGTTTGTAATTGGTACTTAGTGTAGATTTAAGTTAGACGGTTGTTTATTATAGTTGCATATTAGTTCCTAGAGATACAATAAATCTTTCCAAAAGCTTAAAAATTCAATTTTGGTTAAAAATCAAGAAACCCATTTTCTTGTCAAGATTCCTGTCGAAACTCCAACGACACCCCGACTTGTTGAATGACGACCTTTGGAATGTGAAGAAAGATCATGAGAAAATTAATTTTTGTATTTTTTAAATGCAAGATATATGAACAAATGTCAAGACAAAAAGTTTAAAATAGAGACAATCACTTTTGACGGGTAAGAATGATAAAACGCCTAGGTCCTTTCTTAATTGAAACAAAGGTAGGGACCTATACTTTTTTATAGAAGACATGAAAAGAAAAACCGGAGAGAAGGATTGGTTTATGGCATAGGCGGGAGAGGCACAAGCTAATCTTTTACTGGATGAAGGCCGGGGGCGGTATAAAGGATAGGCTAGTCCAGCTAGATTCTCTAAAGCTAAAAAGGTAGTTGACCCGAGGCATCTTCTTACCACGTGATAAACAAAAGGGAACCTCCGATCAGAGCTCTAGTGCGCCTCAAAATCCAAAGGCAAGCTAGAGCGATAGAAAGGATAGACCCTCGCGCGAACTACTAGAAAATGGTGAGACTACTTTGAAAGAGGCGGGACACATCGATGTGTTGGTCGAATTTCATCAATTAAGGCAGCAAGGCAGCTTGAAGGACTATCATAGCAAGTGGATGGAGCTCAAGTCCTTGTCATCGACTAGTTACTCAAGAAATTTTGTTTGAACACACAAAATATTTTTTTCCCTTAATTTTAGAAGAAATTAGGTAGACTATGAAAACCAAAATTAATTTAAAATCAACCCAAAACTTATAAATTCCAAATGAGAGGGTCGAAGAGAGAGGTCAATAAAAAGAGGTTAATTTTTTTTAAGTTTCAAAATTTTGTTTAATTTTATTAAGAAAAATATTGACAATTTTATTTTAAGTTATGTACAAACTTGAGAGACTTCAACAAATAAATAAATGTAATTTTTGTGAGAATAAACACAGTTATAAATAGTTCCATCTTTCATAATTCTAAACCTACCTTGTTAATCTCTTAATTTCTGCTACCTACCTACTTATGCGAGTTTCGAGATTTCAATGCTTTTCTTCTTCAATCCCGTCCAATTTTTGACAAGTAAAAGTTCAATTGGGACATTGTCTTCAATCTCTTCCCTTCTCCATCAGCTCCTGACTGAATACAATCTGGATGCTCATGATCTCACAAGCCTAGACGCTTCATGTTCCTTCTTCAGCCGGATTGCTCAAGGCGAAGAAACCCTCTCATGGACAGAGGCTGCAGCTTTGGATCTCTGCAAGAAGAAACTTCTCAGCTTTGAGTCTATGACAGCGCCCGTGAATTCTGTTCCAGGTGGGGGAAATCTCAAGTGCTAATCGGACCGGTCATAGCATTGGGGTCAACAATTTATATGAACTATCATAGACATTTAGTATCACTCTCCTCTTTGAGGAGAGATGGATTTCTCCTCTGGATTCAAAACCCTTTTCAATGACCATTTTCTCACCTTTCATCTTCTAATCTGAACTCAGTCTGAGAATAAGATGGATTGAGAAAAAAAAGTTAGATTAAATTTCAGGATTTTTAATCTGTATACAAAACTCTATTTCAAAGAAATGATTATTACCTTTCATCTTCCAATCAGAACTCCATTGATAATCACCTAATAAATCTTAATCTTCTGTATCATCTGTGGTTTATTTGTGCTCTATTACTTGTGATAACAGTTTATTTATAAACTTTCAAATGAGAAGCGGCGGCTATTTGAGAAAATGTTGCTAGGTTAAGTTCCGGACATTTCCTATGGGCTCACCAGGTCCAGTTTTGTTAATTAGACTTTAAAATTTTATCAATTATTTGTGAAATGGATTTAAACTTATAATAAAAATTATATTGGGTTTGTCGAATCAGAAACAAGAAAATTATTTTCAACTTTAAATTATTCATTTAGTCCAATTTTTTTTTAACTAATATATAAAAAAATTATTTACAATTTCAACCTGAACATGAAGCATTTTATCCTGGAAATTGCTTCTATGTGTGACTTCATTTTTTAAGACAAACAGTAAAGTACAATCTAATAAATCATAAATTTGAATTTAAATTATATAATAATATTATATTGCACCAGATTAAATGCGAAAAATATTATTTTAACCACAATAAATATTTGTTAAGAAGTCTGCAAAAGTTATCCAGTTCCATTAATATTCCAACCTATTGAGTACTTATCAAAACAACCATCATCCATGCATTCACATACAAAAACTATAGTTGATATTCCAACATATTGAGCACTCATCAAAAAAGAACAATCATCCATGTATCCACATCCAAATTAATATTAACTATACCTCAAAAATTAGTTTTGAAAATGTAATTATAATATAAAAATAAATGAAAAGAGATTGAAATTAATCTTTACTTATCAATATCAATATGAAGGCTAAAATATTGTGTGAAGGATTGAGTTACTTTCTAAATCTAAAAATATGAGTTTATGTATGAGCTTAATTTTCAATTGGAATTTTTACACACAAAATAAAGATCTTCAATTGTCGAGCTAAATTTAAGTTATTATGCATAAATTCAAACACATAAATTTTTGCAGTTTTACTTCCCACATATTTAAATCCTCATATTATCCTATTTTCATTTTGTGCTGAAAATCATTTTATAAGGTGATGTTCTAACCTTCCATCCTCTAATGAGATACCTGATTACCTTGTCCATTATAAATTATCACGTTTTCGAAATCTTGATCGACTTTGTATTCTTCGATTACGCCACCGACTCTCCATATGCGTTTTGGTTAGCTAGAACGTTTGTCCAAATGCAACCCCACTACAAACAAATCAACAATTCTAAAGAACACATTCCCTATTTCTAGGATGGGAATTGAACCTACCACCCTCTTATGACGATTTAATTATGCCCTTGTTTTTCATATACGTTCCCAATGTCAACAATTTGATTAGAACTAGGGTTATGTGAACACGGTGAGACAAACATAACTGTGGTATCAAACTCGTAATATAATAAATTATATATTGTTTTAAAGAGAAGTTAGACCGTTGTATTTACATTAAAAAAATAATTTTAAAAAAGTCACTAAAAATTCAAGAGAGAAACAATTACAAATTTCAAACATATCACGTTGTTAAAAAAAAACTTTAAAAAAAGAGACAACATGCTGGACAACTAACTATTTTGATATATTTCAAAAATAATTTAAAGTCTAAATTGAAAAGATGGTAAATCAGGATAACCTTACCTATCCTCTCAAAATGTAAGTCTGTAAATCAAACTCAAATTTAAAACACTTATTAGTGTCGACTGGTTCGAGTTTTTGTGATGAAATTAACAGTCAATGAATAATTTGAATAAAGTTTGGTATTTCCTTGATAAAATGCTTCACTTTTCTCTATTCTACTAATCCTTATGAGGTTAGTGCATGGTCAAAGGTAAAGATTGATATTAGTAATTACATTCTTAACTTAAAAGTAAATTTTGTGTTATATAAATTGAATCATTTATTCATACAAGATTGAGGCATACATTAATGATTTAAATTCCTATATGAGAGCTTAAATTGATGTTTTAGATTATTATGACAACCTATCCTATGTGGCCCAACTAGGATAGATGAAGACTTGTTTATTTACTTATTGAACAAGTTAAAGTTTGTGACGGTCTATTAATCTATTATTCACATTGAAACAAATATATGTATAGAAGTATGGTAGTAACAACAGCATACGACTCTCAGTCGTTACTTATATATCTATAATGAACAACTTTATGAGTCTATGACAATGTCATGACTCATTACTATTAGGATTGGGATCGTCGCTGGAGACTGGGGTCTCTTTAGGTCGAACGTTTACACAACACACCGGGTGATACTAACCATGTTAGAGGTTAATACCAGTCTCAATACTACGCAAGTTGTCACAAACTCTTGAACCGAGTTCAAGTGTGGAACTGTTTGTTTCAACTTGAAGCAACACACACAGTTTGGATAGCATGTAAGAAGGTAGGAAGTAGAAGACAAACACAACACAAGATTTTATGGATGTTCGGAGATAAAACTCATACGTCACCCCTTCTTCTCAACCTCGAGAATAATACTCTTCTTAACCTTGAGAAGAGTATTCACTAAAAGATTTGGTTAAATACAACACACTTGTACACAACCCAGTCGAACATCCAGGACATAGTTGCTGCCTGCTTTCGAACTCCTAGCACATACAACACTTGTTGATAAACACTCTATTAACTTACAAAGAACTTGATACAATGATTTTCGGTATGATGCTTAAATAAATACTTGAATATGTTTGTAGAGAGAGAGTATTTGATTAGCAAGAGAGTTCCTTCTTATATATCCAAAACACACAGCAACGGTCATATTTTCTTTTACAAGGGACATGGTGAGATGCGATCCCTGATCACTTGCATTACAGACGAGAGTAGTTACCACTACACTACAACACCTTGTTGTTATTTTTAAGACAATTAATATACTTAACATGACTTAACAGTTATATATAATTTAACTTATATATTTAATTAAACTTAGTTTTATTATTCATTATGAAAACTTTTCATCATAAATTCTAACAATTACTGATATTGTTGTCATTTCTCTAAGAGCCGGTAGAGATATGTTGTGAAAATCGAAGCGACAAACTAGAGTATCGGTAACGGATATTCGTTACAGGACGATTTTTCTACTAGTGGTTATCACTCAATTCAGTAAATAAAATACCTTCTATTTATTTTTAAAATATATATATATATATTATCATATATTAATACTTTTTAAGTTATTTACTTTAAAAAATACATTCTCAAATTTATCACAAATTAATATCTTATAAATAATCCAAAGATTATTTTTAAAAATATTATTGGAACAAACTTCAAATTGATCGTTATCTTTTAAAATATTATTGTTACCCTGTCATTTTTATCTAGTTTATAAAATAAAAGTAACATATTAGTGGTGAAAGAACAAAATGAAATAAAAATTAATGTTCCATAATAATAAGTTGTGTAAAAGTAAATATAAGCACTCTCTTAATTTTAGAGTTGTTAATTAATCTATATCAAAATTATTGAAATTTGACCTAGACACTGTAACGAAGTCACAACCAGGACCTCGATGATCGAACAGTGAAGAAATTATATTGGAAAGTGAATAGAAACTCTAGATAATGAAAACAAACTGAAATGAGATTCTGTCTATTGAACTTGATAGAAAGTAACACGGTTACAATTCTTAAATAAAGTAAACATTACTAAGACTCTTAAACTAAGACATGAAGAGTCTTATTTATTAGATAAGATCAAGAGTCTTGGACAATCCAAGAGACTCTTGCATAACAAAAAGATTCCTTAATTGTTATTGTTATTATTACTTTAATTTCTAACACTCCCCCTTAAAGTGATGCCCGATGAACTAGTCCCAACTTAGATCGTAGATTTTCGAAAGGACCTTTAAGAAGTGCTTTTGTGAAGATATCAGCAACATTGTCTTCACTCCCTACTGCAACCATCTCAATGATTCCCTCTAATACTTTTTCACGAATAAAGTGATGCTCCAACTCAATGTGTTTTGTCCTCGCATGAAACACAGGATTTGAAGTCAATTTAATAGCACTCAAATTATCTCCATGTATAGGAACTGGATGATCAAACTTGACATGAAAATCCTCCTAGAGTCTACGAAGCCATATGCACTCTTGTGCTGCGTGAGTTGATGCTTTGTATTCCGCTTCTGTTGTAGACAAGGATATCGATCCTTGTTTCCTACTACTCCAAGATATGCTAGTGTTTCCACAAAGAAAAACAAACCCAGATGTGGACCTTCGATCGTCTCGATCTCCAGCAAAGTCAGCATCTGCATATCCTTGCAAGACAAATTTCGCATCTTTCTCATATAGTAGACCAATATCTAGCGAGGTATTAATATACTTCAAAATTTTCTTCACTTATTCGAGGTGTGGTTTCCTTGGCTCCTGCATGTATCGACTCACCACTCCAACTGCATAAACAATGTCAGGCCTTGTTATAGTCAGATAAATCAAACTTCCCACAAGAGCACGATAAGGACGAGGATCTGGTAGACATGTTCCTTCGTCTCGACTAAGTCTGGGATTTACGTCGAGAGGAGTATAGCTCTTTTTTCCATCAGTCATACCAAATTTTTCTACCAACTTCTTTGCATAGTTGATCTGTGATACAAACAACCCTTTATCGAAATTTTCGATTTGCAGACCAAGGAAAGTTCCAAGTTCACCAAGCTTCTTCATCTCAAAACGAAGCGAGAGCTCATCTTGTAGACGAGCAACCTCATCATAGT
Organism: Impatiens glandulifera; assembly: GCF_907164915.1. Lineage (NCBI taxonomy): Eukaryota > Viridiplantae > Streptophyta > Magnoliopsida > Ericales > Balsaminaceae > Impatiens > Impatiens glandulifera. Next base: position 38,520,427 of record NC_061862.1, on the reverse strand, counting down.
TACTGCCCGTTAAGATTATGTCATCCACATAAAGAAGCACCACCACCATCTGTCCATGATTCTGCTTTATAAATAGACTTGAGTCGGATTCTGAAGCCTTGTACCCGCAAAATTGAAGATATTCTGCAATCTTTCCATACCAAGTACGCGGGGCTTACTTTAATCCATATAGTGCCTTCTTAAGTCTACAGACCAATTGGGAACCATCAGTCTTCTCGAATCCAGGTGGTTGTTCCATATATATTGGACGATCAAGTTCTCCGTAGAGAAATGCATTCTTGACATCCAATTGCCACAACTTCCATCGAGAACTTGCTGCTAAGGCCAACATAGTGCGAATTGACGTCATCTTCGCAACTGGGCTGAATGTCTCCTCGTAATCTTCTCCATACTTCTGTGAGAATCCTCGAGCGACCAATCTAGCTTTGTATCGATCTATGCTTCCATCAGCCTTTCTCTTGATTCGATACACCCACTTACATGTGACTGTTTGAGTATCAGGAGGCTTCGGAACAACGTCTCATGTCTCATTCTTCTTGAGAGCATGCATTTCCTCTTCCATTGTTGTCACCCATTCCTTGACATTTTTTGCTTCATTATAAGAAGTGGGTTCTTCGTCGTCTATTGCGTTTGCCAAGAAACAAGAGAAGGTTGTTACAAAATTATCATCCCTAAATCGAAGGGGCCTTACAATGTTCCTTTTTGGTCGAGATTCCCCATTCTGTTGTTGACTTGATTCTTTCTGATGTGGACTTCCTGGTAACCTTTCACCTTTGGCTCCTTCATCGACTGAAGTATCTTGAGCTATGTCAGGGCTCCCCCTGTCACTATTATCACTACTACAGGAGCTTCCCATAGACGTGGGAATGGGAAGATCAGTCTGAACAATTTCTTCAACATCCTTCATATAGTGCGAAGAAATTTCGTCGAAAACAACATCTCTCGACACAGTGCATTTGTGAGTTGATGGATCCATACACCGCCACCCTTTCCTTCTCTGGTCATAGCCGACAAACACGCATTTGACTGCCTTCGCATCCAATTTGCTCCTTCTCGAGTTTGGAATATGAACATAACAAGTAGATCCAAAAACTCGAAAATGTTTAACATTTGGCTTAAAACCAAAAAGCATCTCGAATGGAGATTTGAACTCATTTGGGCTAAGCGGAACTCGATTGATGACATGAGCAGCACAACTCATGCCTTCTGCCCATAACTGCCTTGGTATATTCTTCATATACAACCAAGACTTACAAGTCTTTGTAAGGTGTCGAATCTTCCTTTCGGTTATCCCATTTTGTTGTGGGGTCTCAAGGTAGGAGAGTTCTCTTTTTATGCCATTTTGTCTACAAAACAATTCAAACTCTTTTGAGCAAAATTTCCCACCATTGTTTGTCCGCAATACTCGAATTTTCCTTTCCTGTTCTCCTTTTACCGTCTCCTTGAACTCGAGAAATTTAGAGAACACTTCAGACTTCTCTTTCACAAAGTACACCCAAGTGAACCTGGAGAAATCATCCACAAACAGCAACATATATTTACTTCCCAAGTATGAGGCAATTTGAGTTGGTCCCATCAAGTCATTATGAATTCGATCCAAAGGATCCTTACTTCTCGATACAGAGTTGTCGAAAGGAAGTCGATGAGCCTTCCCATATTGACATCCTTCACACACACTGCCCTCCTCAATTCTCAGATCTTCAGGTAGACCTTCGATAAGTTTCTTTCGAGACATAACACTAAGCTTAGTCATATTGACATGCCCAAGTCTTGCATGCCATAGAAAGGAGGTGCTTTTGTCGTTCACCCTTTCTATGTACGAATTTGAAGCTGAAAGGACAAAGAGATCATTTACCCGAGTTCCAGTGTGGACCACATCCGCCTTGATTTCTTTCACGTTCCTTAAGAACTTCACATCATTTGGACCAAACAACACCAAATTTCCAACGTCTACAGCATTTGCAACCGAGAAGAGATTCTTCTGAATTCCTAGAACGTGGTAGACATTCTTCAGAGTAATAGATTCTCCTTGATCGCTTTCAATGACAACTGATCCTTCCTTTTTAACTTCGTGAACCGAGTTATCAGCCGTGACAATGCCAGCGCCCCCATTATGAACTCGACTCGACGACAACACAGAACCATTTCTAGTAACATGATGTCCGCACCCTGAATCGACGATCCACCTTTGATCGATCTCCTGTTTACCATGAGAAGCCTCTGTTTTCTTTTCCTTCGAAGTCGTCACATCGACATGAAAAGCCTTGTCCCAGTCCTCCTCAACACGCTGGTTAGACTTTTCTCCGAAATTTGAACCAGCAAAATTTCCATTCAAATTTACTCGACAGTCTCTCTTGAAGTGTCCAGTCTTTCCGCACCTGAAACACTTAAGGGACTTCTTAGGAATATTTGAAGAATCTTGACCTGTTTCTTCCTTCTTCGACTTTCTCTTTTTCCAGCTCGATTTCTTCACGAACAACGCACTGTTCGACTCCTCCTTTATACTCGTTCTAGCCATTTGTGCGGCCAACGACTCTTGAGATGACAAGAGATTTTCAAACTCCTCGAGTGAAGGTTGTTGAGCCCAACCTTGAATCGAGGTGATGAATGATGTATATTCGGATCGAAGTCCTCGAACAATATGCCTCTTTGTTCAAGCCTCTGAGATTTTCTCATCTGGATTCAATAAAGAAATTTCTGAGCATATGTTCTTTACCTTAAGAAAGAACTCCGAGACAGATCCGATTTGCTTTGCGGCTGCCAACTCGTTTTCAAGCATCTGGAGAAGAGCCTCGTTCTTCTTATTGAAAAGACGATCAAGCGTTTCCCAGATCTCACGAGCAGATCCACAACCGATGATGTGTTCGAACAGATTGTGGGAGATTGACCTCTTCAACACAAATTCTGCCTTTGCGTTGAGTCTCTTCCGCTTCTTCGATGCTTCCGCATTTTCAGCAACATCCTCAGGAGCTACATCATCATCGTCTACGACGATGTCCCACAAATCTTCCCCAACCAGGTACGATTCCATACAAGTTTTCCATATTCGGTAGTTTGACTAGTTTAACAACTCCAAACCGAGTCCAGCTACACGACCACCACTTTCCATATCGAATAACAACAATATCTTCTTCAACAATATTACCAAAGCTTTGATACCATGTAACGAAGTCACAACCAGGACCTCGATGATCGAACAGTGAAGAAATTATATTGGAAAGTGAATAGAAACTCTAGATAATGAAAACAAACTGAAATGAGATTCTGTCTATTGAACTTGATAGAAAATAACACGGTTACAATCCTTAAATAAAGTAAACATTACTAAGACTCTTAAACTAAGACATGAAGAGTCTTATTTATTAGATAAGATCAAGAGTCTTGGACAATCCAAGAGACTTTTGCATAACAAAAAGATTCCTTAATTGTTATTGTTATTATTACTTTAATTTCTAACAGACACTTGCTTGAAATATAGCAACTAGCAACAAACAAAGAAAACTGAAATAATAATAATAATAATAATATGCATCCATACAAATGAATCTCATGTCTTTCCAAACATTGTCGAATCTCTTCCAATACACAAAATACATTTTTTATTCAAATAATAATATAAATAATTAGCTTTATATGAATGCTCTAAAAAAAGTTTTATAATATTTGATTGTCATTTTTAAAGGAAAGTATTTGATTGTCAATTCATAATTTAAGACTTTCTAACATTAAATAAACAGTTAAACATAAAAATATTGTCTTTATATCATAACTTACAAGTTCTTTTAAATAAACATAAATCACCTTCAAAGTTTCAAAATGCGTGATAATACATTTATAATTGTTATCTATTTTACACTTAATTTAATATGGATGCAACTAATTTTATTCAACTTTTTTAATAATAATGTTCCAAATATAATGTTTTAAAAATTAATCTATATAGATCATGATTACATTTATAAATATATTTGCACCATTTATCCAAATAATTATTATGTCGATTCATTACATCTATGTGATTAGCTATAAGTGGTTGGTTTGTGTGTAATTGTGTAATCTCAATATTTTAATATTATACGTTCAATGGCTTGCAATGTGTAATATCTTAATAATAATTTCATTCATTCAATATTGTACGACATAATATTTTCCTTTGCATTTTATCCCCATACAAATTTAAAAATATTAAAAAAGAGATGCAAAGAACAAAAACAATACCTGTATATTTTTTACTACAATTGAATTAGACATCATGACTTATCAAAAAATTGAATAGATAAATAAATTAATTATTACCCAATCTCCTAGAGCTAAAAAGTCGACTAGAATATGATTTAGCAAATCTCTTTTCACCCTCATAGAATGAATATCAATGGATATAATGGATATAAGTAATAAATCTCTCCACATGGATTGAAGCCCCATTATTGCAACAAAATAAGACAGAATTTCTTACTCGAATAATGATTTGAACACGATATAAACACGAGTCTATACGATCACGACACGAACATATATTTATACGATCATAAGTTAGCACGACACGAGTATGAATCGACACACGAATCGACACGAACACAATTAGTTATCGTTTAGCCCAAACTTGATATGACATAACTCAACATTTTCAATTACTTTCTTTATAGTGTCTTAAAAAAATTTCATTTTCAACTTTTACAATTACTCTTTCTTTTTCAACTTTATTAAAGTATCAACCAATATTACAGTATGAAGATAGAGATAATGAATGCAAATTTGGTATTACCTTGTTTCTTATCAATCTCACATTCATATTATCAGAAGATAAATAAATAAGTTTATCCGAAGGCTGTGGATCTAGAGAAGTCGTCAGTAAAGTAAAAGCCATAACTAGACATGCAGCTGAAGCGAATTATAGACACTAAGCTATTCTGAGAGTAAGACCACTCACTGTACCCGGGTTTCCTAACATTCTGATATCAAACACTCAAAACCACTTAGCAAAACAGTTGTTCTAATCCTAATCTTATCTTAAAATCTTAATCAACCACTATATTTGTATTCGTGTCTTAACAATGCAGAAATTTGCAGAAATTTGCAGCTCGTGAGACTTCAGTTTGGTTGAATAAGCACAACAATCGTTGGCTGTAACTACTACCAACGCAAGAAAGATATGCTGAAAGACAGAGTTGTAAACTCACAATTCTGATGACTACAACAGAACAATTCCAGACAACTTATTGAAGATTCAGGATGAAAATAGAACAAGGCATCACGTACCCTATCTATACAAATCCTAAGATAAATTGAATCAACACAAACCGACATGATACAACAAGATATTATTACGAAACAAAACGACACGATACAATATTATCGATCTCAATCGGGTCGTGGGTTGGACACGAGACGACACGATCACGACACGCTTAAGATTTATATGATTGTAACACGATCACGAGTTGACAAAGAACACGATTATAGACACGTGTCGTGTCTATACTCGTATTGTGTCTGTGTCGACTCGTGAACATGTTACGATCGTATAAATTCATGACTGTGTCGTCTAATGTTGTACCGTGTCGGTTCCGTACTAATACTGTGTTGTACCGTCTCGATTCGTATTGATTAAACCCATTACACAAATGTACGCCGGACACCTAATTAACATACTCACATTCTCATATTGTTCAACAATCTGAACCATAAAAAATGCTCACCATCTTAATTACTTAAGATTTCTATTATGATTAGTTAACCTAATACTTGTTATACACTAAAAAAAAATTAAAAACAAATTGAATAAATTCCACAAATAAATTATTTGAGAATCATTACCTAATTACGTACCTAACTTTCAACGAAATAAAGAAAAAGACACCTCAAAAATGAAAAACATGTCATTTACAGTTTCTTCTGTACCCCATGTTGTCTGTCTTTTTCTTTTCTTTCTTTTTTTATTCCATTAATAAAATTCCATCCGGCCACTTTAAAAAATAAATTAAAAAATTAAAAAATCTATTATTTGTCCTCTAGCTATCCGTTTTCTCACATTCTTATATTATTATTATTTTTAAAATTCAATATGTATTGAAACCGCTTTAAATGGTTTAGTATATTAATATTTTAACTAGATGAATCCAACATCCATTGTTAATGTCTGTATGTAGCTGATTTATTAATAAAAGAAAACAAAAAGTAAAAATAAAAGA